>NC_084488.1:1542500-1850500 GCF_030035675.1 Rhineura floridana | reverse complement strand
AACAGAACTAAGCTAAATTAATTTACAAACTGCAAATTATAATCAGGAGCAGATAAAACATGATTTTGTGTACATAATCAAAAGGGGAAGTTGCCTTATTAGTTTAGTACATTACAGATGTGATAAATTACTTTACCAGCCTGTTCCGTATATCCAGAGAACTGGGCTTTCCAATTGATATGTTTTATCAATTAATTTTCACTGAAATATTTTATACCACTTTTCTGCTACATAGTGGCATTCAGATTGATTCATAGTTATAATGTGCACTATAGCATTTTCCCAGTTACAAAATATTGTGGTTTTGAGTGATGAGAAATGAGATATTCCCATAGCAGAAATTCAGCCTTGAGGGAATGGCATAGGTGCAGTGAGAATAAAATATTTTTTTGAGCAAAAATGGACAGAACAGTACCTTCCTGCCCCTCCTCCACTCTGTGCAATGCTCTTTGCCATTTGTTGCCTCTGGCCTCTTTGCCATTTCAAAGCATTTCACATAGAGGACAGTTTCAATTTATATCACTTTGCAAGTATTTTAGTCTGACACTTGTAATTCACCTCAGTTGCAGAGAGAGTGAAGAAAGGAAAAGGATGCTGGGGGGTCTGTGAAACAGGATAAGTCTTATAGGTGACAAGCTATTTTTTCTAAATCAAAAGTGAAAGATGTCCAATTTTAATTAAAGCAAAATTTCTCTGCAATGGTAATGTTCAGTATTCTCCAGATATTACCTTGCTAAAATATTTGACAAATATTCATAGATTTGTATTTGTATTTGCTGGTATTTGATTCTGAAGCCTACAGCCAAATAACTGGCTAATCAACAGACAAAATCAATAGACAAAATCCAGTCCCACTAATCCATGTCGAGTTTTGGCTCTCATTGCCCACTTAGGGTTGCCATTTGCAATGTTGCAACATCTGTAGAAGTCAGAACTGGTGGAATATGCCAGTCAGGGTCTAGGCTCAAGAACTAGCAATCCTAGCTCTCCTTGGTCCAAATCTCTTTGCCAACAGTGCAAAGCCCCAGTCCTACTTTTTCCTTCGCTCCTCTTTTCTTGAACTTCAAGCCTTCCACCACCTATTTTTTTAAGGGCTCAACTACACATTGGACATATAGTTTTGCAATGTGGGATTCATTGCTCATTGTCTCAGAACAATTCTGAATGAATTCAGTGCCAGTTTTATAGTAATGTAGAACCAATATTAGTACAGAAGAGGTTGGGATTAGCCTGAAGTTTATGGGCCCTACAGGATGGGTATAATGCCCCTTTGTTATCTGTTGGAAGTGCTGGGGTGCCACTCCACTCGGGTGGGTTTGCATGGCAATACAGTAGATAGAGAAAGGAACTGCCAAGCAACCTAGACTGTCTTTCTGACCTCACCTGTGCTGACCTTTCTTCAGGTGTAAACTGATACTCTTAGGGTTGCTGACCTAATTTCCTACTCCTTCTTAGTCTGATCTTTGGAAAAGATCTCTCTCTCTCTCTCCCTCCCTCCCCCCCCTCTCTCCAGCAGCAAGAGTAGAGATGTGAAGGCCCAGGGAAAAACCTGGAAAAAATGGGGGGACTTTCCCCCTTTTTTTCTGATGCCTTTAAAAAAACTTCCCCTGAAAAAAACAGGGGTTCTGCCCCCCCAAAACATTCTGTTCCCCAGCAGGCCTTCAGATATCTAAAGCAAGAGAGCAAAGAGCAAGCACAGTTCTGTGCATCTCCAGCTTGGTTAGCTAGAAGTAGGAACTGTTATTTCACGTGTGTATGTCCTGTAAGGTTGTAATCATATGCACTTACTTTGAAGTAGTTTCCGCTAAACAAGGTGGGGCATAGGGCTAAAGTGGATACTACATTAGCTCTTGTAAGGGCAGATGTGTTGTTTTTCAACTCAATTCCAGTGGGGGGGGGGCTGGTTTGGGCAGAGTTAAAGCCTCCCTAGCCCCCATGCTATGGCAGTCCAGATCACCCAATTTGGGTATGAAAACTTGTCTAAGGGCACAGATACAGTGCTAACATAGCATCTAGCCCTTACTTTGTGACTAAAAGTGCATAGGATCAGCTTGCAAATTACCCTGACATGATTTGGTGAATAAAGTATCTTTCTCAGTTCATTTTTATTGAAACAGAGGAACTAATCTCCAAATATTTTCAAATTAATGTTCTAATTTTATGAACAGCACATTTCTCCTAGATGATTGTATTTATAAGAGCTTATTTCTAAATCAAGTAGCTATTATTTAGCTGACCAGAACAAAGTAGAAAAGTTTGATTAAGAAGCACTGGGAAATGTTTGATCCCAGTCTAAAATTTAAATCACAGAAGCCTGCATCAAAAGTTGACATTCGTTCCTTTGGTTCATTTGCAAAGCAAACTAAACAGAAAAAGATGGAGGAAAAATTTATTTATTTATTTATTGCATCTATATCCCACCATTTCTCCAAGGAGCTGAAGGTGGCAGACAGGGTTCTCCTCCACCTCATTTAATCCCCAGAACAACCTTGTGAAGTAGGTTAGGCTGAGAGATAGTGACTGGCCCAAGGTCACTTTCTACTTTTTTTGGTCCCAATTACCCTGATGACATTTTCTGCTTTCTTGTGCTTCTAATAATCTAAGAGCTGAATTGCAGGAAAATGTGGTAGTCCTTACATTAAATTTATTCCATACATTCCAAATGTCCCTGACACCCAGGATTTTCATGACTGCATACTGGCAAACCTAGGCATGTTTCTATCATGTAGGAATCCCACTTTTTAAACCTCCCTGGCCAAATCAAATTCAGAGGGTATCTGAAGTGGGAGAAAACATATTGCTGACATGTCAGGATAGTGTGTGCTTCTTCTTACTTCTTCACACAGCGCATAATTAAATGCTGGAATTCCCTGTCAGAGGATGTAGCGATGGCCACCAACTTGAACAACTTTAAAGGAGGATTATTAGATAAATTCATGGAAGATAAACCTTTCAGTGGCTGCTAATCATGACGGCTATATCATGATTATACTTCCATACATGTTTATACATTGCACTTTCATAAGAATATAGCAAGGCGATATGCAACATATAAAAACAAAATCAGCTAAAAGCAACCACAAAGACATCAATAGAACAGCAATACATAGATGGGTTAAAAAGAGAAAATTCAAACTGCAAAGGCCTGTCTAAAAACCATATAGTTTTGAAAAAACATCTGAAAGAGAAAAGAGATGGTTCCTCCTGTTGGTAAGGAGTTCTACAGGGCAGGGCCTGCCACACTAAAGGCTCGGTCCCTGGTGAAGGCCAACTGAACCTCCAGAGAGTGGAGAACCACCAAAAGTATTCCTTCAGAGGATCTCCAGCCTCAGAGGCAAAATGCCTCTGAACATCAGTTGCTGGGGAACACAAGTGGGAAGAGTGCTCTTGTGTTCCTGTTCTGCTTGTGGACTCCCCACAAGCATCTGGTTGGCCACTGTGAGAACAGGGTACTTTGTCCAATCCAGCAAGGGGTTTTTTATGTTTATTGTCTGTCAGTATGTCATCTGTGTAATATATGTCTATATCTAAAGTCTTGCTTATTTGTATCAGAGAGAGAAATGGAGCAGGGGTGGTGATGGTGTGTACTTGTGTATCTCTCAGGTGTTGATATTTCTCATCTGTAGAATATGTATGCTGAATTATTTGAGTATATCATGCATATATGGAGTGCTCTGCAATGAATTCACTGATTGATGACTAATTGCAAGGACAGTGTTTACCATGCATAAAACATAACAAATTGTGTTCCATGATACCTTCTAAATGTTATCCATACTTAACTGAATAAAAAGTATGGCACATATGTGCATTATATTTTTCCTTACCCCATAACTTGTCACTTCTGTGGCATTAGTTGTCTCATGTTATGCTGACTAGGTTTATTTATTTTCTACATTCTGCTAGTAGTCTTATGTTGTGTAGGCCCTGCCCTATAAGTTCAAAAGAGTGTCCCTATTTCCAGCAGTGAAAGGGGAGGGAGTACATTATTGTAGCGGATGCACTCTACAGAATCTGCCATATCCTTTCCAAGTTGCTACAGTGGGAGTGCAGAACAGAGCAATGTTAATTCTCAGAACCCATCACCATTACTTTCCGTCTAAATTACTTGTCATGGCAGGTTATTTACTTGTTTTGCACATCATGAAACTGCAGTGGTGACACCAGAAAAAATTATGCACGGGGGCACAGAAGGGGCAAAGTTTATATCTAGGTGGGTGAGCTATGTGCTACATATTAAGATCTCTGAAAGAAAAATAACGGTATATGCCATGCATAAAACTGCCATTCAAATATTTTTTCTAAACTAGGTCATAGATTGATTAATTTAGGTAATGATTTGTTTTTAATCTGTCAAGTATTAACCCAATTCAAATTACAGTAAGGGAAAAGGCTTTCAAACAAGTAGAGTCACTACACAAACATTTTCTTATGAAACAGTTGCGTTTGAACCAGGAATGCAGATTCTCAGTGTAAGAAAAGTCAGAGTAAATTGAGACACCCGGGAAACCCAATGCACGGCATTGTGTATCTAAATAGCCTTCTCTGGCTGCTTAGATTGTCACTCACTAAGAGGGATTGAAAGTGTATGTAGGTCAAAGATGTTGACTATGCCAATTCTTATGCACTTCTGCAAAATGATTGACAACAGTTTCAAGGTCGAAGGCTTTTCAGTTGCCAGCAGAGCAATGTTACTTAGGCATTTATCACCAATACTACTCTTCAAATAGGTCTTAATTTGCTGTAGTCATGATAATGTTTGTTCACATCCAGCACTTGATGGGGGTATTGTGATCAGGGCCAAGGGCCCATCCTTAGGGTGTGGGGGTAGCGCTCCCCTTCCGTGATCCTTGGCAGGGTCAACTCCCGACCCTGCCACAGATTGCAGAGATGGAGCTCCCAGTCCCCCCAGACCGTGTGGGCCCATGGCACCTGCGTGCTCCACCTACCTCTCCCCCCTTTCTGTGAATGCCCTGAGCACTGAGCACACAGCTGCCATCAACCAAGATGGCAGCAGAGACTTCTCTAAGGGGCTGATGCCCCTACCGCCATCTTGATTGATGGCAGGCATGAGCGCACACACAGCGTAGCACACGTGCATGCTATCAACAAAGATGGTGGCAGGGGTGTCAGCCCCTTAGAGAAGCCTCCACCGCCATCTTGGTTGATGGCAGTGACTGTGCACCCAGCACACAGGGCATTCACAGAAAGAGCGAAGAGGTAGGTGGAGCAGTCCCATACAGTCTGTAGGGGGGGGCTGGGATCAGGGGGCCTGGGGTAGGCTGGAGCCCAAGGGCCCAGTCACACCTGGTGTCAGCCCTGATTGTGATGGTATGGCACACAGTCTGTAGAGTTCATTGAAAGACAGTTTCAGTTCTTCAAGAAGAGTATGCATTTGGTTCATTGTGTCAATCAGTTTTTACTTGTCTTCCTCATTCATACTTCTCTAGAACCTTTGGCAAAAGCTTGAGTTCTGCTTCAAATCCATCAATGTCACTGCTATAATGTCTTGCAAATGGTCTTTCTGGATCAAGGGAGTAATAGCACTTGGGACTGAAAGCACTAACCCCATTCAAAACATTGCAATTGTCTGTAAATATTTTCTTAAGTTCACTAATAGTGTGATCACAAACAAGAAGGAACACTTTAATTCTAAAATCATGGTCAGTTTTTGGATAAATACTTTCTTCTGTGTTTAATTCAGTAACATAGCTTTGAAATTGTTTTGGGATACAGCGTGTTCTCTTTATTTTCCCATTTTGATTTCATTTTGTTTTGCAGATTTCTGTACATCTGCCATAATTTTACTGAAATTTTCCTCCTGATCCCTGAGATCTTGCAATTTATCAATCAGAGAATTATCAAGGACACAAACCTCAGCCACATAACAATCCTATTTTTGCAAATAATCTGATACCACTTTTAGTTCAAGAAATTCTTCACTAAAAAGATTCAGGCAAAACACAAAGCCAAAATCTATTTGGTTTAGAATGCCACAAGAATTTGATTCATTACTGATTATATTCAGAAGCAATAAAATTACAGAAGTATTGACTTAACAGCTAAACACAATACAATCTGACACACCCTGCAAGTGTCTGACAATCCGTTTAATTCAATAATTCTATTCCCTGCTTGTTTTTGCAATTCAGTGAAATTCAGATGGAGGAAAGAACAGGATGCAAATACATACAGTTGTTGACGAAGACTAAAGAATTTTGCACCACATGTATATTCTTACACTCATCAGTAGTAATTAAGTTCAGCCTGTGAATGAAACAATGAACATAGATGGCTTGTGGCACTTCTTTCAGGAGCACTGCATGCACCCCATGTAGTTTTGCACTCATTACACTGCACCATCATAGGTTTGTGCAATCCAATACCACAACATGCTAAGATGTTCTTTACATAACTCACCAATGAAGGAGCATCCATTGAATGATGTGGATGGAAACAAACAAATTGTACCTATATATTGCAATTGTAGGAATAACAGAGAACTACGGACATTTCTTCCTGCTTACGTATGTCCTTAGTTTCACTAGCAATTAATGCAAAGAAGCCAAATTCCTTCACTTCATGAGAAATTGACTCCAGAACCACCCTGCTCAATATGCTTAACAATTCATCTTGAATAGAATGATGTGTGTACTTTGCATTGCAAGGAAGAGTATTTATTTTAGACTGGATTCTGGGACTGTATTTTACAAGATGTAAGAGTTCAAGAGCATTTCCCCTGTTATCACTTGTCTCGTTTTCCCAATGTCTATGCTGAGCAATTTCGTGTATAGCAGGGAACAAAAGAATTTCTGCAAGAATGGCTATATAATACATGGCGTGGGACCGCAATACCTGGTGGAACGCCTCTCCCACTATGAACCTACCTGCTCACTTCGTTCAGCATCTAAGGCCCTCCTCCGGGTACCAACCCATCGTGAAGCCCGGAGGGTGATTACTAGATCTAGGGCCTTTTCTGTGGTGGCCCCCGAGTTGTGGAATAGCCTCCCCGAAGAGGTACGCCTGGCGCCTACATTATTATCTTTCCGGCGCCAGGTAAAGACCTTCTTATGCTCCCAGGCATTTTAATCATTTTAATCTTTTTATCTTTTTAATCTTGTAATACTAATCCTTTTATCATCTTATATTTTGTTTAATTGCATTTTGTTTTCATTGTGTCTTATATGTTTTGTGATTTTATTATTATGATGTATGTATTTTATCCTATTCTGTTTACCGCCCTGAGAGCTACTTGCTATGGGCGGTATATAAATGCAACAAAATAAAAATAAATAAATAAATAAAAATATTTTCTTTGATAAGTACTTTATGATCATCACTTAATTATGCTACAACGGAGTCTCCTTTGACTATTTGTGTTTGCTTAACTCTCCCATGCCATCATGGTCTTCGTGGACTGAACTTCTGTTATGCAGCTTCAGTCCTGAATCATTATCAGTAGCCTTTTTCCAGTTGTTGTGTACCCTTTATGAGTAAATGCATTTTCACCAGTACAGGCATCTTTTCCAGTGAAACAGCGACAAGCAAAGCAAAACACAGCATTTTCTATTATGCTATATTCCAACCAGGAGTCGAGTTTGTACCATGAAATATCTCCATGATTGGCCATATTTTGCTGATGGAAAACTTTTTAGCACTGACTGTATTGGACTTCCTTTCTTGGAGTTTGCAATTGGACCAGGTAACTTTTTTTTTAACACAAAGGAAGGCATTAACTCAACACTAAACCAACACCTGGCAGCTCTGAAACAATTTCCTCTTCAGAATTATCTATTTCACAAGCATCAGATTCACTGTTGTCAGATAATTCTTCCTCCCAATCAATATCTGATTCATTTAGACTTTCTGAGGAACCCTGTGCTTCTGTGACATCAGACCTTTACCTACTTTTGCTGGAATTAGTAGTCTAAAGATACAAAAGATGGAGCTCCAGAAGATGAAGCTGGGTGTTTTTTATTGCAATCCATTGCCTTTGTAATATGGAATAAAAGGAATAAGAGGCATTGATTATGGTTGGATTAATGGATGAGTAAATATCCATAGATTGCCTTAATATCCCATGCAAGTAAAGTAATGCTCAAGATTCTACAACAAAAGCTCTTACCATATATGGAGCAAGAAATGCCAGATGTCCAAGCTGGATTTAGAAAGGGAAAAGGTACCAGAGATCATACTGCAAACATACGTTGGATAATGGAATGGACCAAGGAATTTCAGAAGGAAATCACCCTGTGCTTTATAGATTACAGCAAAGCCTTTAATTGTGCAGATCATTAAAAAACTATGGAATGCATTAAAAGAAATGGGGTGCTACAGCATCTGATTGTCCTATACTCTGGACAAGAGGCTACTGTAAGGACAGAATATGGAGAAACTGATTAGTTCCCCATCAGAAAGGGTGTAAGACAGGGGTGTAGTTTATCAGCCTTTTTGTTTAATCTATACACAACGTATCATACAAAAAGCAGATTGGACCAAGATGAAGGAGGTGTGAAACTGGAGGGGAAAATATCAATAATTTAAGATATGCAGACAACAGAAACCAGTAATGATTTGAAACGAATGCTGATGAAAGTTAAAGAGGAAAGCACAAAAGCAGGACTACAGCTGAATGTCAAAAAGACTAAAGTAATGACAACAGAAGATTTATGTAACTTTAAAGTTGACAATGAGGACACTGAACTTGTCAAGGATTATCAACATCTTGGCATAGTCATTAACCAAAATGGAGATAATAGTCAAGAAATCAGAAGAAGGCTAGGACTGGGGAGGGCAGCTGTGAGAGAACTAGAAAAGGTCCTCAAATGCAAAGATGTATCACTGAACACTAAAGCCAGGATCATTCAGACCATGGTATTCCCGATCTCTATGTATGGATGTGAAAGTTGGACAGTGAAAAAGGCGGATAAGAGAAAAATCAACTCATTTGAAATGTAGTGCTAGAGGAGAGCTTTGTGCATACTATGGACTGCGAAAAAGACAAATAATTGGGTGTTAGAACAAAGACATGATTCACTAGAAAAGACAATGCTGGGAAAAACAGAAGGGAATAGAAAAAGAGGAAGACCCAACAAGAGATGGATTGATTCCATAAAGGAAGCCACAGACCAGAACTTACAAGATCTGAACAGGGTGGTTTATAACAGATGCTATTGGAGGTCGCTGATTTATAGGGTTGCCATAAGTCGTAATCGACATGGAGGCACATCACAACAAACATTCATAGGCTTGAACAGTAAATAAATTCTCCCTCTCCCCCCCCTTTTCCTGTCCTAATGCTCTGAGGGGGGAAAAGGAAGACTTGGAGAGGTACAGATTAATTCTTTCCTCCCCCTCTCATTTTTCCTGGCTTAATGCCATGAGAGAGAAAAAGGAAGAGAGCCATGGAAGGTGCACATCAATTTCCCCCCCTTTCTAGGTAAGGCCTGATGAACTTGGATTGAGGGAAAAGGCCTGGGAAATGTCCTATAGCCTGGTCCAGTTGAGTCCCACAAGGTGGCCATAGATACCCCAAAGGGCTGTAGTGTCCCTGAGAGCGTGAAAAGTAGGGGAGGAGGGGTTACCTAATCTTCTGGTGTTGCATTCACAATCTTGCTGTCCAGCCAGTACACTGGAGACTCTTTGGTATCAAACAGGACTCTTTTTAAGTTAGCTACATTAAAACACACCAAAGTCTTAGTCCTCAACACACACACACACACACGAGGGAGGAGCCCTACCCACACAGACCACAAGTGGGGCGGGGGCAAGGATGAAACTAGAATCGAACAAGCCTTCCTCACAGATGCAACATCGCGTGACCTTTTGCCCTTCCACAGTCCTTAGCAACCTCTTTTTGTTCCTTTTTGACTAACCCTTTTGAAGTTTTCCTCCACACCTTCTGTTCACATCTCTCAAGAGCCGCCAACTCTCTTCACCTTTTCCAGACTTCCTAGTTGACTGCCTCACTTTCCTTCACCCTGAGGCTTCTTCAGCAGTCTGTTCTCTCTTCTTCTCACTCCTGTATGTTGCTACCCATGTCCAGGGGTGGTGTTAGCTCCTAAAAGGATCTGGGGTTGAGTCTCATTTCATTTTTCATTCCAGGAGCTCAGACTTCCTTACAACAATCCTCCATGGTACGTTATGCTGAGATTTGGTGGCTGGAACAATATCACCCTGAAAGCTCTGTGGCTGAGCATAGATGTGCCCTCAGATCTCCTTGTTAGACACTAACTATTACACCACATTGCCCTTTTAATATGGGGACAAGTAATTGTATTGCTTCATTTTTAGAAGTTATTAACTAGTCCATGCAGACAAATAGCTACATTAATATCCATTTATCATTTTTCACCAATATTTTATGCAGAGCTTGGAAAAGTTACTTTTTTAAACTACAACTCCCATCAGCCCCAGCCTGCATGGCCACTGGATTGGGCTGATGGGAGTTGTAGTTCAAAAAAGTAACTTTTCCAAGCTCTGATTTATGTATGTCTCAGTTTGGAACACATTAGTGGCCTCAAAACTATCAGCCAATATGTGATCTGCATTTTAAAAAAAGAGGTGGTGAACTTGATTCCTAGACTGGAAAGATCCTGTAGATTAAGTCTGCTTTTTGCTGCATGTAGTCAATATACCTTGGGAGGCCAATTCTTCCCAGAGAGCCATCTAGATGCTTTCCTCAACTGGTTAAAGTAGAGAACTTTGAGAGTGTCTTTTCAGGCTCAGTGCACTGAAGTGAGTTTTGCTTCTCTTTTAAAATCTAAATTAACAACTTCCTTCTTGGATTACTGCTTTCTCCTGGAGTAATGAGAATGTTCTGTGCTAAAGGGCATCTTTCCTCTTTTCTGTGTCAGGTACTGTTGCTACTATCAAAGTTTGGGTATGAGTGGTTGGTAAAGGGTTTTCCTGGGCATTCCATTTAGGATAGCTGCAGATGACCTTCTGTCCTCTCCTCTCCCCAGCCCTTTTTCCATTAAGTTATATTTCAGCTTTTTTCTTTTTAAGTAGGATATGTTTGTTTCTGCTTTATTATGTTCAGAAATTGGAGTCACTGAAAAACACTTACAAAATATAAAACACAGTTATACCTACACCAGTGTGGTGTAGTGGTTAGAGTATTGGACTGGGACCTGGGAGATCAGGGTTCAAATCCCCCACTTGGCCATGAAACTCACTAGGTAACCTTGGGCCAGTTACAGTCTGTTAGCCAAACCTACTTCACAGGGTTGGTGTGAGGATAAAATTGGGAAGGGGAGAACTATGTTTGTATGCTACCTTGAGCTCCTTGGAGGAAAGGTGGAATATAAATGTGATGATGATGATGATGTAACAATAGAATAATTCATCATTGAAATGGTCTAAAAGCAGCATCAAGAAACAAGAACACCATGAGCAAAAACTAACGGACATTGAGAACCATCTCATCCTTAACAAGAGACTGGCACATCAATTTTAAGCTAATTCAAATGTGAGGTAAAATGTGTTGCATACACCCAGTGCTACTTGCACACTGAAATCTCAATTCCTATCTTATTCCCTCTCACAAAAATGAACCCTGCTGCTCCCAGTTCCTGCTGCCACCACTAGGATTTCTGTGAGGGTCTTTTGGTTATGTATCTCTAGTCTCTTCACTGCATCTTTTCCCACACTCTTTTCCCTCAAAGATACCTTCAACACATCCTGGTTTTCTCTCCCAATATTCCAAGGGTAACAATCCTATGCCGGGGGTCCAGCTGGACTTTAAAAGCAACACTAAATAAAGGATCTTTTTGTCACGTAGCTTCAAAAGGCACCTTTAGATTGCAGAGCCAAAACCCATATGTTTAACTTTTCAATAAAAAGGATTTGTTTATATGATTAGATCACAAGCCAAAAAGAAAAATAGAAATCTTTCCTCAATTATCTATTGTGCAAAGATACAAAACTGAACATGGTATAAATGCACTCTTTCCCTTATTTCTAACTTGCTCCCTAGATATTAAATAGGGTGGGCACCATTTACATTGAATGGCAAAGTATTTTCTTTAGGTCATGTCCATGGTTTGGATTTTGGGGTGTCTAAGGCCCTTTGGTCCTCCACTCCAGGTGAAGATCCTAGGCAGCCATTGGTATCTGTCTCCCCCCCCCACGAGCCTCTAATCCTCTCCTGAGTGTCTGGGTTTTGTTTTTGAATGAACAATGAGGGTCCCAACAAATAATTCCCTCTATTTTAACTCTTATGTAACCCCTGCCAAGTTTAGTCACCCTAAAAGCCTGTGATGCTTCTATGCCTCTAAACTCTCTCCTGGAGGCTTCTGAAGTACTCTGACATCACGTAATCAAATCTAACCCGATAGGCCAGTATAGCTTCAGAGCATATACAAAATGGGGGAAACAAAAAATTGTCAATTACAGCAGTAGGGAAACGTTTCCAAATTACATGTGGGGTGAAATACATTTTAACACAATATGAATTAAGTCCTATTGATTCCTGTACTTCCTAATGAATGTGCCTGGGACCTGCAGATAAGCAGAGTTAAATATGCATTGAAAAGCTGTCATTGGTGTAATGATTGAATACTAGCAATAGCTGCAGTTGTATATTCCTGTTTGGATTAAATCCAACTCAGCCCAAATCCATGTGCTGCAGATCCTGAAACCAGAGCTCTGAGGCTACAGTATTGCTGACCAAAGGCTTTCTATTGTATGAGTAAAGGTTGGGGGCCTAAATTCAAATTTGTCCCTTTCTAAATTCACACCTCTGCAAATAATGACTTGATCCATGGGTAGAGGAAGATCTGATGTGGTGCTGTCCACATCTTTCATTGTATGCTGAGGAAGGGAAGGCACCAAAACAGGAAAAAGGAGATTTCAAAGGTGCACTAAGAACAATGCATTAGGCCTCAACATATCTCATCCCGTTTCTCAGGCCAAATTACTCTTTGCAATGGAGATCCCTGATAGAATCTCCCAATTTAGAAACAAAAAACAAAATAAGACAGCTACTGCTAAAAGGAGCTGGGGGGGATATTTGCTCATGGCAGCAGTGAGGAGAAAGGGATGCAACAAAACTTACTCTGTCAGATTGTTTTAGCTATTACTTGAAAAGAGTTAAGTAAAAATTAACCTAAATCTAACATAAAGTGAATGGGTTTTAATAATCTAATCCTATAGAAGTCCTTATCTACCCAGAACATCTACACAGATTCAGGCTAGAGAAGGGGGAGAGAGAGAAAGAGGGTAAAAGGGGGCTGGTACCTTTCTTGTAGCCTGGAGAATTCACTGCCAGGGTAGAGAGTTTTGCAGGCAGTAGGACTCATACCTGTCCTTGTGATCCTGGATTCAACGGAGTTTGAGAGTGAAGGTTGAAGAGGTTTGTTGGAGCAAAGCATGCCAATAAACCTGGCCACAGTCTTGCCTTAAATGGGTTTGAGATCCTGTTGGATCCAATGTGAACTGGGGGTGGGGAGTGGAGGTGTGGGGATAATTGAAAGGATTCCTTTGAAATAGGTTTTTTTTGAGGATCTGCTGTTTTTAATGATTGAATGGATTCTTCTTTTTCATTTTCTTGCGAGATATGAAAATACCTTTCCTTCCTCTGGAAAAACAGGCAATCTTTTACTATCTCAATGGATGTCGCATGTTTAATTAAATTAACACCTTTGTTTATTTGAAGGAGATACATCCTCTAAGGAGCAGGTAATCTTGTTTGTCACCCATCGGCCATTTGTCACTGCTGTGGAGCCAGGGAGTCTTGACTATTTTGGGGATTCCCAAAATGATGTGGACCAGAGCGTGTGCTTTGTAGGATGCATCATGATGAGCAAGACTAACTTTACTCCACTGAGATGAATCCAGAAAAGTCAGGTCAAACCAGGTGCATCATCACATGATTTTTATGACATATATGAAATTTCTAATTTTCAGGAGGGTAGCAGCAAAATCAACAAAGAATCTTATGGTAACTTAAAGAGTAACAAATTTTATTTCATGGTAACTGATGAAGTGAGCTCTAGACCATGAAATCTTATGCCACTCTATTTTTAATGCATGAATCTTGACACTGATTTGGCAAATGAAAAGGGTGAAAGGTTAAACAACCCTTTCCATTGCCATTGGTGTGAATAAATTTGGATCACCCTCCCTTATTTTAAACTGAAATTATTTTTCAGTTCAAAAAAAATGGGAGATCCAGTCAATTATCTTCCATGGAAGTGTAGTTTGGCCCTGCAAAACACAGAACGAGAAACAATTATGATTATTAGTTACAGTATACTGTCATCTAGTGTTCAGTTCTGAGAAGTCTACATATTTACACTCTCCATAGAGCATTCCTGTGGGTTGACTCTGATTAGCACTGGCAGGCTGTGAATTGTCATCACAGTCTGGCCTGAGATGTTGATTTCTTTCCATCGTTATGTATCCTCTTCTCCCCTTGTTGTTAAGGGGCTATTTGAGGCTGTGAAGATGGAACAGAGCCAGGGCTCAGTATGAGCACTTCAGTAGAGATCCTTCTTGGTATGGGCTTGGGCCATCAATCAGGCCTGTATAGAAGCTGCAGAGTGTGAAGGATTTGCTCCATGAAGGTTTGGTTGAAACTTCTGATAGGAAGATACCAGTAAATACTTCACAGGCCTTATATGTAAGCCTTATACAGTCAAATAACTATTGTTTTGATGTGTCAAAGTACATCCTTCATTTAACAACAACCACAACGTACTGCTGAATCAAGGCTGATTCAAGAAACAGGCATAATAGTAATCACTTTCATCCCTTAGCAATAGTCCAAACAACAGAAAGATTAGATAACCCCTTTAGAAAATGGTCTTTAGAATACTATATTGTTGAGGTCTGATTTTTGCTGGACACATTTCAGTACATCTTAGGCATAGAAACCACATTTTCAGGAAATTGACAGTTTTTTGTGAGTCATCATTTCCCTGATGGAATATTTTTCCATCAAAGTGATATACCAGACTTTATTCCATTGTGTGATTGTTGGTGCAGTCTTTTGCTTCCAGGATCTTGCTATTGCCATCCAAGTTGCCATTAACAAATAGGTAACTAGCCATTTGTGGTAATGATTATGGAAGATCCTCGGAAACTATTAGATCTAAGAGTAGCTGTTTGTGGATCAGTTCCAATTCATACCCTACAATCTTACATACCTCCAAGACTATTGATTGCCAGAATTGCTGGTCTACCATGCACTCCAGCCACATGTGTAAGTATGTCTCTTTTTCTTTGCAGCCATGCTGGAATTAGATTGTAGTTTCAGGATTAGTTTACCAGGTTTAGCACAGACACAACTTGGGAGATGGCTGCATACTGAATGCTGTATGAGCAGACTTCCCTTTGGTTTCAATCACACAGAGACCTTTGTTATGGAAAATAAGAAAGCTTAGTTTATTATAGGAAATACTGTACATACTTGGATAGAAAAGAGTTTCTAGATTTAAGTAACTAAGGAATCATAGAATCATAGAATTGGAAGGGGTCTTGTAGGCCATCTAGTCCAACCCCCTGCTCACAGCAGGAAATCCACAGCTAGAGCATCTCCCGCAGATAGCTGCCCAGCCTCTGCTTGAAGACATCCAGCGAAGGGGATCCCACCACCTCCATAGACAGTCGGTTCCATTGCCGAACTGCCCTTACTGTCAAGAAGTTCCTTCTAATGTCCAATCTGAATCTACGCTCCTGCAACTTAAAACCATTAGACCTAGTCCTACCTTCTGGGGCAGCAGTGAACAAATCTGTACCCTTCTCTATGTGACAGCCCTTCAGGTACTTAAAGAGTGTAATCATGTCGCCCCTCAGCCTTCTCTTCACCAGACTGAACATGCCAAGTTCCTTCAACCTTTCCTCATAAGACTTGTTCTCCATACCGGCTATCATCCTCGTCACCCTCTTCTGAACCCGCTCTATCTTGTCTATATCTTTCTTAAAATGAGGTGCTCAGAACTGCAGTATTCCAGATGAGGCCTGGCCAATGCAGAATATAGTGGGACTATTACTTCCCTCGACCTGGAAACTATAGCTCTGTTTATGCAGCCCAAAACTGCGTTTGCTTTTTTTGCCGCAGCATCACACTGCTGGGTCATGTTCAACTTGCGATCCACTACAATTCCAAGGTCCTTCTCACACGCACTACTGCTAAGCCGGGTATTTCCCATCCTGTACCCGTGCATTTTGGTTTTGTGGCCTAAATGCAGAATCCTGCATTTGTCTTTATTGAATGTCATTTTATTAATTTCAGCCCAATTTTCTAGTCTATCCAGGTCCCTTTGGATTTTATTCCTGTCTTCCATTGTGTTAGCTATCCCTCCCAGTTTCATATCATCCACAAACTTCATAAGGCTTCCCTCCACCCCATCATCTAAGTCATTGATAAAAATGTTGAAGAGTATCGGCCCCAGGACAGAACCCTGTGGCACTCCACTCGAAACCTCCTCCCAGTCCGAAGCAGAGCCACTGATGACCACTCTCTGAGTACGGTTTTCCAACCAGTTGTGAATCCACCTGACAGTATTTCCATCTAGTCTGCATTTGACTAGTTTGCTAATCAAAAGGTCGTGGGGGACTTTGTCAAACGCTTTGCTGAAATCTAGATAGATGACATCTACAGCATTTCCACCATCTATTAGGCTAGTGACCCGATCAAAAAAAGAGATGAGATTAGTTTGACAGGATTTTTTCTTGACAAACCCATGCTGGCTCCTTCTAATCACAGCATTGTCATCTAGATAGTTGCCAATGGACTCTTTTATTATCCGTTCTAATATCTTTCCCGGTATTGAAGTCAGACTGACCGGCCTGTAATTCCCCGGATCTTCTTTTTTACCCTTTTTAAAGAGTGGGACGATGTTTGCCCGTCTCCAATCCTCCGGCACCTCTCCCGTTCTCTAGGATTTCTCAAAGATGATGGCAAGAGGTTCCGAGAGTACATCAGCAAGTTCCTTCAATACTCTGGGATGCAGTTCATCAGGCCCTGGAGATTTGAACTCATTTAGGTTAACTAGGTATTTCCTGACTATCTCCTTATCAATCTCGAACTGCAGTCCCGACCCCTTCCTGAGATTGCTACCAATGCAAGGTTGCACACTGTTCCCCTTTTGGGAGAAAACGGAGGCAAAATAGGCGTTGAGCAGTTCTGCCTTTTCCTCGTTATCTGTCAACATTTTGCCATCCTCATTGAGCAGCAGTCCCACCGTTTGCTTGGTCTTTCTCTTGCTTCGAACATATCTGAAAAACCCCTTTTTGTTGTTCCTCGCTTCCCTCGCCAGCCTCAGCTCATTCTGGGTTTTAGCTTTCCTTACGCTATTCCTGCAAGCCTGAGCCGCTCGTCGGTACTCTTCCTTGGTGATGCGTCCTTCCTTCCATTCTTTATACATGCTCTTTTTTACTTTTACCTCCTCCACCAGTCTTCCGTGTAGCCACATTGGCTTTTTCCGATGTCTTCCATTTTTCTTTCTCTTTGGAATTGTTTGCGATTGTGCTTTTTGTAATACGTTCTTCATGAACTCCCACGCGTCTTGGGCTCCTTTTTTCTGTAGTCTATCTAGCCACGGGATCCTACCCATCATTTCCCTGAGCTTGCTAAAATCGGCTTTCCTGAAATCCAAGGTCCATGTTTGACTATATTCTTCTTTGGCTTTCCCCAGAATCACGAATTCCAGCATTACGTGGTCACTTTCCCCCAAGGTACCGACCGCTTTAATTCCCGTGACCAATTAGTCTGTGTTAGTTAAGATCAGGTCCAGGATTGCCGATCCCCTTGTTCCTTCTTCTACTTTTTGAAAGAGGAAATTATCAGCAAGGCCCATCAGGAATTTGTTGGAGGCTTTGTGCTTTGCAGAGTTTGTCTCCCAGCAGATATCCGGGTAGTTGAAGTCCCCCATCACTACTACTTCTTGCCTCCTTGAGATTTCAGAGATTTGTTTGAGAAAGGCCTCGTCTACCACCTCTTCTTGGCCAGGGGGTCTGTAGTAGACACCTACTACCATGTCGGTTTTATTTGTTTCTCCATTTATTTTTACCCAAATGGTCTCTATCGGACCCCTTTGTTCGCTCTCTTGGATTTCCATAGAGGCGTATTTGTCTTTGACGTATAACGCTACTCCCCTTCCTTTTCTGTTGCTTCTATTCTTTCTGTAGAGTTTATATCCTTGAATGGCTATATTCCAATCATGGGAGTCATCCCACCAAGTCTCTGTTATCCCTCTGAAGTCATATTTGCCTTGATGCACTAAGACTTCAAGCTCCCCTTGCTTGTTTCCCAAGCTCCACACGTTGGTATATAGACAGCAGAAGTCTCTTTTGTCCTGATTGGATTCCTCCGTTAATATACCATGAGCTTTGCTGTGCATCCCTTTCTCCCTCCCAGTGTCTGCTGTACCCTTCAAATCATTGTGTTTACAACCCACTGTCTTTGGATCGGTATTTAAGCTATCATCTCCATCCCCCAGAGGCTTTAGTTTAAAGCCCTCTTGATGAGTTTTGCCATACTTCTGCCAAAGAGATTCTTCCCAGTCCTCGTGAGGTGCAGCCCATCTCCTGCCAACAGTCCCCCCTCCAAGAAGCTTAGACCATGGTCCCAGAATCCAAACCTTTCCCGTCGACACCATCTGCGTAACCAGTCATTGACCTGCAGTATCTTCCTTTCCCTTTGTACTCCTCTATCCTTCACAGGAGGAATTGACGAGAAGACCACCTGCGCCCCCAAATGCTTGACCTTCCTACCCAGAGCCTCATAGTCCAAGGTGATCTGTTCCAAGGTGTTTCTGGCCGTGTCG
The DNA here is from genome assembly GCF_030035675.1 of Rhineura floridana. Lineage (NCBI taxonomy): Eukaryota > Metazoa > Chordata > Lepidosauria > Squamata > Rhineuridae > Rhineura > Rhineura floridana. The sequence continues at coordinate 1,831,727 of NC_084488.1, read as the reverse complement.
TTCGTGCCCACATGGATGAGGAGAAAGGGGTACCTATCTTGTTTCCCAATGAGCCTCGGCAGGTTGTCAGCGACGTCCCGGATGCGCGCCCCAGAGAGACAACAGACTTCCCGATTCATTTTGTCCGGCTGGCATACCGGCGCCTCTACCCCCCTGAGCAACGAGTCTCCAACCACCAGCACCCTCCTCTTTTTGCCGCGAGTGGTGGTTGCATCAGCTTCCTTCTTCTGGGGTGTGGAGTCTTCCTTTGCAGCCAGTGGCTCTTGATGCAGGTGAGTTTGTTGAGGCTCCTCAGGGGTGCTGTCTTCTGAGAGACGCTGAAAGCGATTTGTTAGTTGCAGCAGTTCTGACTCCCTCCTGCTTTTCCTTGCCCTTACAGTGACAGTCGTCCACGGGGATTTGTTGCTGTTGCAGTCCTGTTCTTCCTTGTCACTTTCTTCCTGCTTGCTCCTTTGGTCTCAACAGAGAGAGAGAGAGACAAAGGAAAGATGCCTCCTCTCCCAAGGTCAGCAACCCTAAGAGCATCAGTTTACACATGTGAAGGAAGGCCAGCACAGAGGTCAAAGGATAGTGAGACAGTTTAGGAAGCTTGGAAGTTCCGTTCTCTATCTACTCTTTCCCAATGAAACCTCCACCAAACTGAATTGCTTTCCAACACCTCCAACAGTAACACTGTAACATGTTTCAACATTGGGGGGTCAAATACTACCACAATAAAATTTAGTGCAATCCTATATATGACTCAGAAGTAAGTCTTGTTGTGTTCAATGGGACTGATTCCCAGATCAGTCTGGGAATCAGTCACTATGTGCCAGACATTTGTTTTACAATCACTACATCATGTCATTTGTATCTAGTCATGACTTTTCTCTGGCATCAATTTCATGTAACAAATTATAACACGCAATTTCTCTAAAGCATCAATATTATATATTGGGGTGTGGAGCCCCATATTACAGTTCATGCTGACGAAATTTATAGCATTACAGTATGCTTCTTGTTGTTTTGTACTGATTTACATGTGCAAGAGATTATTTTCCAGTTCTACTACCCCCATGGTCCATCTGTGGGTAGCAGCTCAGAAAAACAAAAGAAGATGGAGAGGTCTAAGTTTCCTGATTTTCTCCTTGCCTTGCCAGCTCTCCTTTTACTCTTATTGGAGCCTGAATTGGAGGGGGGATCACTGACCCTGAGCCTTGGTAGCAAGAATGTTTGTGGTACTCCTCACAGCCAGAGATCCATCCTGAGGCTTGGTAAAGTGAGATTGAACTAGGACAGAGGCAGATGGGATCCCTGTCTGTTAACCCCCAGTAACAAAGAAACAACAGCTGTGATAAAGTAAAAGCTTTACTGAATAGAGACCAGGATAGGTGGGTTCTGAAAGAAAAGATGCATGGATGGGGTTGCCAGACTTTTCACCCCAGCAAGACTGCTGTGGCTTTGACACTTGCATGATAGACCCAGAAACTGCTGCTTCATCTCTGTGCTGGGCATGGCTTCCCTGTTTCATAGGTGTCTCTTATGGAGCTTGTAAAGGGACAGAGTGTGTCTGAAACAGCAGAGGGCTGTGTGCTAGGTAGGGCATTGCCAAAGCAAAGGTGGGTGTTGCCAGATTTGGCATGCCCACCCCACACCTTCTCTCCATCCCTGTCTCATGCACATAGGCAGACAGGTGCATGCATACAGAGAGAGAGAGAAATGTAGTCCTCCTCTCCTCTACTGATTAGAGGGGGGCTTTCCCCCCATTGGTGCACAGATGCCCCAACCCCCTGCTTATCTGGTGTTGCCTTCTTCTTGTGCGCTGCCACTGCAGGGAGGTTGGGGCTCCTTCCTGTTCATTGTGTGCTCTGGTCTTTTTCCAGTGGTGGCATACAAGTGATAGGTTCTGCCAGAGATTTTGCCACTGCCCATGGCAAATTTTGTGTGGGACTGGTGGGCCACTGCCAACAGCTTGGCAGGCCCAGTCTGGCCCATAGGCCACAAGTTTGCCACTCCTAGATGATAAGATTCGGGGGAAGCCACATTATATTGGCAGCATGCCAAGTAAGGCACCGCCATGGCAGATATGCCAGTGGAATGCCCCAGACACCCTAGGAGGACAGTAGAAATGGGGGAGAGCCATGGCTGATCCAGGGGAAGAGCACACGTCTGCCAAATCCCATACCACTTCAACATACCCAACACACCTCAATCAACTGTGCAACTTTACATAGGGTGGCAGAGTGGTAGGTTTCAATAAAAGAGGCACCTTCATATTTGGTCTTAGTGCAGTGGGATTGTAACTTGCCAGAAGTGGCGATGTCAACAGGGAAGTAATATTAATATTCCGCATAAGGTATCTGTAGTGGAAGGATCCATTACACTTGGCAATGGGAGGGGGTAAATGTAAAACTTTAATCTGTCACATACTTTGGCATTGCTGGGATAATAAACGTTTTAATTCATCACATATGGTGGCAGCTGGTAGGATTCCTCCACAAGACCTCCACAAGCAGTGAGATTCAAGAAAGAAATCTGTCACCATGTAGTTTAATCTTTTTCTCTCCCTCACACATGCATGCACACACACACACACACAGCACTCATGTCCCGTGGGCAGTTATGCAACAGGTAAGCTTTTGATTGGCCAAGGTCTGGCATTCCTTTCCAGCTTTTGCAATAATGGGCCAAACACTTGTGAACACTTCTCTCTTTTTTTGCCTTACGGGATTATAGGCTGGATGCATGAAGCAAAGTGAACACTGACTGCATGCAGAATCAGTGGAGCCTGCTCCCTTAGGGCAAATGGTGGACTGCCCCACCAACCTCAGTCTACCCTCAGCAGCCCTCACCTCTCTGCCTTCTTCCCTAAAACCAGCCCAGGAGGGGGGTTTGTCAGCTTCTTAGTCTTTGTTTTGCCATTAGAGAAGACAGCAGAGAGGAAGATGGGAACAAAACTACAACTAATTGGCTCACTGACTCTGGTTCCACCTACCAATGGCCTCCCTGCCTGCCATCCCGTCAGTCCCAATGGGCATCAGCCACCACTGCACATAATGCTTCACTTTAAACCCCCCCAAGGGAAGAGGGGAAATATACTCACAGGCATTGAAGTTGCAGTCTCCCCTCTCCCTCCCATAAAAGAGGGGGCACGAGCATTGGATGAGCACCCAAGTGGCACCACTCCCTTTCTTATTCACCTCTTCAGAGTATCTGTTGAACATCCTGGTCCAGACACGATGTAATTCAGCTGCTGACAATTTCTTGTTCTTTTTGTGCTTCTCCACAGGTGCAGGATCCATCCCATACCCTACTCTGTGTACCCCATGACTAACAGCAGTGATGACCTATTAGCATTAAGTAGGTCCTTCTCCAGAGCCAGTGTGGTGTAGTGGTTAAGGTGTTGGACTACGACCTGGGAGACCAGGGTTCGAATCCCCACACAGCCATGAAGCTCACTGGGTGACCTTGGGCCAGTCACTCCCTCTCAGCCTCATGAAAACCTTCTTCACAGGGTCACCATAAGTCGGAATCAACTTGAAGGCAGTACAGGTCCCTCTAGCCTTGCATGTGCCAAGACTGGCAGGTATGCAACAGGTCAGGGTGTTCTAGCCATGGAACTGGTGCCATAAGAGATGCAACACCTTCTACTCATACTGTCCATTGAGACACTAACCAAGGCACTTGAGCCTTACTGGGGTGACTGGTTGGCAAACCTACATATGTGTCTTTCCTTTCAGGATGTCCTCCAGCTGGATGCTGTTGAATAAAGGCTTTGGCACTGGAACATGTGTTGTTGGTTTACCTGGCCTCAGAATAAGATGCTTGGGGAACAGGGAGCTTGGTGGGTGCAGAGATAGTACCCCTCTTGCTTGCTCACAAAGTTTCCTTGGACAGTAAGGGGCCAGCCCTACCGCTTTGCTAGTGTGTTATACCCTGAATTCAAACCAAGGACCTCTAGCATGTAAAACAAGCTGTTCCACTAGCCTAGAACACCTCCTGCAGTCCCTGTCCTTCTGGCTACTATGAGTGGGACATACGTCCCCTGATTTCTATGACTGAGGAGTTATGGAGCTGCTCTGTGGTTCAGACTCTCGGAGCTCACTCTCTTTTGCCCTGACATGACTGTTTCCCCCCATGCATGCAAAAGGTGAGTGGGGCTCTATTGCCTCTTCTCCTCCCTTCCAGTGGGGCTCGGTTTCTGTCTCCTCTTTCCCAGTCGCATGCCCTATATAATGAGTCACTTGAGGCTGCTGTGTCAGTGTGTGGCTGTGTGTGACTTTCCAGCCTCTGATTTGGTAACTGCAGGGAAAGAAACTGCTCCACTGGTCAGACTAGTTGCCTTTGTTAAGCAAGCCTGTGAGCTAATGGATTTGTCAAGTGGCCACTATTAGCATATGTAAAAATATAGCATAGAGAGATCCTGTTGCTACTGGAACTCTTTCTGGAGAGAGCCCCCCCCCTCAAAAAAAATCTGGAAGCCAAAGAGAGCCTTGTGTTTTTAGTCTAGTTAGGAGAAGCTGCAAACTAGGAAGACGCACAGAGGGGCTTGTTCTCTGCACCATAGCTTTGGGGTGCCTCCCCACAAGTCTGATGGAAAAGAAATATCTGTTGGACTGTTAATGCTAGGAATTCCTCCATATTATGCTCAGGCTGTATATATGTGTAAATAAAAACCATATATCCTATAAGACAGTCTCTGTGGACCTTCTTTCCAAGGAAACCAAACTCTGGGTAAGTGCTGGCACCCCTGGAAGTCTTGCACTGCTCTGAGACTGGTGTGGCATGCCACAATACATATGGGCATAAAGTTAATAGGGGAATGGTCATGCATGCACTGGCCCCATCTCAAATGTTCCCACACCAGCTCCATCCCCAGCCTTTCCATAATGAGTAGGAAAGTCTCAAGGGGGCTTCTAAGTGCATTCAGCTCCTTCCCACGATCCCTGATAGCAGAGAGGCTTTTAAGAGTGCTCGGTTGAAGGTCCTTAGAAATGCACTTCAGACCCTCCTACTCAATGCATATTATACATACTAACATGTCTGGTTTAAAAATACAAAGCAGGCAGCAAAAAAAGTACAGGGGTTAAAGTATTTTATGGAAGGAGGGGAAAGGAAACTTATGTTACAAGTTTGTATTGGACCTAGAGGAATGATGCTTGGTTACTGAATAATGGTCCGCAAGGTGGCCCTTATGCACTGTGCATGTGCAGGAACATCCAGGGTCCTATACTTGCTGAAGCCTGCACAGCCCAAATCAGGCCCACTACACTGCCCCCAGATGATCATGTGGTACCAATACTTCAAAATCCTGTTTAAATTTTGCTTCAGGAGGAATTAACTAGAAGCCCTAATTAAGTGTATATTATATATTTTTGGGAAAGCTTTGTACATTTACAAGAAACAAAGTGGCCCAGCTAAATTTGTACCTCACATCTAGGACATTCTTCACCGCTGACTGAACATCATCAACCATTTGAATTCATCCTTGTCTGACTTTCCTAGTCTGAGACTATTTTTGTGGCCTTGATCTCCGCTTAAATTGACAATGTCGGCTATGGGGCAGTATACAAATACAATAAATAAATAAATAAATTGTCATCTTCACATTATGGGTCCTGTTTCTTACACCTTTCTGTAAGTCTTTGATATGGTTGATCATGAAGTATTAAGAGACATGTCTCCCAGAGTTTGTGATGGTTTCTGGGACCACTCTTGAGTGATTCTATTCATTCCTAGCAAGGAGACCCCAAGTCCTCTCAAGGAAATTTGCCAACAATGTATAGGCCTAATAGATTCTTTGATGCCTTCCCTGTTGTCCCCAAGCCACATGCAAAGTTTTTTAAAATGGTTTTACAAAGCAGGCAATCTATTGCCCTAAAGATTTCAACAATCCTATGCCTGAAGTAGCTGCCTCCACCTCTGCCCCTTTCAGATATGAAGTAGCCAGCTAGTTTTTAATTTTTCATTGATGCGCAAGACATTTTGTATGACTTTATTATTATAGGTGATTCCTGTCATTTACGTAATAGATTTGATCAAAGATAATGTGAACACAGCAAACACATAAGAGCCCTACCTCTGCTTCTTATTAGAGGCTCTGCTTCTCTTATTTTAGTCACCAAAAACAAAGGCGGAAGAGAATCAAGTGTAATGCTGTATATATTTTCTAAATTATTAACCATACACAGCAGGTTTAATGCTGTTCCCAAATATATACTTGACTTTCTCTTACTTTGTCATCTTCTATCATCAGGTAATTTTTCTGAAGTAGAATGGTCCATAAAGGAGCAACTCCCCCAATATCAACCATCTCAGGCCCTATGATTGATTATTGCAATGCACTCAATGTGGGGCTTCCCTTGTACTTGACCAGGAAGCTGCAGCTAATGCAGAATGCTTCAGCATGGTTACTGACAGGAATAAGACCCCCTCAGCATATAACACCTCTGTGCAGAGATCTTCACTGGTTGCTGATTTGTTACCAGACCAAGTTCAAGGTGTTGCTATTGGTATATCAAGTACAAGAGTATATAAACTACTTGGGATCAGTGTACTTGTAGGACCATCTTATCCCATATGTGCCCACTCGACCAGTTCTGTCTGTGGCACTGGCACCGTTACAGGAGCTACATAATACTCATTCTGCATTAATAATAAATTGTTCTGTTAGTATGGCAGCACCTACCCTTTGGAACTCCCTGCTTAAAACTTTCCATTATTATTATTATTATTAGACCAGCCTATCCAGACATGTAGCCATTGATGTGTTTTAATATCTTTTTAGTTCACTGTTGAATTTAATTGACGTTTAAATGTTTTTAATTAACTGTTTTATTTTATATCTTGTAAACCACTTACAGGTTTTGTTACAATCAAGCAGTATATAAATTTTGTTAGATAAAATAAATACATTTGGCAGGGGAGGCCCTGTTGGCCTCTGGTTACTGCCTGGTTGGCATTGTTCTGTGGCAGAACCTTCTCAGTGGTAGTTCTCCATTTGTGGAATGCCCTCCTCGGTGAGGTGCAGGAGAAATTTGAAAACATTCCTGTTTACCCAGGCATTTGATGGCTGAGAGATACTGGGCATGGCAACTGTGAAATTAATAATAGTGAGAGTGAGTGATTCCTGTTATATGTTTTCTAAATGTTTTTAAATGTTTTCAGATGGTTTTAATTGTTTTAAATATGTTTTTGTTTTATTTTAAATTTGCTTTTTAAACATTTTGCTGTTTGCCACCCTGGGCTCCTCTGGGAGGAAGGGTGGGATAGAAATTTAATAAGTAAGTAAGTAAATAAGTAAATCAATAGAAATAATTCTGAATCCATAGGGGCACATACAAGTAATTATCAAGTGATATCTGCAATTATGATATAAAATTTAAAATATTGAATCTTGCTCTTTCTGAACATGACATTTTCACTCTTCCACAGAGAAAAAATCACTTATGGGCCTATATTTCACATTTTCAGAAAGTCGGAGGATTGTATGGTCCATCTAGAAATAATGCAAGGACTAATATTCTCGAGGTGAATTCATTACCTGATAAATTTATATAGATATAAACCTGAAGAGAAATACCTCCTTTCTAGTGCATCAGATATACAGAAATTTCAGTTACTAAAGCATATTATTGCAGCTACTGGACACCACTCCTTTCTTAGGAAGGGTGCTTCTTAATAGCACAGAATGCTCAGTTGCAACAACATAAAGCTGTTCAAAACGTTTATGACATGGTATGTAAAATTTAATGGGCAAATAGCAAAGTTTAAGTATAAAACAGTTTGATCTCATGTGAAATCCATGACAGGCCATCTGCTTGACAAGCAAACTTCTGCATATTTTGACATTTCTAGTTTCTGTGAGAAGAGCATCTTAACAAAGACATGGTGTTTCTGAGAAATATTAATGCTCTAACTGGCTTTGGTTGTTCTGTCAATTATATCATTGATTGGGATGACACAGTAACAAGTGGTATAGTTATTCTACTGCCCATAAAATACTTGAATGTGCCTCAATGGTTCTATATGCCAACTTGAAAAAAGTAATTTTTTGCAGAAAACAAGCTTCTTGTATTTTAGTCATCTGTTACCTACTCAGATGCCAAGCATCTTTCTACCTGGTCCTAAACATATTTACTTGGAGCAAATAAGATTGCACTGTAAATTTTATTATTTCAGCCATTTTCTTTCAAGTCAATGGGCTTAGGACTATAAGATGCTGCCTTGGTATATAAATGTATTTTGTCTGTCTTTTGATAACAGGTAGCAGTAAACCTGTTCTAAAATTCTTCAGTACTATTTTCCATCAGAAAAAAAGTGTTTAATATCAATAGATATTTTACAGAATATTTGACATTATCAGTATTGTCTAAATTTTCCTATGAAAAGTATGAAAAGACCAAGTGGCTCCGAAACGCCCTCTCCCCCTGAATAGAACTCAGACAGCACCTTGGTACACACCACAGTTGCGAGGTCTGAGACAGGAGGTGAGACGACTAGAGCGCCGGTGGCGGAAGTCTCGCACTGAAGACGATCGGACACTGGTTAGAGTAGCAATAGCGGCCTACCATGTGGCAACAAAGGCAGCAAAGAGGGATTTCTTTGCTGCCTCTATTGCGTCGGCAGAATGTTGTCCCAGGAGGTTGTTCCAAGTGGTCCGAAGCCTGGTCGGTCCAGTTGCGCAGGAACCCATGGAACATTCTAAAGCCTCCTGTGACATATTTGCTAAGCACTTTGCCGATAAAATCGAGCGTCTGAAGTGCACGATTCCGTACGCCGTGGATACAAGTAGTGGGCCAGAATCGGCCAGTTGCATTCCTGTCTGATGGGAGTGGTTTCAGCCTCTTCTCACTGAAGAAGTGGACAAGGTGTTCTCTACTGTGAAGCCAACCACTTGTCTGCTCGACCCTTGCCCCTCGTGGCTCATTGTGAGTTGCAAGGAGAAACTGGGCGAAGGGATCAAGGCAGTGGTAAATGCATCCTTGGAATAGGGTGCAATGCCATCAGCCCTCAAGGAGGCAGTGATAAGGCCCATCTTGAAAAAGCCCTCCTTGGATCCCTAAGAGTTGAAGAACTTTCGCCCAGTTTCTAATTTACCATTCTTAGGCAAGGTGATAGAGCGAGTGGTGGCTAAACAACTACAGACGCACTTGGACGAAGCGGATTATTTAGATCCATTCCAGTCGGGCTTCAGGACTGGACATGGAACTGAAACAGCCTTGGTCGCCCTGGTAGATGATATGAGGAGGGCGTTGGATAGGGGACAATATACCTTCCTCGTCCTCCTGGATCTCTCAGCGGCTTTTGATACCGTCGACCACGGTATCTTGTTGAGCCGCCTAGAGGGATTAGGGATGGGGGGCACCGTTCTACGGTGGTTCCATTCCTATCTCTCAGGCAGGTATCAACGGGTAGCATTGGAGGATGAGGTTTCAGACCCTTGGCCTCTCACTTGTGGAGTGCCACAGGGTTCTATCCTCTCCCCCATGCTATTTAACATCTATATGAAGCCGCTGGGAGCCATCATCAGGAGTTTTGGGCTGCAGTGTCACCAATATGCGGATGACACTCAGCTCTATCTCTCATTTAAGTCCTCACCAGAGGTGGCTGTGGAGACCACGTCCAAGTGCCTGGAGTCCGTTAGTGGATGGATGGGCGAGAACAGGCTGAAGCTAAATCCTGATAAGACCGAGGTGTTACTCGTGGGTGATAGGAGAAGGTTAGGAGACATCGACTTGGTGTTTAACGGGGTAAGATTGCCCCTAAAGGATCAGGTCCGCAGCCTCGGGGTCATTCTTTTTTTTTTACAATAATTTTTATTCAAATTTTCATAAAACATACAAAACAAAATCATAAAACATTCAAAGACAAAAAACAAAACAAAACAAAAATGATTAAACAAAAAAATAAAATGTTGACTTCCCATTTGTCGCAGATCAAATCAGTTATAGGTCTACAATATATAACAATCCTGTCTCTTAAATTATATTATAAAATCACTTTCCTCCAGTAGTTATCTTAATTAATCATCAAATCTCATAAACATTACTTTATTCTTTCCACAAAAAGTCAAAGAGAGGTTTCAATTCTTTAAGAAACATATCTATCAATTTTTCTCCAAATAAACATGTCGATTAATCCATCTCGTTAATAATTATAATAATCTTATTGTCATAACCATAGTCCAAATAAACATATCGATTAATCCATCTCATCAAAATCTATTAGGTCCAATAATTTCAATAGCCATTATTCCATTATCCCTATTAATTCCATCTTCCATCTTCAATAGTCCTGTTAAGTCCAGTAATTTCAGTGTCCAATCTTCCATTATCAGTATTCCATAATAATCTTGCTGTCATAGCCATAGTCATATAATAAGAGTCTGATGGGAATTTCCTCTATCCCAAATATTTTCTTGCCATCAATTCTGAATAAGTTGCTGAAATATTGTTGTAAAGTCATATCTCTGTTCTTCTTTTTTACAAAATGCACTGGCTCATCTCTTGAGTTTTTCCATTGTCACATGGCTGCTGTTAATTCCATAGATTTTCTCTATATCAAGCTCCATCACGTCATTCCAGTCCAGAAGATTATCCAAGCCATTGATAACTTTATCTCTAATATCTTCATTAATTTCTTCAGAGATAACGTTAAATTCCAAACAGTAGATTTTATTTCTAATATCCATAAACTCCAGATCTTTTTCCAATTCCACATTTGTTCCAATCTCCAGGGCTTGTATCTTCCTTTTATTTTTTATTTTCTCATCTCTGATCTCATTCTCCTCTCTCACAGGATCCCCTATTTCTTTAAGCTCCTGCGTCATTTTGCTCAGTTCCATTTTCAGCTCCTTACTGCCCTGTCGCAGGGTTTGTTTCGTTATCTCAATCTCATCCATTATTTTCTGAAACATAATTTCTTCCAGTTTCTCAGCCACTTTCTTGATTGCCATTTTTTAAAACCACGAAAACAAAGCAAAACAAAAATAAAGAAGAACCACTTCTTATTTCAGCAACAATTGGGTTAATATTCCAGGCTTGATGATATCACAGTATAAACAGAGCAGCCTGCCTTATCTCTCTATGTTCAAGAATACAAAACAAATTTAGTTTCCAGCATCAAAACAGTTAGCGGCGTCGTGAAGAAGCAGATTCGTCAAAATAAAATAGACCAAAAAGAGAATAGTCCCAGACAATATAATGTTCCTCGGAATAGAAATCCCTCTTCTGTTTATATCTTTAGAATGCACTTCCAGGACAGCTTTTTGCAATAGAAACAGAGATAAGCTGTTAATTTTGTGAATAACAGAGAAGAGTTATAGCTCACCCAGAAGCTCTTTAAAGCTGATTCATTTGACAAATCTCTTTTTGCTGCAACAATTTAAACCAAGTAAAAAAAATAATAGGAAGAAGGGTGCTTGCCTGTTAGTCTGTTTTCTCTTTGAAGAAAAGATAAACGTATCGCATTAATCAGATAGAGCTTGTTCGGAAGTCCGTCCGGCATTGCTGGCTGGACCTTTTCTCATAAATTAATGAAATTAATTTCATCAGTCAAAATAAAAAATGTTCTGACTGATTTATATCTGAATAAGCTTCTTTTGAGGCGGGAGCCCGTCTCAAAAGCAGGCACAAGCGAAGTCACCCTTCCCGGAAGTCCAGCCTCGGGGTCATTCTTGACTCCCAGCTGTCCATGGAAGGTCAAGTTTCGGCAGTGAGCCGGGCAGCTTGGTATCAATTACATCTGATACAGAGGCTGCGACCCTACCTTCCTATACAGCTTCTCTCGCGAGTGATACATGCCCTGGTCTCCTCTCGCTTAGACTATTGTAATGTACTCTATGTGGGGTTACCCTTGAAGACAGTCTGGAAACTTCAGCTGGTGCAGAATGCGGCGGCACGCTTGATTACACATAGCCGTCGCCGGGAACACATCACCCCGGTGTTGATAGATCTTCACTGGCTACCAGTGGTTTACCGGGCCCAATTCAAGGTGTTGGTATTGACCTTTAAACCCTATATGGTTTCGGCCCGGTTTATCTAAAGGACCGCCTCCAGTATCACCAATTGAGCCGCCTTACAAGATCAGCCACGCAGGATCTCCTCTCGGTCCCACCGGCCAAAACAGCTCGGCTGGTGCAGACCAGAGAGAGGGCGTTCTCAGTAGTGGCTCCCACCCTCTGGAATTCCCTCCCCTACGATCTTCGACATGCCTCCTCCCTGATGAGCTTTCCACGAGCGTTAAAGACCTGGCTCTTCAGGCCGGCCTACAGGAATTCGAGCTAGATTGGTTGTAATGTTTTAACTGATGTTTTGATGCTAGTTTTAAATTGATGGATATGGTTATTTATTGTAGCGTGTAATGTATTTATTGAATTGTATATTGTAGTTGCTGCTGCTGTAAGTCGCCTAGAGTGTCCAAAAATTGGACAGATAGGCGACTAACAAATTAAAGTTTATTATTATTATTATTATTTTTCTTTTAATATAAAAATCAAACTACCCAAACCAGATATACTAAACAACCCTACAATGGAAATTTTATGATCATATCAAGGGAAAAGCACAAACACACACTTCTTTGTTGAAACTTGTGAAATTTCTGCTTTTGGATAGCAAATATTTTGAAACTTTGGCAACAACTAGAATTATTGTCTCCAAACCTATCCAATTTCACAAAAGCAGAAATCCTAGGACTTTGATTCTAGGGGAATTTGCATGTACACAGCTACATTCAGGAATTAGTGAACAAGAATAAATTATTCCTAGCGCCTTTCCTTCAAAAGCCTTTTGAAATTATGACCATATAAACTCTAGACTGATAGACTCTACAGTTTTTACATGTTGAAGTTAACATGATTTGATACCTTTGCTGATTTTGACATGTTAACCCAGTCTTGTGAATGCAGGTGTGTTGGTTAGTCTTTTTCCACACACCCCCCAAATCCTCCAAAAGTCGAGGTCAGGTTAAGTCATGATCTAGTTATTTTTTTAAGTTGCAAGACTAGTTCAGATTCCACTGAACGTGTCAGCCTGCATTGATTTTAACACAAACACATAAGAAGAATCAGAGCTAACTTAGGAAATGTAAATATGAAATAGCCTACTGCCTGAAAAATAAAAAGCCAAACTCATTCTAAGGGAAAATAGAGTAAAAATTACTCCAAATTATTAAAAAACTTATGCATGTTTCTACATTTCATTATCTTCTGTCAGGTGCTCCTTAAAGAATACCCCCCATTTTCTTCAGTAAATCATTTGCTTGATATAAAAATAACTATTTAGTTCAACAGCTCTGGTGCATCTGAGCCTAAAGTACTATATCCTGGTACTCTCTACTACTCATTCAAGAGCGTCTTGATGGTTATCTGAAAACCTCTATTGAAACAATGCAGAGAGGACTACAGTAGATGAACAAAAAGGGATGGGAGTCTGCACTAGCCTTCTGCCTAACCTTTGACCCACTGCAACCCCTCCACAAGCCTATGAGTCTCTATACATAATTCAGTTACAGGCATGTGATTGTGCACCTAGTGCTCGCCCTCCCCCAGGAAACAATCACACATTTGTGTTCCCCTTCTTAATGCTTCTGGATCTAGAGACCCTTTCCTGCTGTTCTACTGCAGTGCACCTTGGCCTCCCATCCTCTTTTGGTGATGAAAAAGAGAAACACCTCCTCTCCTCTCGAGCCTTATCCCCCTAGGGGTCAGTGCAGTGATGCTGCCCAATTTTGTGCCATGCATATTCCTGTCCCCTTTCTGGAAAGGGGATGGGGGAGCTGTATACGTGGAGAGGAACAGCAGACTGGACCTATACAAATTTCTTTTCTCTTCCCTAAAGCTCCCCATAATGTCTTTTTCTCCATCATAGTTGAGCCTACTTCTTCATGTATTCGTTGCCCCATGTCTGTGGCAGAAAGACAGAAGCCAGGAGTGGAAAGTAGCAAGACCTTGAGGCTGGTTCAGGGATAAACACTAACACTGTAAACTGGGCAGGATTGAGTACAAGGTGACAATATTTTTATGGCAGTCAGACAGACGCTATAAGGACAGATGCAGGAACGGTAGTGCACTGCCAGAATAAACACACCATCTTTAGTAGAGATGCATTTCCTTCAGAAGAGAAACTGAAAAGCAATCCATATCTGGCTAAAGGATGCATATTTGATTTGGGTAGCTCAAGATGCCAGCCTTATTCAATTACGCTTAGTTTAATTTGAAAGAGTTGTTTACTATGGAAAGGCTTGACGACAGATCCAACCTACTATCTTTGGAAGAAGTGATATGCATAATATAATTCAGCAGGTCTCCCTTGGATGTTCAGTCCTTTTGCAGCAGTATATTGCAGGAGGGAGAGCCAGCTTCTGAAGTCTCCTAGAAATTGTTTTGCTATGAATAACTCTGTAGAGGCTATTCCATTCTCAGGGTACTCTTTGCTATTTAAGAAAACTTATAAATAATCTTAGAACATAGTTTGCCACTTGTAAAATAGATTAGAAAATTGTATCCATAATACAAAAACTCCAGTACTAAATAAATAAATAGACAGACAGAACAAGGACACCTTAATTAGAATAACTAAAACGAATGAACTCACTAATAAAGGACTGTTGTTGGGTGATTTTAAGAAATACAAAATAAAAGTTTGTTACAAGATGTCAAGCCTCTGGAAACCCAAGTTCACCTGAAAATAGGCCTACCAGCATGGTGTCTGTTGCCCATGTTTGAACATCACCTACAAACATATCTCGTTTGTGACTAGCAGTGGCCCTTCAGTCCTCCCCACATTGAAGGAAAGGAGATACCAGCTGTGTTCTAGGGCAGGGATTGGAATTTGTGGCCCTCCAGGTTTTGTTGGACTACAACTGCCACCATCCCTGACATTGAGGGTGGTCATGCTGGCTGGGAATGACGGGGCTTAAGAGTCCAGCAACACCTGGAGGGCCACAGGTCCCCCACCTGTGCCCTCAGAGAATCTTGGGGGAAAGAGAAGTGTCACCTCCGTGTAGAACCACAATTCAGCAAGGGTTAGAACAGATTAGAAACATTTATTTAGAAAAAATCATTAAGTTTATCCTTTAGCACAATTTTGGCAAACATATAAATTCCGTTAGATAGAAAAGATAGTCAGTGCCTGAGAGCAGGCATGCTCTTGACTCTTTTTCTTTCTCTGCCTCTCCAATAAAGTCAGGCTTCTGCTTGGGACAACTCCAGTGCCCGGCCCAGGTTAGCCTCTAAAAACACATCCGCTTCCCAGTCCACCTGTGTGAGCCAGTTCCTTCACAGGATCCTTTCCTGCCTCATAAACTGTCACTCTCTTGGGTAGTCCTCTCCTAAGTCCGGCCTGTTTTCCCCTTCCAGTGACTTCCGTTCCTGGCCCCCAGGCCTGATCTTCCCAAGTATTCTGGCACTGATCTCATCCTCTCAAGTGCAGGCACAGCTGGCTGCCCTCTCCGTGGCTTAAAGGTCTCTTTGCGTCTAGACCCACCTCAGTTCACCCTCTACTGTCCCCGCCTTTGCCCCTTCCCGCCTCCCCTGCACCCCAAAGTCAATGCAAGGAGAAAAGTTTCGTTTGATCCTTCTTCCTCCTCCCGAAGATGATGTGCTGGAAAGATCTGCGGAAATCCTGGTTGAAGATGGTGTAGATGACGGGGTTGAGGGAACTGTTGCAGTAGCCAATCCAGAAGAAGAACTTGAACAGCGTCTCCGGGACCTCGCAGGCCTCTCGGCAGATGCCGTACAGGCTGTAGCTGAAGAAGAAAGGGGACCAGCAGACCACGAAGACCCCCATGACCACGGCCAGGACGAAGGTGAAACGCTTCTCCCGGGCTTGGCTGGCCGACTTTTGACAGATGCTGCCGCGTTTTCTGCGGTGGGAGGCAAAAAACTCGATGGAGCGGCTGCTGGAGCGGGAGAGGCGGCTGCTGGACTGCTTGGAGGAGGAGAAGGAGGAGGAAGAGTGCCTCTTCTTGGCTTTGGCCCGGGCCTCCTCTCGGCTCCGCCGGCGCCTGCTCTCCAAAGGGCTGCTCTCTTCCAGCTCAATATCCTCCAGCTCCGAAGCTTTCCACCAGCGGAGGCTTGAGAACTGCCCATTCTCCCTCGGCTGCCTCTTCAACGAGGTGAAGCCCCGGCCGGCTCGGGTCAACCCGTTCTCGGTGGGCGAGGGGCCGTCTGGCTCTGGTCGCTTCTCGGAGAGGGTCCTGGTCCTTAACTTGGCCACCCGGTAGATGCGAACGTAGACCAGCACCATGATCAGGCACGGGGCAAAGAAGGAGCCGATGCAAGAAGAGAGGATGTACCACGTCTCGTCGTTGAGCTTGCATTTCGACGGGGCCTCCCCATCGACCTCCCA
Organism: Rhineura floridana; assembly: GCF_030035675.1. Lineage (NCBI taxonomy): Eukaryota > Metazoa > Chordata > Lepidosauria > Squamata > Rhineuridae > Rhineura > Rhineura floridana. Next base: position 1,815,396 of record NC_084488.1, on the reverse strand, counting down.
GTACTTGGAGATCAAAGGTGGGGAGGAGATGACGGCGGAAATCAGCCAGACAAGCAGGATGACCCCCTTAATCCGCCGAGGGGTCCGCTTGTGGTTGTACTCTACCGCCTGAGTGACAGACCAGTACCTGTCCAGGCTGATGGCGCAGAGGTGCACGATGGAGGAAGTGCAGAACAAGACATCCAGGGCCAGGTAGATGTTGCACCAGGCCTTGCCAAAGTACCAGTCACCCATGAGTTCGTTGGCCAAAGAAAAAGGCATGACCAAGGCGGCCACCAAGATGTCAGCGCTGGCCAAGGAGACAAGGAAGAGGTTCTGGGGGGCTCGGAGGGCTCTGCTCGTCAAGACGGCGATCACCACCAGCACATTGCCGACGATGGTGAAGACGATCAGGAAGCCCACCACGGCGGCTAAGCAGGCCACAGCGGCCGCGGAATAAGCGGCGGAGGCCGGCGGGTGCAGCAGCGGGGAGGAGGAGGAGAGCAGAGCGACGCGGGACCCGTTGAGGGGGGCCGCGCTGGTGTTCTGGGGCAGTTCCATAACCAAGGCGAGGCTGGCGGGGACTACGGCGACTACGGGCCCCACCCCTCGGGCCCCAAGGCGTCCATCCCGGAGGGCAGGGGTCGCAGGCGGCTGGCCTTGGCACGCCCCGGCATCCACACGCAAGGAACTTCCCGTGGCAGGGCGCCCTCCCTCGCTGCCACGCACGGGCCCAGACGGCACGGGGGTCGCACGCCTCCTCCCCGACAAGGACGCTCTGCCGGCAGGGACACATTCGCTGGCTTGCCCGGTGACCCCGCCGCCCCGACCAAGGCTGGCAGGACTGGGGCTCTTCTTCCCGCCAAGCGGCGGGAGATGCCTCCGGGCTGCGCGGCCAGCACCGGGGACTGTGCAGCCCGCAGTTGCGTCGCCACTTCGCCCCGGCGTCCCTCGCCGCAGCCGCTCCTTCGCGGCGGGGCGAGCGAAAGAGCGCGGCCAGGGCCACCCCGCCGCCTGCTGCTCCGCTGGAGACGGTGCCCGACGCTGCCTCGAGCATGCCCAGTCGCCGCAGCCCCGGCGCGCTGCCTCGCGTGTGGGAGGCGGGAGGGGCTGCGCTGGCGCCGCGGCAGCGGGAGAGCGAGCGCAAGGCGAGGAAGCCCGGCTCGGCTCGGCCCGGGAGGGGCCCTTTGTCTCCGCCTGCGCCTAAGGGGACGGACGCTGCCTCGACCGATGGATCGGCACCCCCCTCCCCCGTTCAGGTCGCTTGGAGCTGTCACTTGGCCGTGCGGGAGAGACAGCCATGGCCGCGAGGCTGCAGCCGAAGGGACCCAGGCGAAACGCAGCGGAGGGGGACTGCAGCTTCGAACTTCTGGACCGGGCCATAGTGGCAGGAACTCGCAAGCTTTCCAGTCGTACAGCAACCGTCGTCAGGGAGCGTAGAAAGGAGGGCTGTTGGCATAGCAGGGATCCTCGCTAGAGGGCAGCGTTGCAGCAGTTATGACTAAGGTCCCTTGGCGAAAGGGAAGCGGAAAAGGAATGAAGGAGTTGCTCCTTCCCCTGATCAGCCCTTCTATAGTGGGGACCGGCAAGCGGAGTGGAGACCCCAGAGCTAAATACCGCGCAGAGAGCAAGCTAGCTGTCCGTTTGCCAAACCAGAGGCAATGCAGACGTGGCCCTGGCAATGGGGCTTGCTGATTTTATTGGATTGGAATCCCCTGTTGGGCAGGAGCCTCCTCTTCCTAACAATGGCTCTCCCAGAAGATTTCCATATATTCACCCCCTTTCCTGCCTGGGAGAGAGCGGAGACTCAAGAAAAAATTACTTTTTTCTTTCTTTCTCTGGAGAGAGAAGCCAGGGAAAGGATTAGCAGAAAAGCCAAAAGTGGCTCAATCTATTGTAGTTTTTAAGATTAAAAATGTAACATTTTGAAAGGGAAATATCCAGAGAAAAAATCATTTTTGAAAGCCATCCACATTTCCATTGTGCATTTTAAGACAGATCTTCTCCAAGCACAGAGGATCAGGTGGAGCTGCTGATGTACCCTGTGGATGGGCATCTTTGCAGTGATCAAGACCAGAATGAGACATCCGCACCATCCTGTGGACAGACCTGCCCTGCCCTGCTCCACCAGGCCCCAGTCCGCTTCTGCTTGTAGTTGGCCTGGGATGTTCTTAGGCCTAGGCCCAGAAAAAACTTTCTATGCTTATCTGTGATGCATTCCAAGCAACCTTCTAAGGTACGGAGATCATGACCTCCTCCAGAGTGGACATATTCTATAAGCTAGCTTCCTGAGAGCAATGCAAGGGACAGGGCTCTTACAGAGCTAGAAAGTGCTCCCCAACGCCTTTCTTAGTAAAGCTGGGGTGTGTGTGTGCAGAATGGATTGATACAAAAGGGGAAGGTTATGTGGCTGGTATGGCCCTGCAGCTGTTGATTTATGATCCTAGAATCTTAGTATGCTAGGGCTGAGAGTAAGAGCTGGGAAGCCCCCATTTCAGATTTCACCTCAACCACAAACTAGGTGATCTGAGGCAGCCATTCTTTCCGTTTCTGTCCCTGGTCTTCAACATGGGGATGCTCCTTTTAATAAGCCTTAGAGTGCTGTTGTGTTACTCCATTCCCACTTCTGCAAAATGAGCTCTCCCCCCCCCCTTTGCGAGAAAGTGAAAGGGTAGCAGGTGACAATGGGCTATGAGCAGGATCTGGGCAAGGGGTCTGCTTGAGGCAAACTCTGCCTACCTTAGTTCTGTTCTCTGTAATTTTAAAACTGAGCACTCTGCTTTGAATTTTTTATCCCACATCCCCAATTCTGATAGTTTTTGCTAACAGGGTCAGTATGATCAGAGACACAGCATGTTACACTTGGATCTGGGACCCCACCCACTTTCCAGAAGAGGCACTAAATTCTGTGTGCAAAGCTTGGCCTTAGACAACATGTTATCCTCCTTCAGTTTCAGTTCCCCCTTTTCTAAAACGGCCTGCTGGAGTCCTTGTGAGGCTGGAGGTAGGGATTTGTAATGCATTTCTCATACTGCATAAATAACCGGAAATGAATAATCAAACCCCTTTGGAGGGAATGTTCTCCCACCACTACCTTATTTGCTTAGGGCAGTTTTATGGGACTATGTCTGAGAGTCACAAGGTTCTGAGGAAAAAAATCCCAGAGTTTCAGAGGGCATCATGTCCTTTGTGACCATTCTTGTCACCTGTTAATTCCAGTTCAGATCAAACTTCCACTGACTTCTTTAATGTGCTTTTTGAATGAGTTTGTTTCAAATGCAGCAAATAGCTGAATCCATTTCCCTAGGGCACTGCGTGACACAGAAGATTAATTAGGGATATGATTACGTGCTTAAAAATCAATTTTAACTCATGAAATGTATCTTGTGGCTTCGTTTTGTTCCCAACTCTTAAATAAGTAAAAAAAAAACAGAATACGTTTGAGTCAGAGCCCCAGGACTGAAGAAACCTTTTTATGGATGTGAGTTAGTAACCTGGAGGCAGTCAACCCAGTATTTGCAAATGCAGAAGCTCCAGTGCATACACTGAGCTCTGCCTATACAGAGGCTTTCCAGTACACATCAATGGGGGTAGCTTTGTTACATCTCCAACTGGATATACAACATTTGACCACAATGAAGTTAATAGGAAACTTGTTCACATAAGAGCTGCACTAGAGCTCTACTGTAAATGTACATGTACGGCCTTCAAGTCAATTCCGACTTATGGCGACCCTATGAATAGGGTATTCATGAGGCTGAGAGGCAGTGACTGGCCCAAGGTCACCCAGTGAGCTTCATGGCTATGCGGGGATTTGAACCCTGGTCTCCCAGGTCCAGCACCTTAACCACTACACTACACTGACTCTAGAGCTCTACTGTGGTTAATAATAAAAACAATTCATTCCTCTGCCCTTTATCCTACAACAACCCATGTGAAAACAGGTTTAACCTTTCTGGAAAACATCACTACACAGCAGCAGGCAACAGCAAGTATATCAGGAAAGCTGATCTGTGAGCAACCAATGCATGGTGTTAATTCATAATGTGCTGAGCAAGCTTTGGCTATTCAGCTCCGCTCCTTTGCTTCAGAGGAACTTGGAAGGAGCTGTTTCCAGGCAACTGCCAGCAGGGGATGACAGCTTCCATCCCAAGCTGAGATCCAGCTGTTCAACCCTGCTCCCTTGCCTCAGAGGATCTGCTGCCTGGCAATTGCCAACATGGGAAGGCTGGTTCCACCATGAGTTGAGTGAGAGCCACTTGCTTGAGCTGTGCCCACTTACCTAGTGCTGTGCCAAAAATTTCTCCCACATTTTTTTCAACCATGCTCATCAATTAATGAGAAAAGAAATTGGGTCCAAAACCTTTTGAGGGGAAGAAAACAATTTCAGAGGAATTCTCATGGGTGAGGTGCAGAGTGATGTACTTAAGTTATTTTCAAGGTGGCCAGAGGATGGTGGGGTGGGGTGGGGTTGTGAGTGTCCTTTATTTCATTCTACAAATCCCCCCCCTTCTCTAGTGGTCTGCACTCTGCAGTCTTCCTAGGCACTGACATTTCCTGAAAACTCCATATCCTCAAGGTGGGCTTTCCTGTAAGCACAGGAAGGGGAGGAAAGCTGTCTACTGTGCACCTGATAGCTGTTCCCTTATAAAGTGAAGTTATTTTATTTAAAAAAAAAACCAGTTCAGAAATTTTAAAAATAAAGGGAGGATTTTCTTTAAAAACAAAAATAAGTGAGTCAGCCCTCTAGCTTCCTGTGCATCAGGTAATGCTCAAGGGAAGATGTTGTGAGGTAACTCCTCCCACGGGGCTTTTCAGACCTGGAATGCTGCAGGGTGCTGGAGAAAAGTTTACTGGAAAGAAGAAAAACCACCCACATACACCCATGTCCAACTTGCAATGGTCAAGTAAGCTCAACCCTATACCGTCCCCAAATTCTGAAGCAATGTGAAAGAAACTTGACAGCATCCTGAGAATGAAAGAGGGAAAGAGAAGGCTCTTTTGCAGGAGAAGAAATCTTTTAAGAAATTGGAGGACAGGTTTCAGCACTTACTTATTTAAATATTTACAAGCTGCACTTTTCATAAAAGCATATCAAAGCGGCACTACAAAATACAAAAACATGACAGAGTTTAGAATTAGAAACCAAAATACAAATGATGTATTTTAAATTGTAATTGTTTTTACTTATTGTAAACCGCCCAGAGAGCTTCGGCTATGGGGCAGTATACAAGTTTAATAAATAAATAAATACAAACATCATTAAAAGCAATAATAAAAACATCCATAAGTACTGCATTGGTTGGCAAAGAAAATTCATATTAAAAGGCCTGTTTGAAAAGCTCAGTTTTCAGGCGATGCCTGAAAGAAAGAAGGGATGGTTTCTGACAAACCTCTATGGTAGGGAGTTCCTCAGGGCAGGGCCTGCCACTCTAAAGGCTCAGTCCCTGGTGAAGGCCAACCAACCCTCAGGGCGATAGAATATAGGGAGTCAGGCAGTCCTAAAGGTACTTTGGGCCTCAGTTGTTTAGGGCTTTCTGACTTAACACAAGTACCTTGAACCTGGCCCAACAGCAGATCTGCTCTTCTAGCAGCAGGGTAACATGTTGCCAGCAGTGGGCTCCTGTGAGCATTCTGGCTGCTATATTCTGACTAGTTGAAGCTTCCAGACCAGATACAAGGCAGCCTCACATAAAACATGTAACAGTAATCAAGTCTTGAGATTACAAATGCATGGACCACCGTGGTCAGGCTATCATGGTCCAGGAACAGTTGCAGTTGGCATACCAGCCGAAGCTGGCAGAAAGCACTCCTGGCCACACTTGAGTCTCTAGGGGCAAAGATGGATCAAGGAGTACCCCCAAACTGCAAACCTTCTCCTTCAGAGGGAGTGCAACTTCCCTTGCCTCAGAGGATTTTGGGGGGAGCTGCTGCCCCCAGGAAAGAACAAGGATGAGGGCAGGAAATGCTGCCTGAATAAACCACATTCCATATGGGCACCATGAAATTCCTGTTCCTATACGAGATTTGAGCATGATTTTTATTTTGAGAATATTTTGTAAACTGCTTAGAGAGCCTGTTGTGGCTGTAAAGTGGGACAGATGTATTCTAAATAAATAAGTAATTTATTAGCTTGATTTTTTAAAATACCCAAGTAATTTTAAAGTACATCTCTTAATTTTAGTTGATGGTTTAGTGCTGTCCAGAAAGAAGTGTTTAGTTCAGCAAATTTTCTAAAATTTGAATTAGAATATTGTGTCACATTTTTCACAGCTCAAGTGCCTCATATCTATAAAGAACCCCTTCTTAAAAGCAGGATGGTTTAATAACATTACTCAAAAAAATCAGGCCAGTAAATACTGGATCTTTTTAGCCAAGCCAAAACTCTTTTTGCCAAAACCGCTATGGCCTATAAACCCTTCCATTGCAGAAGTCAGTGCAGGGAAGGATGGGGGGGAGCTATTTAGAGTGCATTCACAGTCCTTGCTTGCTGCTTGGATACTTCTAGATGTATTCCTGTCACTGTATGGTCTCAGGGCCGGCTCCAGGTTTCTTGGGGCCCCTGGATGTAGGATTTCAAAGGGCCCTTTGGCCCCATCCTTTCCTTCTTAAACCACGCCCCTCTATCTTGGCTCTTCCCCTTTAAACGAAAACAAAATTTGACCGATAGGACAACCACTTATTTATTGTCAAAAGAAAAACAACACAAACTTTAGTATGTCTTTTTAATTGTTTTATCAACCATATAATTTAGAGATATAACTTAATCTGCAATCTTGTGCACACTTACCTGCCACCTGGACTTCTGTGGGAGGAAGGGTGTGATATAAACTGAATAAATAAATGAAATAAACAGATTCATAGGGACTTCCATCTGAGTAGACATGTACATAGGATTGCACTGTCAGATATAGAACTTTGAGCCCTAACTTAGATGAAAAGTGTCATCAGCAATAAACTTGGCCACCTCAGTGTTCACTTATAACTCCAGGTCATTTGTGAACAAATTTAAAAAGCAAGACTGGGGAGTGGACACCACTGGGTTAGGTATGCCAATGGGTGGATTTGGTAAAAGGCAGTTTTATATTATCTACAAATCCTTCCCATTTGACTACCAGAACTCAAGAATAGGGAAAATACTTTGAGAAGGACATCTGGAGTTTCTTGTACAGCTTTTTTGAGGGGCGGGGGAGCATACTGCAGACTTGGGTTCAAAGTAACTTTTGACAAAAAGCAGAAAACACATATCCAATTCACTAATAGGCAAAAAAACCCCTTGCAGTTTAAGTATGCACCTATAGCTCACAGATATTTCTATCAAACTTTAAAAAGCAGGGAAATTGGGCAGCTATAGTGAATGCAGCAGGGGAGTAGGAGACCTGACCTCATCTCTGAGATATTGTACTGCCCTACCAATTTGTCAAAATGCAAAGATAATTTGGGTTGGTCTTTCACAGTCCAATCCACTTGCTGTGTAGCTTGGAAGAATTTGCTAACATGGGCCTCTGAGCTTTTTCAACCATATAATTTAGAGGTATTTTGCCTATTAGTGAATTTCTCTGCTTTTTAATCTGGAAGGTATGAAATGGGATCCTGTGCACGTTTGCTGAGAATGGATTGATCATTTGCATGCTTATTGAGTTCAGTGGGATTTACTCTCCTGCAATCATGCTTAGGATAGGTGAAACTGACCACAGAGGATGGGGAGGGGAAGAGGAGGGAGGGGAGGAAGGGCAGGAGGGGGAGGGGAGCAGGCAGGAGGGGAAGAGAAGGACAGGTTTGATCATTTGCATGTTTATTGAGTTCAGTGGGATTTACTCCCATGCAATCATGCTTAGGATAGGTAAAACTGACCAGCGGGAGGGAGGGAGGGAGGGAGGGAGTGGGTGGGGGAGGAAGAAGAAAGAAGAGGGGAGAGGAGAGGAGAAGGAGGAGAAAGGCAGGTCTGATCATTTGCATGCTTTTTGAGTTCAATGGGATTTACTCCTATGCAATCATAGGATAGGTAAAACTGACCATATGGGAGGAGGAGAGGGAGGGGGAAGGTGAAGCAGCGGATTGGAGGGGGGCAAAGGAAGGGGGATGAGAGGGCAGGTTTGATCATTTACATGCTTATAGAGTTCAATGGTATTTACTCCTGTGCGATCATGCTTAAGTAAAACTGACCATGGGGAGGAGGGGGAAGGGGAAAGAGGGGATTGGAAGGGGATGGGGAGGGAGGGACAAAGGAAGGGGGATGGGCAAAGGAAGGGGATAGGAAGGAGGAGAAGGGAGGTGGGTTTGATCATTAGCATACTTTTGAGTTCAATGGGATTTATTTTTGTGCAATCATGTTTGAAAATGGAAATGGACTGCCTTCAAGTCGATCCCGACTTTTGGCGACCCTATGAATAGGGTTTTCATGGTAAACGGTATTCAGTGGTGGTTTTACCATTGCCTTCCTCTTAGGCTGAGAGGCAGTGACTGGCTCACCCAGTGACCTTCATGGCTGTGTGGGGATTCGAACCCTAGTCTCCCAGGTCGTAATCCAACACTGACTCAGGGGAAGGGCAGGGAGGGGAGGAGGAAGGGAAGGAGATTGGGTGGGTGGGCACTGGGCATTGCTTTTCAGCGTTTCCCCCACCTTTTTATTCTACAGCAGGCATATGTAGCCTCCCACCCAAACTTAAACCAAACCTGTCCTTGGCCACATGCACACGAGACCTTTATTTCACTTTGGACAGTCATGGCTTCTCCCAAAGAATCCTGGCAAGTGTTGTTAGTGAAGGGTGCTGAGAGTTGCTAGGAGATGTCCTGTTCCCCCCACAGACCTTCAATCAGAGTGGCTGACTATTAAACCAGTCAGGCCACTGGAACTCTGTCAGTGGAATAGGAGTGTCAGTGGAATAGGAGAACAGGTTCAGAGGAGGACAACAAGGATGATCAGGGGACTGGAAACCAAGCCCTATGAGGAGAGACTGAAAGAACTGGGCATGTTTAGCCTGGAGAAGAGAAGACTGAGGGGAGATATGATAGCACTCTTCAAGTACATGAAAGGTTGTCACATAGAGGAGTGCCAGGATCTCTCCTCTATCATCCCAGAGTGCAGGACACAGAAAAATGGGCTCAAGTTGCAGGAAGCCAGATTTTGACTGGACATCAGGAAAAACTTCCTAACAGAGCCATACGACAATGGAACCAATGACCTAGAGAGGTCGTGGGCTCTCCAACACTGGAGGCATTCAAGAGGCAGCTGGACAGCCATCTGTCGGGAATACTTTGATTTGGATTCCTGCATTGAGCAGGAGGTTGGACTTGATGGTATTATAGAATTATATGATTCTATGAGTCTCCTCTCAGCACCCTTCACAAACTATACGTCCCAGGATTCTTTGGAGGAAGCCATGACTGTCTCAAGTGAGATCAAAGTCTGGTGTGGGTGTGGCCCGCTGATTAGGCAAGCCCAGCAGCTGGGAGTCTGGCTTTTAGAACACTGACGGTTGGCTCTTACTGAGCATGCCTGACATTATGATTGAGTTCAAGCAAAAATTTATTAAATTAATTAAAAATCAGCCATGCATTTTTTAAACTTTTAAACTGCAGAAGATGAAGGTCAGAGTATGGGGCAAGGTCAGTAATAGGATTACAGCATTTCTTCTTCCAAGCTACACAGGAAGTGGATTGGACTGTGAAAGACCACCCCAAATTGTGTTTGCATTTTGACCAATTTGTAGGGCAGTACAATATCTCAGAGAGGAGGTCAGGTCTTCTGCTCCCCTGCTGCATTCACTAGAGCTGCCCAATTTCCCTGCTTTTTAAAGTTGATAGAGATATCTCTTGGCTATAGGTATGCTCTTAAACTGCAAGTTTTTTTGTATTAGTGAATATGTTTTAAATGTCAGGCAATCTAGAGTGTGAAGCAGGAATGTGAGGGCGGGGTCTACCCTGCCTGGCTGACTGGAACTGTGTGTCCTCAGAGCCCTTTTGAAGCACCAAAGGAAACAGTATTTTAACATCATCACCCACTGCAACTGAAGCAATCTGGATTGGTTTGGCATAATTTGTAAATATTTTGAGCCTGGCCTTCTGCCATTGGCTGGTCAACAGAGCTATACTCTCTATTCTTCAGGAAGTGACCTTAGGGCTAGAGAAAACAGGTCCAGATTTAGCTGCGGTTGCCCATAGCTCCGGCCTGGTCTGGTATTAAAAGCCTGCATAGGTATGCAGGCACACACAGGCACAGCAGAAGCATTATACACAAAATCCAGAGCGGTGTTTCCAGTACATTATGACCTGAACTGTGAGGAAAGTAATGATCAAACAGTGATTAAAAATTAATATGGATGGATAAGAGGAAGATGTTTGACTGAAATGAAAAGTTAGGGTTAAACATGTATCTTGTCAAAATGAAGAACATGTGCCAGATATATGCACACATCATAATCGCATGTAATACACACTTTAATAAATATGATTTTTTTCCTTTTGGTCTTCAGGGTTTGTCAGTCTCAGTGACCTGTTCAAATTTCTAACTGTTCAAATAGCTTTCCAAGTAACATAGCTGTTTAAATATTTAGCTATTTAAAATGTGTAATTTCTTATTGACAGAATTCTTTTGTATGTGATAATAGGAAACTCAGAAGAAATAGAGTATTTGTGGTGTTGGCTTATTTCCTCTTCCTACCTTGAAGCTTTCCCTATTTATTTACAATGATTTCTCAGGCAGAGAAATTTTGAACTGAACTGAAATTATTACTCCTATCTCATTCTTTGTCAAGCATGAACTAAAAATATTTTATGTATAGAAATATTTAGAGTCGCCTGAATTTCCTTCGTCCTTTTATGAAACAGGTGCAAAAAGAGACTGAAAGGTTCTCAACATGTTGTTGTGCTGGAGCATAAGTTACTGCAATCTCAGAAATAAGCCATGTATCTTGGGAGGGCTTATCTTTCCACGTCTGGCTCCAGACATGTGGTCCTGGGGTGCTGCACTTACCTCCTCTTTCACAGTTATTGCTGCTGGATCTTATGTGTTTCACTCATGCACATTTACATGCACCATACTCATGGCAATTCAGACAAAATTGCACATGCACACACAATCACCCTCCCTCGCACTTCCTTCCCTTCTGACACTATGCCACACTCTCCTACAACTGAAAGTAGAGAAAAAGAAAGCAGAATAAAAGATCTCAGTACAGGAGCATGGAAGCTACCATAAAATATCAAAGTGAACAAGCAGCTTTCTAACAGTGATGGAGATAGGATGCTCGTATGCTGAGGACATGGCAGCAAAGAAGGGAGCAAAAGCCTCTTTGTGTTTTCCCAGAGGATTGTTACTGTACCTATGCCATTGCCATCATCTTCTGTGGATGAGAAAGGGAGAGAGACAGAGTTTGGGGAATGAACAAAAAGGGCAAGGGAAAGAATACACTCCTGAAATTTTACATCCATTTCCCTCCACTCCTTTAACTGTTCCCCTTTTGTTGGCTGTTTTGGGGCTAAACAGTTATTGGCAAACTGTTTTGGTATAGGTCTATGGTTCACTGTCCTCTTGCCTTCCTGTCACCCCCTTTTATGTAGACTGATTCTCCCATATGAGGGGATTAGCACCTGTCACTGATAGAATCCAGCTGGCTCCAATCCAGATCCCACAAAAAGATGTCAGAACCCTCATCCAAGAGGTGTACATAATCTACCAGTGAGTTTTGCTAACCTCCAGCATCCTTGCTTTATCACTAGTGTAATTACAATGCAGTGTTTTGTGACACTGTATTGATAAAGTAGTATATTGTGGTACTAACTTTGGGGACCCTCTGCACCGTTAATGATGCTCTGATATAATAGGTCATATGATTGTTATAATTATTAGTATCATGACTTTGCATAGCAAGTGACCAGGAAATAGATTGTGACTTTCCATAGCAAATGACCAGAAACATGTATTTTGCTCTACAGACTAAATTTTGCTTACCGCTGTAGTTTTAGCATGAATCATTTTTTATTCCCAGGATTTTGGAAATGCTGCACTGTAAATTAACTCAGTGTGATATACCATAGCATAAATTACATATATTGGTGCTGTATGCTTTACAAGTCTAGACAATATACTTTTGCAATTTCAAACATTTCAAAAGATGATTGATAACAGAAATAAATAATTGAGTAGTGTGTCTGTGTTCTACAAACAATAAACAGAGCAGCTTCATAAAAGTGTAGCCTAGGGGAATAAATTGGTCTAGTTTCTCCATGGCTTGCACTTATAAAGTCTATATACACATCTTGTTTCCCTTGTTATCAGAGGATGGGAGACAGTTTTTAAGAGAGTTGAAATGGTATGTCAGAGGCAACGTTGTCCTTGGTGTACACACGTGCATTGCTTCATCTATCTGTATTAAGATACCCTTACACATGATGAGCAGAAACACGAAAACTGCTGGAAATTTCCCCAAATTTGGAGCCATTCAGGCTGATTATCATTCCCTGTAGGCCCTGGTGTCAGTGAATAACATCGACTTGGAATTCTCTTACCTGTATCATGGCACCCAGAAAAGTTGTCCATTATCACTCTTTTTGTATGCATTAGTGGAGGAACCTTAGCAATTACACTATAGTCCAACCCTGTAAATACTATAATACCTATTGGAGCAAACTGACCACAAAGTGAGATTATTTGCAGATGAGATGACACTTTATATCACAGTGCAAACTGTTCCACATGGTAACAGAAAGATAGAATCATAGACTTGAAAGAGACTGTGGAGGTCATCTTATCCAACCCCATGCTGAGTGCAGTGATATCCAGTGCAGGATGCGACTACAGTATCCCTGACAGATGGTCATCCAGTTTCTGCTTAAATACCTCCTGTAAAAGAGTGCCCACTACCTTCCAAGCCAGTCTGCTTCACTGATGAACAGCACAGCTCTTACTGTTAGAAAGTTTATCCTAACATTTAGCCATAATGTGTTTCCCTGCAATTGCCATTCATTTGTTCTAACCGTGGCCTCCTCTGAACATCCAGTTTGTTAATGTCCTGCTTCAAATGTGGCACCCAGAATTGGACACAGTATTCCAGATGCAGCCTGACCAGCACAGGACAGAGTGGAACTATTACTTCCAACCACGTGGACACTATTCTTCAGCAATGAGCCTAAGACTACCTTAGCTTTTTTTTTGTTTTTAGCAGCCACATTGTACTGTTGGCTCATGTTCAGGTTGTAAACAAGTAAGGCACCTACACATTTTATGCATGTGCTGCTCCCAAGCCAGGTCCCCCTTATCCTATACTTGCGCCTTTGGTTATTATTGTTGCATTGAGGTTCAGGACTTTACATTTATCTCTGTTGAATTTTATCTTGTTAGTTCCAGCCTGTCAAGATCATTTTGAATCTTGGGTGTGTCTCCTATAAAGATAGCTATCTGTCTTAGCTTCTTGGTCTCTGCAAATTTGATAAACATCCCCTCTACAGCCTCATCTAAGCCATTTATAGAAATGTTAAACAGCACAGAGCCTAGGACAGAGCTGTGGCACTCTACTTGAGACCTCCCTCCAGGTTAGGGTTGCCAGGTGTCTGGTTTTCGCCTGGAGACTCCAGTTTTGGGGGTCCTCTCTGGGTCTCCAGGTGAGTAAACTTAATTGCCGGACTCTTTTTTTAAAAAAGTTTCTAGGTGGTCTGGTTCAAAAGATATAAACCAAAATATCAGGGGCCCCCCCACAACTTCTGTTGGTACCGGCTGCTCTAATCCCTGCCCTTTCAGGTTTTTAGCCAATAAGTGAAGTCAGGGTTGTGCTTGACAAGATTTGTTGCCCCCCAGCAAGAACCTAAGCCCCATTTCAAGTTCTGCAAAGTCCTCCTTGTCTCGCATCAGGAATTCAGTTAAATACAGTGCCTTGCAAAAGTAAACAGATCTCTGACCAACGCTCTTATATTACCAAATTACAAATGGTACATTGTAATTTCATTCTGTGTGATATTTTATTTTGAAACACTGAAAATCAACTATTGTAACCCTCAGACATTAATATTTGGTAGAGCCACCTTTCACTGCAATAACAGCTTTAAGTCTTTTGGGGTAGGTATGTACAAGCTTTGCACACAGTGTCAGAGAGATTTTGGCCCATTCTTCTTGGCAGATTCACTCCAGGTCGTTCAGGTTGGTTGGATGTCGCTTGTGGACTACAATTTTCAAAGAGCGCCACAAATTCTCGATGGGATTGAAATCAGGACTTTGAGTGGGCTACTGTAGGACATTCACCTTTTTGTTCTTGAGCCACTCCAATATTGCTTTGGCCTTGTGCTGGGAGCAGGTTTGCTTGCAGTATTCCCTGTATTTTGCTCCATCCATTCTTCCTTCAGTATTAACAAGATGCCCAGTCCCTGCTGATAAGAAGCATCCCCATAGCATGATGCTGCCACCCCCATCCTTCATGGTAGGGATGGTGTGTCTTGAGGCATGGGCAGTGTTAGGTTTGTGCCACACATAGCGCTTTGAGTTTTGGCCAAAAAGCTCTATCTAACTGACCCCAAAACCTTTTCTCACATTGCAGCTGGGGCACTCTCATGCTTTCTGGAAAACTTCAGACATGCTTTCAGATGGTACTTTTTGAGTAACAGCTTCTTTCTTGCTAGCCTCCCATACAGGCCAGTGTTATGCAGAGCTCTTGATATGGTTAACTGGTGCACCATTACTCCACTCCCAGCCACTGAACTCTGTAGCTCTTTCCAAATGATTGTTGGCCTCTCTGTGGCTTCTCTCACAAGTCTCCTTCTTGTTTGAGTGCTGCGTTTTGAGGGACGACCTTTTCTTGGCAGTGTCTGGGTGGTGTGATGCAGCTTCCACTTCCTGATTATTGATCCAGCTGTGCTCACTGGGATATCCCGTGCTTGATAGGGCAATTTCTTTCATCTGTGTAAACTGGGAGCTTCCAGGGCACAGGGACTGAAAACGTATGCAAGCAACGTTTCAGTTTTTTATGGTTCTTACAAATATTTCCCACCATAAAACCAATGTCACCTTACAATAATTGATTTTGAGTTTCAGTGTTTCAAAATAAAATACCATACAGAACAAAACTACAATGTACCATTTGCAATTCAGTAATATGAGAGCATTGGTCAGGGGTCTGATTGTTTTTGCAAGGCACTGTATTTTCCCCCGCTCAAACGTTTTTCTCTCTGTTTTTTTCTCTCAAATAAATATGAAACAGAAGATTTGTATGTCAGAATAATCTCTATGTAAGAAAAAACAGGCATGCTTTGGTTAAAAATATTTTAGGCAGTAAACATAACTGAGTGACTGAAGTTATGAATGCCTCATATTAATTTGAAAGATAATTTTTGTAGTTCTAGGTTAGAGAGAGAGAGAGAGAGAGAGAGAGAGAGTAATCCTCCCTAAAGTTCAGGGGCAAAACATCAGGTGGTGGCTGCTTATCCTTTGACAAGGTGGCCTGAGGGCGGGTTGTTCGAATATTTTACTTAAAATGAAGCTCAGCTACTTCTTCTCCAAGCTGTGGCCTATCCGGGCTGCTCATGTGCTTTGCAAATGAGGGCTAGAATTCCTCATGTGAAGAACACTTTAGCATTTTTCCTAGGACATTTCAGGGAGGGGAATGGCCCGCATGGGTCCATAAAGAAGAAGAAACAAGGATACCCCCTGGGCCGTTTTATCAAGAAGTAAGACTCACCTTAAAGATGCAACAATTTCCCTGCACTTTCATGGGTGAGGAAGGTCTGGTGAAGGAGGATGAATGCCAACTTCAGTTCCCCACATTTTCACATCACTTTGTGATTTTTTTTTTAGAAGTCCTCCTGAAAATTTATCGGGGTTTTAGCATGAATTTCTCCCACTATATATACATTTTTGTATGCAATTTTTCCTAATAGACACATTTTTGCAAAGCAATTTCCCATTCTGTAGTGCATTTTTGTATGCTATTTTCACTAGTATGTGCATTCTTGTAAGTATTACTTGGCTGGAGAATTGCATTGCACAGTTCAGAGAAGTAGAAATTCTGACCCTGGGCACCTGGTTGGCCACTGTGAGAACAGGATGCGGAACTAGATGTGCCATTGGCCTGATCCAGCTTCAGGCTCTTCTTCTGTTCTTTGGAAGGGTAGATACCTTTCCGTTTGTGCATTGTTTAGGAAACTGCAAATTAGGTAGGTTTGCCCTTAAATGCAAACTTAATCGAATTTTTTCCTCATCCCTAATTACTTTAGCTCTATTTTTGTTTAAAGTTTGTGAAGTAGTCCTGTACTCATGTGCATTATATTTTTTCAAAAAACCAATTACAATAAAGTACTAAATTTACCCATGAACCTTTTGTCACGTATTTGATCAACAGAAATAACAGCTTAAGCGAATGTTTTTGTGAATACTTTACATCAGGGCTGTGATCCTTCAGCTCTCATTTGACTCCAGCTCCCATCAGCCCCAGCCAGCATGGCCAATGGTCAGGGATGATGAGAACAACAGCTAGAGGGCACAGCTTCCCTATGCTTGATCTACATCAGTATGCCCAACAAGCATCATGTCCATGTAGAGGAGATATGTGGATGTTTAGCTAAACAGTCTACAATTAGTGCTGAGCAAAAATGAGTGCAGGCACTTTGTGGATTCCTCCCATGAAATACATTCCCAATTTTTGGTGATTTTTTTTTTTGCACTCCTCTGTGAAAAGATGTGAAACTGTTCACTTGCAGGGAGGGCAGATCAAATGTTTCTTCATTCTTGAGGTAACTGACATAAGGTTCCATCATCGATTTCCAGTTGCCCATATTTAGCTGCAACAACAACAAAAAATTGGGTGATGAATTTTCATATTTAAAATTAAACACAATATTTGAGGGCTGCCATGCAAATAAAGACAGTTTCAGATGCTGAAATGAGGCTTTTTTGAAGTCCCAACTGTGCAGGTGGTCCTGACCACATGGAGCTCCAACTGCAAGTAGGCATCCCTGTCCTACACTGAGACAGGTCCCTTGGTGTGTATGATGTTGAGGTGGAGTAGTAGTGCAGCCCCACTCTTGTGATCCATGTGTAGGCTCTACATTCAACCCAGGTCTTTCCAAAATCTCATTGCTTCAAATCCCATTGAAGCCAGTAACTTTAAGGTCCCTCTACCTAGCCTTCCATCAGCAAATGTTTGTGGCAACAGTTGTGCAGAGAATAAATAGTTGAATCTTCTGTTACTATGGAGACAATTGAAGTCAATGTGCTCTAAGCTCCATGGTATTTTATATTGGCACCTCCAGTCACCATGGAAACAGATGTCTCTAAATCGTCTCTTCCTCAGTATTGTTGGAAGAAAAACATGATTTCAATGAGGCATGGAACCAATCTGATTGGTGAGCCAAACAATCTATACATTGGTCTCAAATATTTTTCTGCTTTGAGACTGTGGGGATATAATAAGAAGATTTCAAATCATACCTGGAAAATTCTGGATTCTGGTTTGTGGCCTGAAATGCTGTTTATATGTACAAACTATTCAAGTCTATTTTTTTTAAGGAAGGTGCTGGGATGAAGGCTAATAACCATGCCTCTGCACAGGAAGTCTTACCTCCAAATTTCAGACTTGTATGGACTAGTTGTTAGTAGTTAGGGAGGCACACTCTGCACAAGTTCAGAGGTATTACTTTACATGATATAAAGCTCTTTGGTGTACAAATGAGGTTCCAAGACTAAGTCAGTAGGAGCTTTGGTTCATTTAGAATCTGGCACAGGTCTCAAAACGAGTTCAGCTGCTTCAGCATGATTCATTGTCAGCCTGCACAAGTCATACTCATAAGGAGTTCTGTGAATGGGTTTTCATCATCAATATTGTCTAACAAGATAAACTTAAACTGAATTAACCATTGAAAAAAAAATCACTGAAAAAGAAAGTGAGATCTTTTGACACTTAAGTGTGCTGCCCTAATCTCCAAAACAGATCTTAACTTGAGCCAAAATTCAGAACTCATACAGAATTGGTTTGCATTTTAATGAGAAACTGCCTGCCCAATGTGCCAATGGGACACAAATGCCTCCAAGGACACACATTTTCAATGCCAACGTGGAAACACAACCAATGCACCCAAACCCCTCAATTAGGGGCATGGCTATCAGGGGTGGAGGGGGGGGGGCTCTGGCTTCTCTTTCTAAAAATTAAAATATTATTGCAGCACCAATCCTGGCAATGAAAGTGTCAGTCTATATTAGCAACTATGTCAAAGTTCAAACGGGGTGGTGGTGGTGATGGGTCTAAATGAATTTTATAGGCCCCAAAATGGAAACGGACTACCTTCAAGTCGATCCCGACTTATGGCTACCCTATGAATAGGGTTTTCATGGTAAGCGGTTTTCAGAGGGGGTTCACCATTGCCTCCCTTTGAGACTAGTCCACCCCAGCTAGCTAGGGCCTGCTCAGCTTGCCACAGCTGCACAAACCAGCCCCTTCTTGTCCGTTATAGGTCCAAGCCAGGGTTTTGTTTTGTTTTGCATCCTCCTGTCCAATATAAAACTGACAAGTCTAACTATCAACCACTTTGGTCTGCAATAGGTTCTCGATAACTGTAACTTAGCTGAGTATTGGAAGTTAACAGGCTTCAGTTAGATATAACTTCTCTCATATCTCACTACACATTTATAAACATAACTATCAAATTTCAAAACACATTCTTGTCGTCACCACCACCACATTGTAACAATGTTTTACTTCAGCAGACAGATTCAAAGGGTCCAAGGGATATCAGAGAAGGCACCAACCCTACCCTGTTGTCTGTCTCCTAGCAACTAGTGTTCAGAGGTGCACTAGGGATGCCAGATCTCAAGTTTTCAGCTGGAGACTCCGGCATCTGGGGGCCTTCTCCGGTCTTCGGTCAAATCACCCTCAAATACCTGGATCTCCGGCTTTCCAGGCTCCCGCCCAGCCACACATGCATGCTTCACACATACGCCGAAGGGGAACCATCCTTGCTCTCTGCTTCCTGGGAAGGTCTGGGCAGGCTGCTGCCCCCCCCCCAGCTGCTTGTTTGCACGCTCACTCACTCACTCAGCAACCAGCCACTGTGGCCACATCCCTCCATCCAAAGCTTGGAAAAGTTACTTTTTTTGAACTACAACTCCCGTCAGCCCCAGCCAGCATAGTCACTGGATTGGGCTGATGGGAGTTGTAGTTCAAAAAAGTAACTTTTCCAAGCTCTGCCTCCATCCCTCCGTCCCTCCCTGGTCCCATCTCGCTGCCGGGGACTCCCTTGCACAAGAAAGAGTGCGCAGCTGCAGCAGCAGGCAGAGGATCGCCTGGCAGCATGCGGGCAGGTGGCCAGCTGTGCCATGCAGGGCTCCCCCTGGGCAGCGGTGGCGGTGGTAGGGCTGGAGGGTGGCAGCGCGCAATGTAGCTAGGGGGCAGCGGCAGCCGGGCAACTGACACTATGCAGACAGGGCTGGGCACGGGCAGGTGGCATCCCCTCCCCGCTTGCAAGCCACTCTGCATGTGCAGCCTCTTGCTTTGCCTCACCTACGTCTGCTGGAAGAAAGAAACAAAGCCAGCAAAAGAGATAAGAATCAGAGTTTAAGTCTGGCTTGGTTTGCTTTACAACTGATTCATTTAAAACAATTATATGGATGAAGCCTGCAGTCCTTGCTTTGGCAAATCTTACTACTCATTTAAACTTATTCGTACAGTTGATGTCGCATCTGTTTTGGCACTCAGATCACTATTAAGTTGCCTAAAATATACTGTGTTTATTTTCATTTGTCTATGCGATTTGCATTTTGGGAAAAATGTGTTTCAGGTCTTTGTAGACATTCAAAAAGCTGGCTTTACCCTTACTACTAAAGCACTATTGGCATGAACCTGGATTAGGCTGCAATCCAATGCATGTCTACTCAGAAGTAAGCTCTATTGGGTTCAATGGGACTTACTCCCAGGTAAGTGTGTATTGGATTGTAGTTTAGTCACAAGCTTTGACTTCAGCTATTGAATCGTTTACACATTCAAGGGGTGGGTCAAAGTTTTAAAAAGTCCCTAATCTTTGCCAGGGACTCCTCTCTTTTATCGCAGGATAAGTAATAAGAGAGTTTTAAGTATTTATTGATTGTTGTTTTTTAAAAGCAGAGGGAAAGCCCAAGGATCATCTCCATTTCCCATCCCTGCAGTGATTATATGACAATATTGGTTGCCAACTTCAGTTGCTAGACTAAGGAAGGGAGCCTCTTACTTTTTCTGGAGGTTAGTAGTGGCCAAAATGAACGTTTCCTCTTTGAGAGTTCCAGAGGTTGGCAACTTTGGACATTTGCTGGAGCCCAAGACTGGCAAAGACCCCATTGCTGCTTCAACAGCATTGCTAGTGCCATTTCCACGCCACACACAAGAAGATCAGAGACAGTGTGAGAGAATTCTCACTGTGCATACCTCTGCTCTTTCAGTTTAAGGTAGCCTGAGGGCTCCTAAAATCCTGGAGGTGGCACTGAGCATGTCAGACCAGCCTATGTTAAAACAACGTCTTAAAACATACACATAAAAGATAAGGAATGGATTGAAAAGTATATCAGGCTATGTACAATAGGAGTCAGTGCTGACTGAGTGGTCTTGAGCATCTTCATTACAATATTTAGGCGGATAGCACAACTATTAAATTGGCATTAGGAGGAAGACTGAGATGAACTGCAGAATTACATTTTTAGTTTTATCAACCCAGCTGTTGTTGTTTTACAAATGCCACATGAACTCAAGGTTGTGAGATGGGACAGGAGTGAAAGGATCTGGGTTTATAGCCTTTTTAACATTTGTACCCTTCAGACCAAATGCTGGGATGACAAGGGAGCATTATACTCCCACAGAAGCCCGTAGTATCCCTGTATTAACCTTATTTTAATCTTTGAGGGGAACATGTAGATTAGATATTAGAAGTGTGAATCATGTAAGTCATGGGGGTGTACGTTCTACTGTGAACATAAACACTGAAATGCATTTCTGTTGCTCTGCCATGAGTAGGATGTCCCTGTGGTACAATGATGTCAGTGAGTTGACTTCACAAGGAGAACAGGAAAAGGCACATTTATGAATCATATCTGTTTGTTTAGCTATGCAGCTAAGAGATTTAAAAGGTTTGGTCATCTGGTACATGTATCAGGAGTCAGTACCAAGGGACACAGACACACTGGAGTCAGGAAAAACTTGTTTCTCAGACAAGGTCCCCACCCAAACAGGGAGCCCTTCTTCTCCGTGGGAGCCAATGACCTGACTGGGCAGGCAGGCCCAGCCCAGATTCTGCAAATGCTTCACTACTAGGGAAATGCCTAAAGCTGCAAGTCTGATATCTCACTACATGGGTCCGCGTCATACAGAACGGAAAGATCCTTGGTAGCTCTTGTTACAACTACACTAGCTTCTGATTCATTTCCAAACACAACTGAAACTGCTGGTTATTGCTTGGGTCTAGGATGTATCTACGGCCATACTACCCTAAACACACCCGATCTCGGAAGCTAAGCAGGATCAGGCCTGGTTAGTATGTGGATGGAAGACCCCCTGGGAATACCAGGTGCCGTAGGCTTAGTGGAAGGCAATGAATACCTCTTACCATGAAAACCCTATGAATACATCCAAAAAAGATCCGTAAGGTCACCATAAGTCATAATCGACTTGAAGGCATATAACAACAACAAGGATATATAAAGGGCTGTTCCGCCAATGTCAGGGGAGGCTCCTCTGTTAGGGCAAGTGGAGCAATGGCTACCCTCCTACCCCCAGCCAGCCCTCACCTGCCTGCCTTCTTACATTAAGTTCAGGCGGTGCCCTTGCTTGTCAGCTTCCTCCTCTTTAGTCTCTGTGTTGCTCTTGTCGAACTCATCAGGGAGAAGGAGGATGAGGAGATAACTGCACCGTTAGTTGGCTCTGCCTGCCATTGGCTCTGGCTCCACCTACCGTTTGGACTCTCTGCCTTCTGCCCCATTGGGCCACCACTGACCAATATGAGCTTGCCCAATCCGTAAGGGCTCCTACTGAGAGGAAGGATGGGATATTAATTAATTAATTCAGATCTGCAGAAGAGGCTATTCTCCACATCCTGTCATTATTATGCATGGCATTGAGAAAGTGGATAGAGAAAAGTTCTTCTCCCTCTCTCATAATACTAGAACTCGTGGACATTCAAAGAAGCTGAATGTTGGAAGATTCAGGACAGACAAAAGGAAGTACTTCTTTACTCAGCGCATAGTTAAACTATGGAATTTGCCCCCACAAGATGCAGTAATGGCCACCAGCTTGGACGGCTTTAAAAGAAGATTAGACAAATTCATGGAGGACAGGGCTATCAATGGCTACTAGCCATGATGGCTGTGCTCTGCCACCCTAGTCAGAGGCAGCATGCTTCTGAAGACCAGTTGCCAGAAGCCTCAGGAGGGGAGAGTGTTCTTGCACTCGGGTCCTGCTTGCGGGCTTCCCCCAGACACCTGGTTGGCCACTGTGAGAACAGGATGCTGGACTAGATGGGCCACTGGCCTGATCCAGCAGGCTCTTCTTATGTTCTTATGTTCATTAGCTGAGTATGGCTGGTAGGAACGTGGGGAATGTTGAACACTAATGATTTGGTGCAATTATAATGCTACAATAACTAGAATTTTAAGAATTTTACAAATTAAATGACTCTATATCAGGTTTTTGCAGTTGCTCCCTTTGTGAAAGGAATATCACACACACATCTCTATGTAGAGAGCTAGCAGTCACTTCCCCTTGAAAGAGCTTCACAAGACAGGAAATTATTGTTATGCACCACCCCAATCTCTGATCTATGTGAGAGTTCCAGGGGCTCCTGTGCTTAGCCAGGGTTTGATTTCCTTGCAAAGAAGGTTAGAGGAACATAAGAACATAAGAAGAGCCTGCTGGATCAGGCCAGTGGCCCATCTAGTCCAGCATCCTGTTCTCACAGTGGCCAACCAGGTGCCTGGGGGAAGCCAGCAAGCAGGACCCGAGTGCAAGAACACTCTCCCCTCCTGAGGCTTCCGGCAACTGGTTTTCAGAAGCATGCTGCCTCTGACTAGGGTGGCAGAGCACAGCCATCATGGCTAGTAGCCATTGATAGCCCTGTCCTCCATGAATTTGTCTAATCTTCTTTTAAAGCCGTCCAAGCTGGTGGCCATTACTGCATCTTGTGGGAGCAAATTCCATAGTTTAACTATGCGCTGAGTAAAGAAGTACTTCCTTTTGTCTGTCCTGAATCTTCCAACATTCAGCTTCTTTGAATGTCCACGAGTTCTAGTATTATGAGAGAGGGAGAAGAACTTTTCTCTATCCACTTTCTCAATGTCATGCATAA
The DNA here is from genome assembly GCF_030035675.1 of Rhineura floridana. Taxonomy (NCBI): domain Eukaryota; kingdom Metazoa; phylum Chordata; class Lepidosauria; order Squamata; family Rhineuridae; genus Rhineura; species Rhineura floridana. The sequence goes on along the minus strand of NC_084488.1, from coordinate 1,792,137 downwards.
TTTTATACACTTCTATCATGTCTCCTCTGACCCGCCTTTTCTCTAAACTAAAAAGCCCCAAATGCTGCAACCTTTCCTCGTAAGGGAGTCGCTCCATCCCCTTGATCATTGCCCTCTTCTGAACCTTTTCCAACTCTATAATATCCTTTTTGAGATGAGGCGACCAGAACTGTACACAGTATTCCAAATGCGGCCGCACCATAGATTTATACAATGGCATTATGATATCGGCTGTTTTATTTTCAATACCTTTCCTAATTATCGCTAGCATGGAATTTGCCTTTTTCACAGCTGCCGCACACTGGGTCGACATTTTCATCGTGCTGTCCACTACAACCCCGAGGTCTCTCTCCTGGTCGGTCACCGCCAGTTCAGACCCCATGAGCGTATATGTGAAATTCAGATTTTTTGCTCCAATATGCATAATTTTACACTTGTTTATATTGAATTGCATTTGCCATTTTTCTGCCCATTCACTCAGTTTGGAGAGGTCTTTTTGGAGCTCTTCGCAATCCCTTTTTCTTTTAACAACCCTGAACAATTTAGTGTCATCAGCAAACTTGGCCACTTCACTGCTCACTCCTAATTCTAGGTCATTAATGAACAAGTTGAAAAGTACAGGTCCCAATACCGATCCTTGAGGGACTCCACTTTCTACAGCCCTCCATTGGGAGAACTGTCCGTTTATTCCTACTCTCTGCTTTCTGCTTCTTAACCAATTTCTTATCCACAAGAGGACCTCTCCTCTTATTCCATGACTGCTAAGCTTCCTCAGAAGCCTTTGGTGAGGTACCTTGTCAAACGCTTTTTGAAAGTCTAAGTACACTATGTCCACTGGATCACCTCTATCTATATGCTTGTTGACACTCTCAAAGAATTCTAATAGGTTACTGAGACAGGACTTTCCCTTGCAGAAGCCATGCTGGCTCTGCTTCAGCAAGGCTTGTTCTTCTCTGTGCTTAGTTAATCTAGCTTTAATAATACTTTCTACCAGTTTTCCAGGGACAGAAGTTAAGCTAACTGGCCTGTAATTTCCAGGATCCCCTCTGGATCCCTTTTTGAAGATTGGCGTTACATTTGCCACTTTCCAGTCCTCAGGCACGGAGGAGGACCCAAGGGACAAGTTACATATTTTAGTTAGCAGATCAGCAATTTCACCTTTGAGTTCTTTGAGAACTCTCGGGTGGATGCCATCCGGGCCCTGTGATTTGTCAGTTTTTATATTGTCCATTAAGCTTAGAACTTCCTCTCTCGTTACCACTATTTGTCTCAGTTCCTCAGAATCCCTTCCTGCAAATGTTAGTTCAGGTTCAGGGATCTGCCCTATATCTTCCACTGTGAAGACAGATGCAAAGAATTCATTTAGCTTCTCTGCAATCTCCTTATCGTTCTTTAGTACACCTTTGACTCCCTTATCATCCAAGGGTCCAATCGTCTCCCTAGATGGTCTCCTGCTTTGAATGTATTTATAGAATTTTTTGTTGTTGGTTTTTATGTTCTTAGCAATGTGCTCCTCAAATTATTTTTTAGCATCCCCTATTGTCTTCTTGCATTTCTTTTGCCAGAGTTTGTGTTCTTTTTTATTTTCTTCATTTGGACAAGACTTCCATTTTTTGAAGGAAGACTTTTTGCCTCTAAGAGCTTCCTTGACTTTGCTTGTTAACCATGCTGGCATCTTCTTGGCCCTGCCGGTACCTTTTCTGGTCTGCGGTATGCACTCCAGTTGAGCTTCTAATATAGTGTTTTTAAACAACTTCCAAGCATTTTCGAGTGATTTGACCCTCTGGACTTTGTTTTTCAGCTTTCTGAAACTGAGACTGTGGTGTCTTTTTGAGATATGGTTTATTTACACATATTCACAACCAGAGCTTAAGGTGGAGGGGTTCAAAGCATTAACAGTCCAATAGAACTTGCTTTTCCATCAGGTTTGTAGGGAGGCACCCCAAAGCCATGGTGCAGAGAGCAGGCCTCTCCCTAGTTCCCAGCTTCTCCAGACTAAACTAAAAGCACAAGCCTCTCCTTGACTCCAGGATGGGGGGAGGAGGTCCTGGATACCGACATTTTAGAGGGATCAATAGGATCCACTGGCATTGAATCTCCCATGGATCATTGCACTCAAGTTATTGGCCAAGCCATGCACAATAGGTGTAAGGGTGCATGGGCAATGTAGTTCTCATGGGCCCTGACAATTTTGCTAGTTGGGACTTCAGAATGAGAGGAAATGGCATCTCCCATGGATTCTTGCATGCAAGATACTGCTGTGGCAGTGCTAAAAAGCTTATGAAAATTTCATGACAAGGCCTTCCTACTGCAGCCACCTATTAAGTTTGTACTGGAAAGAGAAGGAAAGGGCCTGCAACAAGCTGAGTCCAAGCTAGAACCATACTTCAGTTTTCCAGGAAAACTGGTGGAAAGCATTGTTAAAGATAAAATAACCAAGCATATAGAAGTACAAGCCTTGCTGAAGCAGAACCATAATGGCTTCTGCAAGGGTAAGTCCTATCTTACCTATTAGTGTTCTTTGAGAGTATCAACAAGCACTTAGATAGAGGTGGTCCAGTTGACATACTGTACTCGGGCTTTCAAAATGCTTTCAATAAGGGATCTCACCAAGGACACCTAAGCTTAGCAGTCATGGGATAAGAGGTCCTCTTGTAGATCAGGAACTGGCTAGGAGTCAGGAAGCAGAGAGTAGTAATAAATGGATAATTTTCCCAGTGGAGGGATATAGAAAGTGGAGTCCCCCGAAGATTGGTATTGGGATCTGTGGTTTTTAATTTGTTCATAAATGATCTAGAGTTGGGGTGAGCAGTGAGATGGCCAAGTTTGCTGATGATACTTAATTGCTCAGAGTCATTAAAACAAACAGTGAAAGAGCTACAAAAGGACCTCTGTAAACTGAGTGAATGGGTGGTAAATGGCAAATACAATTCAACATAAACAAATGTAAAGTGATGCATGTTGGGACACAAAAATCTTAATTTCACGTATAGGCTCATGGGGTCTGAACTGACGGTGACTGACCAGGAATGAGACCTTGGGGTTGTCACGGATAGCTCGATGAAGATGTCGACCCAATATGCAGAAGCTGCAAAAAAGGCAAACTCCATGCTAGAGATCATTAGGACAGGAATTGAAAATAAAACTGCTGATATAATACATAATTATTTGACTGCACTTGAAATACTGTGTACAGTTCTGGTTGCCCCAAAAAGGATACTGTAGAGCTGGAAAAGGTTCAGAAAAGAGCAACTAAAATGCTCAAGGGCAACTCTCCAATGAGGAAAGGTTGCAGCCATTGGAGCTTTTTGGTGTAGAGAGAAGGCAACTAAGAGGTGACATGATAGAATAATATAAAATTATGCATGGCATGGAGAAAGTGGATAAATAAAAGTCCCCCCTCCCTTGCATAACACTAGAACTCCTGGACATCCAATGAAGCTAAATGTTGGAAGATTCAGGATGGACAAAATAAAGTACTTCTTTACGTGGCACATAAACTACAGAATGCACTCCCACAGGAGGCAGTGAGGGCCACTAACCTGGATCTACTAAAAGTGGATTAGACAAATTCATGGAGGAAATGGCTATCATTAGATACTAGCCATTATGGCTATGCTCTGGCCCCATGGTCAGAGGCAGTAAGCTTCTGAATACCAGTTGCTGGAAAATGCAGAGGCGAGAGGACTCTGCATTCAGGTCCCACTGGTGGGCTTTCCATGGGCATCTGAGGATACTGCACTAGATGGGCCATTGGCCTGATCCTTCAGGATCTTCTTACATTCTTATGTTCAGATGAAGTTTGAGCTTGGTATTTTTTCAAAAAAACTAGGAGAGTTTTTCTGAGTGCTGCAATTCCAAACTCCAGTACCATCAGTAATTGAAAATAGACTGCCTTCAAGTCAATTCCGACTTATGGTGACCCTATGAATAGGGTTTTCATGGTAAGCGGTATTCAGAGGGGGTTTACCATCGCCGTCTTCTGAGGCTGAGAGGCAGTGACTGGCCCAAAGTCACCCAGTGAGCTTCATGGCTGTGTAGGGATTCGAACCCTGGTCTGCCAGGTCATAGTTCAACACCTTAACCACTACACCACACTGGCTATATATCAAAAACCAGTTTTACTCTTAAGAGCTCTAAAGATAAATATTCTGGAAAAGACATACAAACAAGAAAAAATAAAAACTGTAATTCAGTTTCAGTTGGTGCCCTCCCCTTCCCAACATGCTACAACCACTCGGCTGGATGGAGGTCGGGTGAGTGGTGCAGCCCCATCGTGCCATGTGCTGCCGAGTACAGGGCCTGCAGCGTGAGTAACTGGTTAAAGGGTTGTGCTTGTGCCAAAAGGCATACTAGCAAGTTAGAGGAAAGTAATGAGTGGATGATTTTTGAGAGAACAATTGTTAGTTCTATTTTAAAAATACTTTTCATTAGTCACTTTAAGGAGGAAAGTAGGAGTGTCTATCTGAAATCTGCAGATGGTACCAAGTCATCCCTTTGTTTGCTTCTCCCACTCCTCACTTCATATCTTTTATCCTGCCACTCTGTCCAGCCCACTCTGCCTTCTTCAAGCCGATTTCCTTGGCAAAGACTCTCCCCTGCTATCTTAATCTCCTGTATGCCTTCTAGGGATGAGGGGAGACCAGGAATACCCTCTTCCGTTCCTTTAGTATGGCATGGGCTCAAGCAGCCCCGCACTCTAACCTTCCCATGAAGGTTAGGGACAGTGTTTTCAATGTGTCCCTGCTCCTGTGTTGACCAACATGGGAGCTCAGGATGCCCATATAGGATTTGTGGAGCATGCTGTGATCACATATTGAAACAACAATTTAAAGATATTTGTGGGATGTGCTTGTGTGCGCATGCATTTGTGTTGATGTGTTTGGGTTCATGTTTATCTTAGTATGCGCACATATCATAGAGCTGGAATGCACATAGGAAGCGGCCAGTAGTGTGCATGCATACATGTCTATGAATGAGTTTGTGTGCATGTGTATTCATGCAAGTCTGTGCACATGTGCACACATATCTATCTGTCAAATAAATATTGACAATTTCTGCTAACCACCCCGTGGCTTTTTTTTTTTTTAACAAAAAATCAGAAACAAGAGAGGACATGAGTGCTTTTTTATCTTCCATGCAGTGCCATACACTATGCCCAAGATTTCCCTTTCCTTTAGTGTCCCTAAGATTGGTGAAAGGAGCTGTCCAGAAATTGCTATACCACTTACCAACTGGGCAAAAGTCTGATTTATTTTGTCTTCATGGTGCTTTTCCTAAAAGAAACCTTCCACATTAGTCAAATCATAGCATCTATTCTCTTGTATTTTTCCCCTTTTCAAACTGGAGCACACCATTAATCACGCAATGGTATTACAAAATTGCCAGTCAGGAAGAACAAGAATCAAAAGCATATATCAGGGCAGTCCCACCATTAGGAAGACTGAGATGGCTCCCTCAGGTGGCACATTCTAGAGTATGGAGGGCAGCAGTGGCAGCTCCCTGGCCCTCCTGAGCCCCTCCCCAGCCATTCCCTCCATCAAAGCTGTGTTTTCCACACAGCCTGCTCTGTGTCTCCTAAGCTAGCTTGCTGCCCTCATGCACAGCAAAGGACACTTTCCTGTTGGCAGGGTTGAAGTAAGATTCTACTGTCAGTCTAGTTAGATTCTGTATGTGGAATGAAGACTTATTTTTAACGAAGGGTTTCCTTGATGTGTCATTTATGGAATATTAACTGCACATCTATTATTATACAGCCATGAGAGTGGCTGTATACTATACCCAGCGGGGACTTTTCACATTCCGCAATGTTAAATTGAAAATACCCCCATGCCATTCTGATGCTTCCCATAAGCTCATTTCAAAACAAAACCTTACAAAACTTATAGTCCTGAACTCAGAAACGCTTGCTTAACAACCCTCTCAATTTTCAAGGTGATACACAAAACAGTCAGAGAGAATCAAAAGTTCAAAGTGTAAAAAGAGAGCGAAAAACCTCAGAGCCCTTTTGGACTTTTTTCTGCGAGTTCTCATAATCTGTTGAAATTAATTAAAAATCAGCCATGTTCACAGAGTACCTGTAATCCTAATACTGACCTTGCCCCATACTCTGACCTTCATCTTCTGCAGTTTAAAAGTTAAAAAAATGCCTGGCTGATTCTTAATTAATTTAAGAAATTTTGGCTGGAAGCCAATGATAACGGCGGGCATGCTCAGTAAGAACCAACTGTCAGAGTTCTAAAAGCCTCACAGCTGCTGGGCTTGGCTAATCAGGAGGCCACACCCACACCAGACTTTGATTTCACATGAGTCAGTCATGGCTTCTCCCAAAGAATCCTGGGAAGTGTAGTTTGTGAAGGGTGCTGAGAGGAGACTCCTATTTGCCTGAGAGAGCTCCAGTGGCCAGATAGTTTAACAGTCAGCCACTCTGATTGAAGTCTGCGAGGGGAACAGGGCCTCTCCTAGCAACTCTCAGCACCCTTCACTAACTGCACTTCCCAGGATTCTTTGAGAGAAGCCATGACTGTCCAAACTGAAATAAAGACCTGTGGTGTGGATGTGGCGAGGGGCAGCTTTGGTTTAAATTTGGATGGGAGGCTACATGTGCCTCTGCTGTAGAATAAAAAGGTGGGGGAAAGGCTAAAAAGCAATGATACTGTTCACAATGTTTTCCTTTTGGAAAGGAAAGGGTTTTCCCCTTGCCCAGGGCTCACCCACCCAATCTCCTCCCCTCTCCCTCCCTGCCCCTCCCCCAGGTCAGTGTTAGACTATGACCTGGGAGACCAGGTTTCGAATCCCCACACAGCCATGAAGCTCACTGGGTGACCTTGGGCCAGTCACTGCCTCTCAGCCTCAGAGGAATGCAATGGTAAAACTACCTCTGAATACCGTTTACCATGAAAACCCTATTCATAGGGTCAACATAAGTTGGGATTGACTTGAAGGCAGTCCATTTCCATTTTCAAACATGATTGCACAGAAATAAATCCCATTGAACTCAAAAAGTATGCAAATTTATTTTATTTTATTTAATTAAGCTTATATACCGCCCGACTAGCAACAGCTCTCTGGGCGGTGAACATTAAATGATCAAACCCACCCTCCCTTCTCCTTCCTCCTAATCCCCCCCTTTGCCCCTCCCTACCCATCCCCATCCCCTTCCAATTCCCTCTTTCCCTTTCCCCCTCCTCCCGCTCCCCTTCCTCATCCCCATGGTCAGTTTTAGCTATCTTAAGCATGATTGCAGGGAAGTAAATGCCATTGAACTCTATAAGCATGCAAATGATCAAACCTGCCCTCCCCTCCTTCCTTTGTCCCCCTCCAATATGCTCCTTCCCCTACCCCCTCCTCCCCCACGGTCAGTTTTTCCTATCCTAACCATCATTGCATAGGAGCATATCCCATTGAACTCAATAAGCATGCAAATGATCAGACCTGCTTTCCCCCTCCTTCCCCTCTCCTCTCCCTTCCTCCTCCCCTCCCCTCTTCCTTCCTTCTCCTCCCCTGCGCACTCCCTCCCTCCCTCCCTGGTCACTTTTACCTATCCTAAGCATGGTTGCACGGGAGTAAATCGCACTGAATTCAATAAACATGCAAATGATCAAACCTGTCCTTTTCCTTCCCTCCCCCTCCTGCCTGCTCCCATCCCAGTCCTCCCCTCTGCATTTCCTCTCCTCCCCTCTCCCCTCCCCTCCCCATCCTCTGTGGTCACTTTCACCTATCTTAAGCATGATTGCAGGGGAGTAAATCCCACTGAACTCAATAAGCATGCAAATGATAGAACCACTCTCAGCAAATTTGCACAGGATCCCATTTCTTACCTCCCGGATTAAAAAGCAGGGAAATTCACTAATAGGCTTAAAACCTTGCGGTTTAAGAACATACCTATAGCCAAGAGATATTTCTATCAAACTTTAAAAAGCAGGGAAATTGGGCAGCTATAGTGAATGCACCAGGGGAGCAGGAGACCTGACCTCCTCTCTGAGATATTGGACTGCCCTACAAATTTGTCAAAATGCAAACACCATTTGGGTTGGTCTTTCACAGTCCAATCCACTTGCCGTGTAGCTTGGAAGAATTTGGTAACATGTGCCTCTGAGCATATGGTGAGTGGTGGCAACACCTGCAGCCAGCCCAAATAATAGAAAGAAGACATGTGCTGTGCTGATTTTGTTTTAGCAGGGAGGAAGCAACATTATTAAGACAGTTGATATAGTTCAGATGGTCACTTTAAATACGTCTGATTTACTTTGTAATTTTAGTGAAAAAGTACAGCAACACTTTGCAAAATTTACACTAAAAAAACTCCAAACATAATTGTGGAATTATTTATTTATTTATTACATTTGTATATCACCCCATAGCCGAAGCTCTCTGGGTGGTTTACAACAAATAATGGCACTGACTTCTGCAGAATAGTCTCCAGTGGACCTCAGAAGTGTCCCAATTTGCACAAGATAAAACAGTGGGAGGTGAAATATATTGTAGCAAAATTCTAAGTGTGTTCTATGTGCCCACCTTGCCTTAAATAAAGTGGTTTAAACATAGGAGGCTGAAAACATGCATCCTCTCTTTTCCAACAGCTAGAGTCATTGCTGAAGTAGCAACATAGTGTAATCAGGCTGATTTTACATCAAACTGCAGTTTCAGATTCAACTGTTAATGCACCCAAAATAGAAATAGAACATAACCTCCAGTCTGAAACACAAAAGGCTGTTCACCATCATATGACATTGACCAATAAAAAGGCTTTGCAATTAATAAAAATAAATTTGACACAGATTTCTAGGATGAATAATGAGAGAATAAAATTTTCTAGTTTAGATTCTCTGTAGAAACATTAGTAACACAGGAAAGAAGCAAAGTAAGAAGAACACCAACAAACATACAAAAATACAATTCTCTATCTTTGGAGATGGCAGGTGTTGCCACCACTCACCATATGCTCAGAGGCACCAAATTCTTCCAAGCTACACAGCAAGTGGATTAGACTGTGAAAGACCAACCCAAATGGTGTTTGCAGTTTGACCAATTTGTAGGGCAGTCCAATATCTCAGAGAGGAGGTCAGGTCTCCTGCTCCCCTGGTGCATTCATTATAGCTTCCCAATTTCCCTGCTTTTTAAAGTTTGATAGAAATATCTCTTGGCTATAGGTATGCTCTTAAACCACAAGGTTTTTTGCGTATTAGTGAATATAAATGGTTTTATTGTTTTTCAGAATTTGTAGAGATGGTTTTACTATTTTTAGACTTAAAATGTTATGTTTTATAGCTTTTTGTTTGTGTTTTTTTCTATTTTTATTTGTACATTGCTTCAGTGGCTTCATAGTAAGAAGTGTTTTATAAATTTGTTAAATAATAAATGATGATGATAATGGGGAGTGAGGAGGCATCAAAATGGCTGCAAATGGATGTTGTCCATGCAAATGGATGTTGTTCTCTAAAAAGCCTGTCTAACCATCTTCAAGTTGATCAAGCCAAGAAGTATCAATAACAGTAGGAAAAAAAGGAGCCACATGTGTACTCAGAATCACATCTCTAATGTTGGAATGGATGCAAGTGATTTGATCTGCAATGTGTACCAAAGATTGGTCACAACAGGCTGCAAAGGACTTCACTACCACCCCAACTGGAGCAGAATGTAATAGGCCCTTTACTTCTCAGAACAGCCCTGCTGCATGACACTGTGCAGATAGAATGGTGAAGGAGAAGGAGGAGTTTTGCCAGAGAGAAATCTTTTAAGATGAGTTGTAGATCATTTTCAGTCAAATTAATTGTGGGGTTTTGTACAATCTGCATTTACTAGAACCCAAGTACTACACTCTTGATAGCATTTGAGCACTACTGCCTTTGGACCAGCTGGGTCAGTCAGTTTTAAAGGGAAGGGGTTTGGAGGATTGAAGGGTTGACTGAGTGGGCAATATTAAAGTTGAATTGGCTCAGGAAATAACCTGAGCTGTTTCTGGGGAATGGCAGTGTTGGAAGCAGTGTGTTTTATTTTCCAAGCCACTTTAACACAAATTCCGGGGAAGTTGTCCATTTCTAGTTGTTGTCACTTACTTAAGTTCTATTGATATTAACTTTTCTGAATAAAGGTTGTGAAGGAATGGGGTAAGCAAGGTCAGTTGCTATTGATTGCCTTGGCATCCATCTTGCAGTTAACATGATTGTAAACATGGGTGGGCCAGGCTGCTTTAACACTAGAGTTTCTGTGCTGGAGGTCTCAAGATTTAGAGGAGGGAACACAAGCTCCTCAGGCTGGAGAGGCATTGGCACAATAGGCTCCTCTTGCACAGTGCCTCTGGTTCAGTATATACATATTGTATATACAATACATTCATATCCCCTTGGTGGAGCCCAAGGGAAATTCCTTCTCCCACTCCAAATCCCCTGTTGATGGTATATCTGACCCCAGAGTCATAACAGAAAAGGGAATCTACCTATGAAATGAACTTTAAAGAACAGGGCCTTTCCTGACTCCTACCTGAGCAGAGCAGAGCAGAGGGAGTTGTGTCAGCTGGTCCCAAGGTGATACAGGCGAGACAGCTCTCAGAGAGTGAGCCAACAGGGAGAACAGGGAGAGCTCACAGGATATTGGCAGAGGTGGTGCAGGGAGGAAAAGACAAAGAGGGCTCTGACGCCGTGTGCTCTGAAGGGCTCCATAGAAGCTTGATTGGAAGGGGCATGGCCTGATAGCTGCTGGCCGAAGGGGCATGCTGAGTGCAACTAGGAGCAGCTGTGTGTGCTGGGCATTTTCATTCTGTTTCCTGGCTCCTAACTGAGCAGGGCAGAGGGAACTGTTTCAGCTGGTCCAGAGGAGATACAAGTGAGCCAGCTCTCAGAGAGAGAACGAACAGGGAGAGCTAACAGGAGTTTGGCAGAGGAGTTAGGTGGGGAAGGTCCCTAAACATTTTTTCCCCTTGTACAGCACAGCACTTACCAGTGGGATTCTCCTATTTACCCTGAAGGAGGACAGGGCAAAGCACAGGCCATTCCAATACAAGTAGAAAGAAAGAAACAAAAGGCAGTAGAGAATATGCACAGGAAAGACACTCCAGCGGTGGTGACCTGCAAGGTGTGTGCAATTCTTGTTTTCTTGCCTGAGAACAACATGGCATACACAAGCAACAAATGCAAGCTGGTGGTGCTGTTGGAAGAAAAAGTGAGGGGCGTGGAATGGCGGGTGGCCACAGTGAAGCGTATAAGAGAAGATGAAGAGTTCTTAGATAGAATGCTGGAACAACAACAGCAAAGAGAAGTACAGGAGGTGGAAGAGCAACAGCATGTTGAAGCAGAAGAGGAGACATTGTGGAAAGCAACAACGAAGTGGAGGGAACTCTGTGGAAAAGGGTGACAGGAGCAGAAGAGCTAGAAGACACCCTTCCCTGGGGGAACTACGGAACTGCTTCCAGGTACTTGAGGATGAACTAGAGGACAATATGCAGGGGAAGAATTACAGGAGACCCCACACAACAGCGAGCGAGAAGCGGAAGCTCAGTCAAGCACAGGCAATGAAACCATGTCCCACAACAATAACAAGAGAAGAGGAGTAGTGGTGGGAGACTCGATACAGTGTGAGACTGAAACCCAAGTATGCCGAGAACATCCACGGACTCGCTAGATATGCTGCCTCTCTGGAGAATGGATTAGAGATGTGATGGAAGAGTTGCCATTGCTCATAAAGCCCACTGACAGAGATCCCTTTCTTCTCACCCATGCGGGAACAAATGATACTGCCAAACAGAGCTATGAAGAAATAATGTCAGACTTTGAAACTCTGGGAAGGAAACTCAAGAACTTTGGGGCCCAGATAATTTTCTTGTCCATACTTCTGGTACTTAGAAGAAGAGTGGAAAGGGAAACAAAAATACGCTGGGTGAGTGAATGGCTACAAAGGTGGTGCCAATATGAGAGATTTGGATTCTGGGACCACAGGCTACGCTACCTGGAAGATGGACTGCTGTCAAGTGATAGATTGCATCTCACAAGGACTGGGAAGAATGCGTTTGGTCACAGCATCAGGAAACCTTTAAACAGAATCCTAAGGGGGAGGGAGATGTAAACTTGGCGGTAACAACTAACAAAGCCTTGTGCACTGTAAGAGGAACTGAGGGAACGGCTCTAATGGGGCCCAGTAATAGTCTTCATAAAAATGTAGGAAAGAAGCCAGGTGTCGGGACGCAGGGTTGGGGTCCCGGGGATTTAGATCAATGGGATTCACAAGAACTGGAGAGAAGGGAGGGGGTCACCTCGCCCGAGTGGAGCGAAGACGAAGCAGAGGACATTCCAGAGATAGAGTTACCTAGCAACGGGAACCTTGAGGATTTTACAGTTGCAAAATCTCCCTTGGAGGTTCCCACGCCTCCTCTGCTCCGAAACTCAGAACAAACGGGGGAAGAGGGAGGGCTGCCCAAGACAGAAAAGCCGCAAGAGAGTTCAAAGCCTGCCCCCTCCCTTTCCCCCATACCGGAGTCAGAGACTTCAGAAGAGGAGGGGCCCATGCTTCCCCATCGCCGCGTACTCGAAGACAGTTGAAGAGGCAAGAAAGGGGGAGGAGAGGGAGGGTGGCAACTGAGGGTCCGGTAAGGAGGAGCGAAAGACTCCGCGCCCATTTGCCCCCTTCTTAAGAGACAGGTGGGAAAGCAGTTCCTTGCTCTGTCAACTTTCTTCCACGTCGCAGGATCTGTAACTCTGTGTTGCTTCATGAGAAGGCGCAGTTTATGTTTGGATATTACCTTAATAAAAGCTGAATTGCTTTCAACCACAAGCCTGGTTCCTGAGTCCCATCCTGGGCCTGACAGCTTGACAGAGCCACCTAAATCACCCTCTACTCTCTCTTCACTTGACCGTGACAAGATGTCAAAGGGAGCGGCAGGGGGAACAAATCCCACTTCTGAGATGGAAGAAGTGAGACTTTTGAGGACTAATGTGGCTGATCTGCAGACGGATGTTCAAACCTTGCTGGCAGCAGTCAAGGCGCTGAAAACGGATAATCAGGCCTTGCAAGCCACGGTCGATCGGATGCGGGCAGCCCCTCCAGCCGCGGCGGTGAAGGTTCCCATTGGATTACCCCCAAAGTATGCGGGGCAAAGTGATCAGTTGGCAACTTTTGTGGCTCAATGTGAGTTATACTTGGATGTCAGGAATGCAGAATTTCCGAGTGATGGGGCTAAAGTGGCATTCGTGATCAGCCTCCTGGAGGGAGAAGCTGCAAAATGGGTGACCCCGTACCTGGTGAGAAAGGATACCCTCCTAGGAAGATACAGAGGATTTATACAAGAAATGACCGAGATGTTTCAAGACCCGCAACGAGCTGAAACAGTAGTGCGGCAGCTAGGTGCACTGAAACAAGCCAAAGGAACTGTTTCTGAGTACACTAATGCTTTTAAAATTTTGTCCCAGGAAACTGGTTATAATGAGGCAGCCTTGATGTTTATGTACCGAAGTGGACTGAATGCTGAAATCCTGGATGAGCTGGCCAGGACCTCCCCCCCCCACTGACCTGCCAGGGCTAATCCGGCTATGTTTACAGATCGATCACAGGCTGGAAGGAAGGCGCCTGGAAAAGAAACAGGAGGTCCCGAGATATTCAGCCTCGGCATCCCGCAGCAAGGTCCTTTCCACCTCAGGAATGGCAGGTAATGCACCCGAGGGACGGTGGGGGGCTAGGCCGAGACTGTCAGAAGAAGAAAAAGAGAGACAACGCCGAGAGCGTCTATGTTTTTTTTGTTCGAAACCGGGCCATGTGGCCAGAGATTGTGGACTGAAAGGGGGGAAGGCAGAGCCGTCGGGAAACTAGAACACCCAGTTCAAGTGCAGGCCGGTGGACTGGGGGCAGCGTTGTATAAAGGCCCTCCAATGACCCAACCCCCCTCCAAAGGAGTGTTGGTTCTACCTATTCGGATTACAACTTCCCAAGGAATAATGTTTAACTCTACTGCATTAATTGACAGTGGGGCCTCCACGAATTTTATGGATGCAAAGTTAGCCAAGCGTTATGGAATTTCTAGGTGGAAACTGGACGTTCCCCTATCTGTGGAGACCATCGATGGGAGACCCCTGAAGTCAGGAGGGGTGACACACGCCACGGAGGAATAGAAACTTCAAATTCCTGGGCATGAGGAGCTCATTTTGCTGTACGTGTCAGATCTCTCGAACTTTGAGGTGATTCTGGGAATGCCCTGGCTAGCCAAGCACGAACCCAAAATAGGTTGGAAGGAGGCGGTGGTGTGGTTCACCTCTCAGTATTGTCAGGAGAACTGTCAACCCGAAGGAATCAAGAACACCTTAGTGGGGGCAGTACAAGAGAGCGAACAAGTGACCCTCCCTTTGAAGTATGAGAAATTCAAAGATGTATTTGATGAAAAAGAGGCAGAGACTCTACCCCCCTACCGCCCTTATGACTGTGCGATTGATCTCGTGCCAGGAGCCAGCATCCCATCGGGGAGAATTTACTCTGTCACAGAGATTGAGAGGGAGGCCCTGAAGGAATTTCTGGAAAAGAACCTGAAGCGAGGATTCATACGTCCCTCACAGTCCCCTGCTGGAGCGCCCCTGTTGTTTGTGAAGAAGAAGGGGGGGAGTGTGAGGCGTCCTTCCCTGGCTCTCCCTGTCAGGTTCCTACCTACTCGTGGTTACTGCCTGTCTCTAGGCACCACCAGGGACTCCACCAGTCCGGACCGCTCTCTCTTATGATTTCTCTCCCCGCTCTAGCACAGATCTCAACAGATCCCCCTGCTAGGCAACCACCAGTAACGTCCCAATACTAGTATTCCCAGAGACTCTGAATACTGGTATTGTTATTCTCTTCACCGCTGCCACCATTTGTTACAGTTCCCCTTCAGCCTTGGTCATTACCTTACCCTCCCTTCTGGTCTGTGAAACCCCAGCCAAGGATCAGGCCTTTGGTAAACCAAATTAAGTATTTATTAAAGATAACAAAGCTAACAAGATTAACAAGATTTCTTCTTAAGGCACATAAGCATATGGTTTTACTCAATACTAATCCGAACTCCACCTCCCTCCTGGTAAACAACTCTCTAAACCCCACCAAGCAATCCACTCTTTCTCTTCTCCCCCAAGATTCCACAATTCACCACCTCACATTCACCCAGATTTACCTGTCATCCTTTCATTTATACTGTCAGCCATTTTAAACATTCAGCCAATCATCAAGCATTCTATTGCCCATTCACTCCCCCTCCTCTTTCACTACTTACCATGTATACTCTAAACAACCAGCACTTACCATATATACACTAATATATAGGAACATCACAGGGAGCTCAGACCTTGTAACGACTACCGTGCATTGAATCAGATCACCATCCCTAACAGTTACCCACTGCCCTTGATCTCAGAGCTACTAGACCGCCTGCGCTCAGCAAAAATCTTCACGAAGCTGGATTTAAGAGGAGCGTACAATCTGGTTAGAATGAAGGAGGGACATGAATGGAAAACAGGATTTCTGACTTCTTACGGTCAGTTTGAATATTTGGTCATGCCGTTCGGGCTTTCGGGGAGTCCAGGCGTGTTTCAAAAGTTCATGAATGACGTGTTTAGAGACTTGTTGGACACGTATGTAATTTGTTACTTGGATGATATCCTAGTGTTCTCAAAGAATCAAGAAGACCATGACCAGCATGTAAAAACTGTGTTGAGGAGACTGAGAGAGAATCATCTGTATGCTAAGCTAGAGAAATGTGGATTTGACCTCAAGTCTCTGGACTTCCTTGGATACCGAATCTCAGCGGGGGGAGTGGAGATGGACCCAGGGAAAGTGAGTTGTATATTGGATTGGGGCCAACCTGTTACCAAAAAGGATGTACAACGTTTTCTAGGGTTTGCTAATTATTACAGAAAGTTCATCCCTGGGTTTTCCAAATTAACAGCTCCTCTGACTGACTGTTTAAGGGGAAAGAAGAAATTTCAATGGACAGAGAACGCTACCAACGTCTTTGAGGAGCTGAAAAGAAGATTCGCTACTGAGCCCATTCTGCGCTTCGCCGATCCAACCCGCCCTTTCGTCGTGGAAGCAGATGCTTCGGATTTTGCCATCGGGGGGGGTCCTTCTCCAATTAGATCAAGAAGGGAAGGAGCTGCACCCCTGCGCGTACTTCTCTAGAAAGTTAAAGCCGGCAGAGAAAAACTATACAGTGTGGGAGAAGGAGCTACTAGCCATCAAAGATTCTTTTGAGAACTGGAGACAATATTTGGAGGGGGCCTCTCATCAGATCGAAGTGCGCTCCGACCACAAGAACCTAGAAAGCCTACAAACAGCCAGAAAGTTGAACCAGAGACAGATAAGATGGTCCCAGTTCTTCACTAGGTTCAACTTCAAGATTACTTATCATGCCCAAGCCAAAAACCAGAGAGCAGATGCCTTATCCAGACAGCCACAATTCAAAGGAAGCGAGTCCGAGGACCAGCCTCAGTACGTGATCCCACCAGAGAAATTAACGTTGGGATCATGTCAGCCTTCATGGGAAGAAGAACTCAAAAGAGCCCAGCAGGAAGATGCAGGCATGCAACGATATATTCAGGAGGCGGGACAGGATCAAGACCCTGAAGTAAGCTTCCACTGGCGAGATGGATTGTTATGGTTTAAAGCAGCCAGGTATGTGCCAGAAGGGGAATTAAGACTCAGAGTCCTACGTCAATGCCATGACTCCGTCACCGGGGGGCACTTTGGTATTTACAAAACCATTCAGAATGTGGCCAAGGACTTTTGGTGGCCTAAAATGCGTCAGGATATTGAAGACTACGTAAAATCCTGTTCTGTCTGTATGCGAGCGAAAACACAAACAGGAAAACCAGCAGGGCTGTTACAACCGCTACCTGTCCCAAACGAACCCTGGAAGGACCTTTTCATGGATTTTATAACTGATCTACCAATGTCACAAGGAATGAAGGCCATCCTAGTAGTGGTAGATTTACTCACCAAAATGGCGCATTTTCTTCCTTGTTCAGGAGCCTTAGAGGCAAAAGAGACAGCCAAGTTATTCATCAAAGAAATCTACCGGTTGCACGGATTGCCAAACAGTATAGTCTCAGATCGAGGAACTCAGTTCACAGCTAAGTTTTGGAGAGCCATGTGGAAACAGCTGCAGATGGAGCTAAAACTCTCTTCAGCACATCATCCCCAGACAGACTGTCAGATGGAACGCCTGAACGCTGTTTTGGAAAGATATTTACGTTGTTACGTGTCCTACCAACAGACTGACTGGGTGTCATATTTGCATTTTGCAGAGTTTGCCTATAACAACTCCTTACACACCAGCACTAAGCAAACCCCGTTTTTTGCTAATTATGGATTTCATCCTAAAGCCTTCCCAAGCAGCTCAGAAGGGGTGTTGGTGCCCGCTGCAGGAGACTTTCTGAAGGAATTACAGGCTGCGCAACAGACGTTGAAACAGCAGCTAAACTAAGCCAAGACGGAGTACAAGCGAGTTGCTGATCTGCACAGGAGAGAGGGCCCCCCCCTCCAACCAGGAGACCAGGTATGGCTGTCCACCCGTTTCCTTCAGATGCCAGGCAAATGTAGGAAATTACAAGACAAGAGGGTGGGGCCTTTTGAAATAGAGGCCCAAATCAATCCCGTGGCATACTGACTGAAGTTACCAGACACGTTTAAAATGCACCCTGTGTTTCACCGATCTCTGCTAACGAAAGCAGCCCCTCCCAGTGAGTTACGGCCAGAGGAGCCTCCAGGGGCTCCGCTCCTGATAAATGAGCAGACTGAGTTTGAAGTTGAGGAAATCCTGGACTCCAGAATAAGGCGCAACAAATTGCAGTATTTGATTCACTGGAAGGGCTATGGACCAGCAGATAGATCTTGGGAAGCTGAAACTGACGTGCATGCTCCAGAATTGGTAAAACTTTTTCACCAACGTTTTCCCCATCGCCCCAAGCCAGTCGGGGGGGGGGGAGCACAGCCTGGGAGAGGGGATGATGTCGGGACGCAGGGTTGGGGTCCCGGGGATTTAGATCAATGGGATTCACAAGAACTGGAGAGAAGGGAGGGGGTCACCTCGCCCGAGTGGAGCGAAGACGAAGCAGAGGAAATTCTAGAGATAGAGTTACCTAGCAACGGGAACCTTGAAGATTTTACAGTTGCAAAATCTCCCTTGGAGGTTCCCACGCCTCCTCTGCTCTGAAGCTCAGAACAGACGGGGGAAGAGGGAGGGCTGCCCAAGACAGAAAAGCCGCAAGAGAGTTCAAAGCCTGCCCCCTCCCTTTCCCCCATACCGGAGTCAGAGACTTCAGAAGAGGAGGGGCCCATGCTTCCCCCATCGCCGCGTACTCGAAGACAGTTGAAGAGGCAAGAAAGGGGGAGGAGAGGGAGGGTGGCAACTGAGGGTCCGGTAAGGAGGAGCGAAAGACTCCGCGCCCGTTTGCCCCCTTCTTAAGAGACAGGCGGGAAAGCAGTTCCTTGCTCTGTCAACTTTCTTCCACGTCGCAGGATCTGTAACTCTGTGTTGCTTCATGAGAAGGCGCAGTTTATGTTTGGATATTACCTTAATAAAAGCTGAATTGCTTTCAACCACAAGCCTGGTTCCTGAGTCCCATCCTGGGCCTGACACCAGGCCATAAATCACATGGCCTTCAATGTCTATATACTAATGCCCAGAGTATGAGGATCAAACAGGACGAACTTGAACTCTTAATACAGGAGAGTAAATACAACTTGATAGATATAACTGAAACTTGGTGGGATGACTCCCATGACTGGAACACAGCAAATGAAGGATATAACTTGTTCAAAAAGAACAGAAGGCACAGAAAGGGAGGTGAAGTCGCACTATATGTTAAAAATATATAACCATGCACAGAAATACAGGAGGATGAGCTTGGTAGCTCCACCGAGAGTATCTGCATTAAAATAAATGGGGAAAGGATTAAAAAGAACATGGTGGTTGGAGTCTACTACTGACCACCCAATCAAGGAAAAGACGAGGATGAAACTTTTGCAAAGCAAATTGCCAATGTTTCGAGGAGGCATGATGTAGTAATGGCGACTTCAATTACCCTGATATCTGTTGGGAGACAAATTCTGCCAAACACGGCCCCTCCAAGAAATTCCTGAATTGTGTTGGAGATAACTTTCTCCTGCAGAAAGTGGAGGAAGCAACTAGAGGATCAGCTATCCTGGACTTGATTCTAACCAATAGAGAGGACTTGGTGGATGAAGTGGCAGTTACAGGTACTCTGGGAGAAAGTGACCACGCTATACTTGAATTCTTGATTTCAAAGGAAGCAAAAGCTGAGAGTAGCCACACACGTACCCTGGCCTTCAGGAAAGCCGATTTTAATAAACTCAGAACAATGGTAAGCAAGATTCCATGGCAAGCGACCCTAATGAAAAAAGATGGGTGGGAGTTTCTAAAAGAGGAAATCCTAAAGGCACAATGGCAAACAATCCCATCAAGAAAAAATGGGAGAAAATAGCAGAAGAAGCCAATGTAGTTTCACAGAAAGCTTAGAGATGACCTGAAAACAAAAAAAGACACATACAGGAACTGGAAGGAAGGCAGACTACAAAGGAAGAGTACAGGCAGGTAGCATGGAATTGCAGGGATGGTGTCAGGAAGGCTAAAGCTGAGAATGAGCTGAGATTAGCAAGAGATGCCAAAAGCAACAAAAAAGCTGTCTTCAGGTACATCCATAGTAAAAGACAGAGAAAAGAAATGGTAGCACAGCTACTCAATGAGGAATGCAAAATGATATCAGATGACAAAGAAAAGGCAGAAGTGCTCAATTCCAACTTTGGCTCAGCTTCTCTCAAAAGAGTGTCTATGAAATGTGAAGTTGAAGGGGCAGGATTGCAGCTTGAGATTGATGGACAAATGGTCAAGGAATACTTAATAACTTTGAACAAGTTCAAAGATCAAGAGCTCAATGAACTGTATCCTAGAGTATTGAAGGAACTGGCTGAAGAACTCTCGGAACCACTGGAGAGGGTGGGTGAAGTGCAGGATGAATGGAGGAGGACTAACGTTGCCCCGGTCTTCAAAAAGGAGGAACTTGTGAACTATAGACCAGTCAGCCTGACATTGATCCCTGGGAAAATTATGGAGCAGATTATAAAGTGGTCAGTCTGTAAGCACTTTGAAAACAATGCAGTGATTACTAGAAGCCAACATGGATTTATGAAGAACAAATCCTGCCAGACTAATCTTATCTCATTTTTTTTTATCAGGTAACCTCCCTGGTAGACTCTGGGAATGCTGTGGACATAATCAGCAAAGCTTTTGACAAAGTGCTCCATGATGTTCTGATTAGCAAGCTAGCTAAATGTGGGCTGGATGGAACTACTATCAGATGGATCCACAACTGGCTACAGAATCGTACTCAAAGAGTGCTTATCAATGATTCCTTCTCAAACTGGGGGGAGGTAACAAGCAGGGTACTGCAGAGCTCAGTCCTGGGCCCAGTGCTCTTCAACATTTTTATTAACGACTTGGATGAGGCAGTGCAGAGAATGCTTATCAAATTTGCAGATAATACAAAATAGGGATAGCTAATACCTTGGAAAGACCCTCTGTGGCGCAGAGTGGTAAGCAGCGGTAACGCAGCTGAAGTTCTGCTCACGGCCGGAGTTCGATTCCAATGGAAGGAGGAAGTCGAATCTCCAGTAAAAGGGGTCAAGGTCCACTCAGCCTTCCATCCATCTGTGGTCAGTAAAATGAGTACCTGGCATATGCTGGGGGTAAAGAAAGCCCGGGGAAGGAACTGGCAATCCCACCCCATATATATGGTCTGCCTAGTAAAACGTCACAAGACGTCACCCTAAGAGTCGGAAACGACTCGCACTACAAGTGCGGGGACACCTTTACCTTTAATACCTTGGAAGCCAGGAACAAAATTCAAAGGGATCTTGATAGGCTAGAGCAGCCTTTCCCAACCAGTGTGCCTCCAGATGTTGTTGGACTACAACTCCCATCAGCCTCAGCCAGCATTGCCAATGGTCAGGAAAGATGGGAATTGTGGTCCAACAACATCTGGAGGCACACTGGTTGGGAAAGGCTGGGCTAGAGCATTGGGCTGAAAACAACAGAATGAAATTTAACAGGGATAAGTGCAACTAGGGAAAAGAAACCAAATGCACAGTTATAAGATGGGGAATACAATCTGAATCACAAGCTGAATATAAGCCAACAGTGTGATGTGGCTGCAAAAAAGGCCAATGTTATTTTAAGACTGCATTAACAGAAGTATAGTTGCCAAACCACGTGAAGTATTGTTTCCCCTCTATTCAGCACCGGTTAGGCCTCATCTTGAGTACTGCGTCCAGTTCTGAATACTGAATTTTAAGAAGCATGCAGACAAACTGGAATGGGTTCAGAGGAGGGCAATGAGGATGATCAGGGGATTGGAAACAAAGCCCTATGAGGAGAGATTGAAAGAGCTGGCCATTTTTAGCCTTGAGAAGAAAAGACTGAGGGGAGATACGATAGTACTCTTCAATTACTTGAACGGATTCCACATAGAGGAGTGCCAGGATCTCCTCTCGATTATCCCAGAGTGCAGGACACTGAATAATGGGCTCAAGTTACAGGATGCCAGATTTCAACTGAATATCAGGAAAAATGTCTTAATAGTTGGAGCGGTATGACAATGGAACCAATTTCCTAGGGAGGGGGTGGGATCTCCAACGCTGAAGGCCTTCTCTTGGGTGTGCTTTGATTTGGATTCCTGTATTCAGCAGGGGGTTGGCCTCATAGGCCCCTTCCAGCTCTATGATTCCATGAAATCAATTTCTAGGCATTTGTGTTTCCCCTTTTGACAGAGCTTAGTGAGCAAAATGAAATGCATCATTTAGAGATTGGAAGGGTTTTTTGCCTAATGAATTGTGTTTAGTATTTATTTAAACATTTGGGCATGCTCTTTGGGGACATGCTTTATTTGAGTATGCTCTATTTAGATGGAGCTTGATTAATGAACTGAGTTTTTGAACTTAAGTCATTGAAAACAAATGAATTCATTTATTTATTTAATCGAATGTAATTAAATATTAGTGAAAAGATTTTGAGTTTTTAAAAATAAATTGATTCTTGCTATTATTTAGTCAATTGGGCTTGATAATTTAGTAGAACAGGTTTAATTTATACACACTTTAAATTCACTAAGCTTTTCTATTTGAATTAAGTTAATTAATTATTGATAATTTATGCAGCTAAATTAATTGAAG
This sequence comes from Rhineura floridana, assembly GCF_030035675.1. NCBI lineage: Eukaryota > Metazoa > Chordata > Lepidosauria > Squamata > Rhineuridae > Rhineura > Rhineura floridana. The sequence goes on along the minus strand of NC_084488.1, from coordinate 1,769,949 downwards.
ACCTATGTCGGGAGAGAGACAGAGGGAGTGTAACTCTGTTGATTCTCCTTGACCTCTCAGCGGCTTTTGATACCATTGACCATGGTATCCTTCTGGAGAGGCTTGCGGAGTTGGGAGTTGGAGGCACTGCTTGGCAGTGGTTCCGCTCCTACTTAACGGGTCGTCTCCAGAAGATAGTGCTTGGGGAACATTGCTCGACACTGTGGGTTCTCCAATGTGGGGTCCCGCAGGGTTCGGTTCTGTCTCCCATGCTTTTTAACATTTATATGAAGCCACTGAGGGCAGTCATCAGGAGTTTTGGAGTGCGTTGTCATCAGTACGCTGATGACACACAGCTCTACTTCTCCTTTACATCTTCTTCAGGTGAGGCAGTCGACGTGCTGAACCGTTGCCTGGCCGCGACAATGGACTGGATGAGAACTAACAAACTGAGACTTAATCCTGACAAGACTGAGATGCTGTTGGTGGATGGTTTCTCTGATCGGATGGTGGATATATACCCTGTCCTGGATGGGGTTACACTCCCCCTAAAGGAACAGGTTCATAGTCTGGGAGTCATCTTAGACTCTTCCCTCACACTTGAGGCTCATGTAGCCTCGGTGGCCCGGAATGCGTTCTACCAACTTCGGTTGGTAGCCCAGCTACATCCCTATCTGAGTAAGGAGGACCTCTCATCAGTGGTACATGCTATGGTAACCTCGCGTCTGGACTACTGCAATGTGCTTTACGTAGGGCTACCTTTGAAGACGGTTCGGAAGCTACAGCTAGTGCAAAATGCGGCGGCCAGACTGCTAACAAGAACCAAGCGGTCTGAGCATATAACACCTGTGCTAGCTCGCCTGCACTGGCTTCCAATATGCTTCTGGGCCAGATTCAAAGTGTTGGTACTTACCTATAAAGCCTTATACGGCGTGGGACCACGATATCTGTCGGAACGCCTCTCCCGATATGAACTGGCCCGTACACTACGGTCTACTATGAAGGCCCTCCTCCGGGTTCCGACCCATAGGGAAGCCCGGAGGGTGCTGACAAGATCTAGGGCCTTCTCAGTGGTGGCCCCCGAACTATGGAATAGTCTCCCCGAGGAGGTGAGCTTGGCGCCGACACTATCATCTTTTCGGCGCCAAGTTAAAACCTTTCTCTTCTCTGAGGCATTTTAATTCATGTTAATTTTAAACTATTACAATCTGATTTTAGACTTTACAGTTTTTTGTACAGTTTTGCATTGTGTTATATTATATTGTGTTATCTTTTATTGTATTTTTAATGTTCACCGCCCAGAGAGCTGTTGCTAGTCGGGCGGTATATAAGCTTAAATAAATAAATAAATAAATAAATAAATAAACTGTGAGTTTGATGAACTGAACTTAATAAAGGGTTTGTTTTCAGAATGAAGTTTGGAGAATATTGAGCATATCTATAGGATTGGATTTGTTTACAAAACTGAGTTTGCATACACAATGAAGATTGCTCACAGAACAGAGATTGACCACAGGATTTGCTTGTTTATAGTACTACATTTTTCAGTAGGACTGAGTTTGGCTAGAATATTGTGTCCAATATATCAAATGTTTATACAATTAATTTCATTTATTCAACTTGGGTTTATTTAAATAATTTATTTAACGAGTGTAGAAGTGCTAAATTAATCCCCTCGCTAGATTGTCACCTTGTAGTGATGAGTGGGCTTGTGTGTTCCAATGAACCCTATCAGCGATGCCGTCGGGAGTCATGTACTCCCAGCAGGGTCACCCATGGCGGTAAGGTCAAGGGAGAGGAACCAGACAAAGAACGATCCAAGAATGTCCTCAATGGCAGAACAAGCAGAGGATTACAATGTATATGTTACAATGGCTGTGAAGGCAGATGAAGGCTGCAGCAGATAAAAGACTTCCAATTGTTGTGGTGTCCATGCCATTGGATCAAAGCCTTTTTTTGTCAAGATTGTGTGTTGATCGTTGTGCACTGATCAGCCCACATAAAACAAATTCACGCACAGGTGTTTTCCAACCAAACCAAATTAAACCAAAAGTCCCATGGTGATTGGCGAATGGCGACGGGGGCAGGACTGTGAAATCCAGAAGCCCCTAGTCATGGACTGGCATGTGGGCAGTTGATACAGACTCAGTCATCCTGGCTCAAGGACCGAGGCAGCTGAGTAGTTCAGCAGCTATATTCATGACTGAGCAGTCCTATTCAGGATCCACTCTGCTCACTCCGTATGGGGAGGGGACTAGAAAAGGTGCCCTAAACATAGTCTGCCTCATCTCTCTTCCTGACTGGATTACCACGTCCAGTGGGGTCACCACTTAGCGGTTGCAAATGACAATTGAACTTTGGAACATGGAATATACAGACATTGCTGGACAATACAGATAGTGAATGTCCTGAATGCAGGACTGCCATCATTGTGAGGGAGTTGAGACATTTTAATATTGACATAGCAGAACTCCAAGAAACTCAAAGAGCAGAAGGACAACTGAAGGAAGAAAAAGGAGGTTATACCTTCTTCTGGAAAGGACTGCCTGAACAAGAACGATGAATACATGGAATAGGCTTTGCTATGAAAAATAATCTTGTTTTAACTTTCCAGTTAAAAGTTGCCAAAAACCACCAGAGAGATCACCGATTAATTCGATCCACTATGGCTATTAATATTGTTCCTCAGCGCAGGCTCCAAGGAAGAAAACCAAGGCGTAAAATGAACATCCATGTCCTTCAAGATCCTATTAAGTGAGCCTGCTTTCAAACAACTCTTAAGAAACATCTATTGATGGAACTCCCTGAAAATGTCAAGGAACACTGGATTAAACTGAAGACATCCATTATTGCAGCATGTGAACAAACTATTGGATACCAAACTAAGAAACATTAGGATTGGTTTGATGAGAATGATAGTGAGATTGAACATATCATCGACAAAAAAAGGAAAGCCTTCCAGATATGGCAAAAAGACATTAACTGTGCTGCTAAGAAAAAAATCTATGCCAGTGCAAAGGCTGAGGTCCAAAGAAGTAGAGAACTTAAGAACGCCTGGTGGATAAAGAAAGCTCAAGAAATCCACGACTTTGCAGATGTTCACGATGCACGGGGCTTTTTAATGCCACAAAGGCCATCTATGGACCAAAAAATTATGGTACAAATCCCTTACGTTCAATAGATGGTACCAAACTTCTAAAGGACAAAGAGTCTATTGCACTGCGCTGGAAAGAGCATTACCACAACTTCCTTAATCGTAACTCTATTGTGGCTGGTGAGGTCTTCTTGCAAATTCCACAACAACAAACTAGAGACAAGCTTTATCCCCTAATTTGGATGAAGTCAGTAAAGCCATCAATCAAATGAAGAACAACAAAGCTAGTGGACCTGATGGGATTCCTGCTGAAGTTTTTAAAAAGAAGGTGGGCCTGAATTTACACAACAACTTCATAAGCTCATCGAAAAAATCTGGATGAGGGAGGAGATCCCGGAAGACTTTAGGGATGCTTTAATTATCACCCTTTTTATGAAGGGTGATAGAACAGATTGTGGGAACTATCAAGGTATTTGTCTTGCTACCGCAGGTAAAATCCTTGCAAGGATCCTCGCAAATCGCCTCCTACTGATCTCAGAGGATGTCCTCCCCAAATCTCAAAATGGTTTTTGCCCTTCCAGGGGTACAGTGGGCATGATCTTCACTACATGACAGCTTCAAGAAAAATGCCAGGAGCAGAATTGACCTTTATATATGGTGTTTATTGATCTGACTAAGGCCTTTGATACTGTGAATTGAACTGCTCTCTGGACCATCCTTCTGAAAACTGGATGCCCTGATAAATTTGTGGATATTTTGCGACTCCTTCATGACAGCGACAATTTTGGATAAGAATGGCTTTCAGAGCGATCCATTCAGAGTTGGATCAGGCGTAAAAGAGGGATGTGTCATTGCTCCTACCTTATTTGTTATCTTCATTGCTATGATTCTACACCTTATCGAGGGGAAACCTCCTACTGGTGTGGAAATCCTATATTGAACAGATGGAAAGCTTTTTAATCTCAGTAGGCTGAAAGCAAAAAGTAAGGTAATGTCAACCTCTGTCGTAGAACTTCAATATGCCGATGATAATGTAGTCTCCGCACATTCAGAGAAAGATCTTCAAACTATCCTAAATGTTTCTGCAGAAGCATATAGAATCATAGAGCTGGAAGGAGCTTTGTAGGCCATCGAGTCCAACCCCCTGCTCACAGCAGGAAATCCACAGCTAGAGCATCTCCCGCAGATAGCTGCCCAGCCTCTGCTTGAAGACATCCAGCGAAGGGGATCCCACCACCTCCATAGACAGTCGGTTCCATTGCCGAACTGCCCTTACTGTCAAGAAGTTCCTTCTAATGTCCAATCTGAATCTACGCTCCTGCAACTTAAAACCATTAGACCTAGTCCTACCTTCTGGGGCAGCAGTGAACAAATCTGTACCCTTCTCTATGTGACAGCCCTTCAGGTACTTAAAGAGTGTAATCATGTCGCCCCTCAGCCTTCTCTTCACCAGACTGAACATGCCAAGTTCCTTCAACCTTTCCTCATAAGACTTGTTCTCCAAACCGGCTATCATCCTCGTCGCCCTCTTCTGAACCTGCTCTAACTTGTCTATATCTTTCTTAAAATGAGGTGCCCAGAACTGAACGCAGTATTCCAGATGAGGCCTTACTAATGCAGAATATAGTGGGACTATTACTTCCCTCGACCTGGAAACTATAGCTCTGTTTATGCAGCCCAAAACCGTGTTTGCCTTTTTTGCCGCAGCATCACACTGCTGGGTCATGTTCAACTTGCGATCCACTACAATTCCAAGGTCCTTCTCACACGCACTACTGCTAAGCTGGGTATTTCCCATCCTGTACCCGTGCATTTTGGTTTTGTGGCCTAAATGCAGAATCCTGCATTTGTCTTTATTGAATGTTATTTTATTAATTTCAGCCCAATTTTCTAGTCTATCCAGGTCCCTTTGGATTTTATTCCTGTCTTCCATTGTGTTAGCTATCCCTCCCAGTTTCGTATCATCCGCAAACTTCATAAGGCTTCCCTCCACCCCATCATCTAAGTCATTGATAAAAATGTTGAAGAGTATCGGCCCCAGGACAGAACCCTGTGGCACTCCACTCAAAACCTCCTTCCAGTCCGAAGCAGAGCCACCGACGACCACGCTTTGAGTACGGTTTTCCAACCAGTTGTGAATCCACCTGACAGTATTTCCATCTAGCCCGCATTTGACCAGTTTGCTAATCAAAAGGTCGTAGGGGACTTTGTTAAATGCTTTGCTGAAATCTAGTAATTTTACTGGAATTTAATTGTGTACGTCGCCTAGAGTGACTTCAGCCAGATAGGTGACACAAAAATTAAATTATTATTATTATTATTATTATTAGATAGATGACATCTACAGCATTTCCACCATCTACTAGGCTAGTGACCCGATCAAAAAAAGAGATGACATTAGTTTGACAGGATTTTTTCTTGACAAACCCATGCTGGCTCCTACTAATCACAGCATTGTCATCTAGATAGTTGCCAATGGACTCTTTTATTATCCGTTCTAATATCTTTCCCGGTATTGAAGTCAGACTGACCAGCCTGTAATTCCCCGGATCTTCTTTTTTACCCTTTTTAAAGAGTGGGACGACGTTTGCCTGTCTCCAATCCTCCGGCACCTCTTCCGTTCTCCAGGATTTCTCAAAGATGATGGCAAGAGGTTCCGAGAGTACATCCGCAAGTTCCTTCAATACTCTGGGATGCAGTTCATCAGGCCCTGGAGATTTGAACTCATTTAGGTTAACTAGGTATTTCCTGACTATCTCCTTATCAATCTCGAACTGCAGTCCCGACCCCTTACTGAGTTTGCTACCGATGCAAGGTTGCACACTGTTCCCTTTTTGGGAGAAAACGGAGGCAAAATAGGTGTTGAGCAGTTCTGCCTTTTCCTTGTTATCTGTCAACATTGTGCCATCCTCATTGAGCAGCAGTCCCACCGTTTCCTTTGTCTTTCTCTTGCTTCGAACATATCTGAAAACCCCCTTTTTGTTGTTCCTCGCTTCCCTCGCCAGCCTCAGCTCATTCTGGGTTTTAGCTTTCCTTACGCTATTCCTGCAAGCCCGAGCCACTCGTCGGTACTCTTCCTTGGTGATGCATCCTTCCTTCCATTCTGTATACATGCTCTTTTTTACTTTTACCTCCTCTACCAGTCTTCCGTGTAGCCACATTGGCTTTTTCCGATGTTTTCCGTTTTTCTTTCTCTTTGGAATTGTTTGCGATTGCGCTTTTTGTAATACGTTCTTCATGAACTCCCACGCGTCTTGGGCTCCTTTTTTCTGTAGTCTATCTAGCCACGGGATCCTACCCATCATTTCCCTGTGCTTGCTAAAATCGGCTTTCTTGAAATCCAAGGTCCATGTTTGACTATATTCTTCCTTGGCTTTCCCCAGAAAGCTTGGGCTGTCACTTAATATTAAAAAAACCAAAGTGCTTCATCAACAGGTGTGAACTAGTCCCTCTGTAGCACCATCAATCCAGTTTAATGGTGTGACGCTGGAGAACGTTTATCACTTCCCCTATCTTGGCAGCCATCTCTCTGTAAAAGCTGACATCGATGCTGAAATTCAACATCGTCTGTGAGTGCCACATTCTCCCAAATGAAGCGTAGAGTGTTCGAGGATCAGGATATTGGCTGGGAGACCAAAATGCTTATTTACAAAGCCATTGTACTACAGACCTTACTGTACTGTGAGACATGGACTATTTATAAACACCACTCCCAACTTCTTGAAAGATTCCACCAACGCTGCCTCCAGAAAATTGTGTAAATTGCTTGGGAAGACAGACGGACTAATGTTAGCATTTTGGAAGAAGCAAAGACTACCAGTGTTGAAACAATGATCCTTCAACATCAACTTCGCGGGACTGGCCATGTTGTTTGAATGCCTGCTCATCATCTTCCAAAGCAGCTACTTTACTCCCAACTTAAGGATGGAAAATGGAATGTCGGTGGACAGCAAAAGAGGTTTAAAGATGTTCTTAAAGTGAATCTAAAAAAATGTAACATGAGCATCAACAACTGGGAAGTCTTGGCCCATGAACGTCCCAAATGGAGGTCGGCTATTATCAAAGGTGCTATGGACTTTGAAGAAGGACGAGTACAGGGCGAATGGGACAAACTAGCTAAGTGGAAGGCATGTCAAACAAATCCTCATCGCGACCATCTTCCATCTGGAAACCTATGTCCTCACTGTGGGAGGCTGTGTGGATCCAGAATTGGCCTCCATAGTCATTTACGGACCCACTGCTAAAGACCTTATCTTGGAGGACAATCTCACTCGGCCACAAGTGATTGCCAGTGAAATGAATGGTTAAATTAATGTGCAATGCCTTATGCCAGTTATCGATCAGTGTAGTTTTTTGGTAAAATAGACCATTATTTGACAGAAATGGATCCAAAAATGTGGAAAGAGAGGAAAGGAGGAAGCAGGATCAGTACTGACAGCAAAGATTGTAAAATTATTTTCTCAAAAGAGTTGAGCTAATTTGAAGGTAGAGCTAATCAAGAGACAAAAGAACATGATACAAATTATTGAAGGAATAAGATGGGGAAACAGAAACTTTAATACACCAAAGAGAAAAGAATTTAGATAGCAAACAGCTGGAATAATTGACATGATTGAAGGAAATGCAAGTAGCAATAAAAATGTGATGGGAACAAGTAAAGATAAAAAGGGAAACAGATACATGGACAAAAGTGATGGAAATGTTTCAAGAAGAAAGCGACGGGAAGAAGAATCAAAGTTAAGGAGAGGGCTGAAGAATTCCATTCTGGTTAAGAAAGAATAATGTACATTTAAGAGGGTTATCTAAAGAAGAATATGATAAAAGAATAGTTCTATATTTAGAAGAGAAACTTGGTGAATATTTGGAGTGAAGGGAAGTCTCCATGATCAAGCCTCCCTTTTCAAGGATGAACACCTCTCTTCTCTCATGGAAAGTGAGATCTGCATAATCCTATGGCCTCTGGGATGCTCTCTCATAGGATTGCAGCCTAAGAGACACTAGTGGTCCGTTAAAAGAGAAATGGAAGGGAAGGAAATAACTTTGAGTTTGATTTATGCACCTAATACTAGATATGTAGATATAAAATAACTGGAGAATTTGAGAAAATTGAAGAAGACAGTTTAGAGACTGTTTTGGTAACAAACAGGCTTTTAAATATATAGATAAAATATTTATTTATTAATTATATTTATACCCTGTCTTTCTTTTCATGATAGAAACCCAAGGCGGCTTACATATGGTTCCCAGGAAGTCTCCCATCCAGGCACTGACCAGACCTGGCCTCGTGTACCTTCAGACCACAGCCTGGGACCAAAATATTGATAGCATTATGAATGTGTGTATGGATACACAAAGAATAGAGCTACATGACCATTTTTAATAAAAATAAAGTATTACCAAAACATTTAAGATAATTGGAGAATTATTTAGTTAGTTATTATTTATTTATTACATTTATACCCTACCTTTCTTTTTTCATGAAACCCAAGGCGGCTTACATATGGTTCCCAGGCAGTCTCTCATCCAAGCACTGACCAGACCTGACCCTGCTTAGTTTCAGCAGGGAGCTGGCCTTATGTGCCTTCAGACCATAGTCTATGAACCCACAGGATAAATTTTATACACCCCCCCAAAAAAAGTCCAGTTTCATGAGGCTTCCTCTGCTGAAACTGTTACCTGGTAGAAGAGTAAACATGGAAAGATTGGTGGTTGTGCTATGTGATACAACATGACATGATGCAATATATCTGTTTTCTGATGTATACAAATAGTTCAGAAATGACCTATTGAATTTTCCTTTTGTCTTCATTGTTCCTCTATTTTTGCATTGCAATGTTTGGTCAAGTTACTTCTATAATAAAAAAAACCTTTTTTGGGGGGGGAGGGAGGAACTTGTTACCTGGTAGCAGCCATTCCAGCAGGCTGCCTCAGTGGGGCAGATGAGAAGCAGGACGCATTCTATCAACCCCTGAATTATTTCCATTCTAGATGGTTATTGAAAGATCCTCCGTGGTGCAGAGTGGTAAGCGGCGGTAACGCAGCCGAAGCTCTGCTCACAGCCAGAGTTCGATTCCAACGGAAGGAGGAAGTCGAATCTCCGGTAAAAGGGGTTGAGGTCCACTCAGCCTTCCATCCATCCATGGTCGGTAAAATGAGTACCTGGCATATGCTGGGGGGTAAAGAAAGGCCGGGGAAGGAACTGGCAACCCCACCCCATATATATGGTCTGCCTAGTAAACGTCGCAAGACATCACCCTAAGAGTCGGAAACGACTCGCACTACACCTTTACCTTTTAGATGGTTATTACAAGAATTGCTCTTTCAGAATTGGTTCCTGTGTTTGCATTTTTAACTTCTTTTCTCCCAGGTCCTTTATCCTTCTGAGTCATGTCTTTTAGATGGTACAGGAGAATTAGAACTGAGAAAAAATTAACTCCAGGGCTCTTAGGTTTGGGGCATTCATAAGGCATTCACAACAGGGATATTTATCAGTTTTTGCATATTTTTTTAGGAAAAAAGGGAAAAGCTAATGTTGGAGATAACTAGATTTGGAAAAAATTCATAAGAGACCATATAGAAAAACAGTTTATCAAACATTGCAACATGTGTAAACAAAATTAGATATTTGGAAAGATGAAAATGATCAAATAATGTAAAACAGTGGTATTTTGAGAAATGTGATCAGATCAGATGCTAGCTTCTAATTTTGAGAGAAAAAGAAAAACAGGATCAATTTAGAGCATAATCCAAATCACCGGGGTGAAGGGTGGTGGATACCACAGATCCCTAGCTAAGCCGGCCAGATCCCAGTTTAGCCAGGCTACCCCGGCAGAAGTCCCTGTTCCCAGCGCAGCCGGCCAACCTGTCTCAGCCAGGGATCTGCTGGTGAAGCCTAGCCTGGCATAGCAAAGAAGGTGGATGTTGGTGCAAGGTCTCAAAAAAGGGAGTTTCAAAAAAGGGAGTGTGTCAGGGAGAGGTGGGGGGGGCGGACATGCTATATCCAGGTGCTGTTTGACTCCCTCCTCTGCCCTGGCAGCTGGTACACCAGGAAAAGTAGTGGCAGAAGGAAACATGTATTTGGTTTCCTTCTGCCATGCCAGTGCAGCCAGCATCCTTCCCTTCCCAAGGCCTCTGAACGGCAGAAGAATGTGGCAGCCCTTCTGCCAGCTCCGCTCTCACCAGCCTCCAACAAGATGGATCGCTCTGCTCATCTAATAATGGAGAAATTGATATAAAACAGAAGTAACTATGACATAATTAATTCAGTAGTCTAGCAAACTCTTTTCATCTCATCTTCCATCAAATAAAATATTGAAAGATATTTAAGGGCATTATCTATTCCTAATTTAAATTTAAAAACAAACAAAAATAATGTTTATCATGCAGGATGCTCACAAAGCATTTGATATGGTAGAACAGTTATTTATGAATGCAATATTAACCAAATATGTATTGGGAACTCAATTATTGGTTTTCAGTTATTTATGGCAGACCCATTTCTAGGATTGCTGTAATAGTTGGTCAGAAACAATATTACTGGAAAAAGGAACATGGTATTTCTAAGGATATTAAGAAATAAAGATAACTAGTATTGTATCCTGGTGATATAGGGCTAACACTATCAGATCCAGTACTTTTTTTCTAAGAGAAGTGTTAGTATTCAGAAGTCCAGGCAGGTCTCCTGTAAAGGAAACAAAGTAGGAAATTTTGGGAATAAACATTAACACAACTGTCATTGAAGTTGCAGCTTTTTGTAAAACCTCTTGGAAGAAGAAAGTTAATTATTTTAGTATGTACTTAGCAGCAGATGTCACACAATTACAGTTTAAAAATTGTCCAAATTGCAACTTTTCAGAACAGCAAGAACTGAATGTAGCTCTAAATGGTTTATTTATGTATAAATATACCAAAAGAAAAGTTAGAACTGTGGGATAAAATGATATACATTAGTATATATTAACAGGATTAAGAAAGCTAGAATTACATAAGAAATTTTACACCAAAATAAGCCAAATGGAGGTAATGGTGATATATTATAGCAGCAGAGAGGACAGGACTTTCAAGATAGTTCCTAAAACCTTTTCATGATCTAGTAAATTTACAATAAGAGCTGGACTTAAGGACACACACTCTTATGGTTCAATTAAAAAAATGCTTGAGTAAATATCTTGGATAATCTTGTGATTCATTCCTTTTCTACAAATTGGGGGGAAATGTTTAATTAAGCACTGTTGTTGCCCTATATGCATTCTACTGGTTTAATGATTATGTTCAAGAATTTAGATTTGACTTAGTCCAAGTTAAACGTTTAAGTAACTGGGTTAGATGTGAGTACACGTAACGTACAGGAGTTCTTCAAATAAAATACTTACTACAATATATAGATATAGTTAACAATTGGGAAGAAGGGTTTATTGATTAGAACACTTTCAATTACAGCATATATTACATTACTTATAGTGCAATTCTATACATGCCTCCTCAGAAGTAGGTTCCATTGAATTAAATGGAACTTACTCACAGATAAGTTATAAGATGCCAGGCTTAGGCTACATTCACACTAGACATTTATTCCACTATTATTCCACTATAAACAGTCATGACTTTCCTCAAAAAATCCTGGGAATTTGTGAGGGGAACAGAAAGCTGTTAGAAGACTCCTGTTCCCTTCACAGAGCTACAGTCTCAAGAGTTTTCTAAGAAGAGGAAATGGCAGTTAAACCACTATGGCAAATTGTAGCTCTGTGAGGAGAATAGAGGTCTCCAAACAACTCTCAGTACCCTTCACAAATGACACTTCCTATGATTCTTGGGGGGAAGCCATGACTGTTTAAAGTGGAATAATAGTGGAATAAATGTCTGGTGTGAATGTAGCCTTAGTGAGAAATTCTGGAATAAATTGGAATTAAACTTGGTTTGAAAAACTGTTAGCATAATTACAACATACTAAAAGGATGCTATCTAAAGTAGACTGGGGTGTAATGGCAGGGGTGGGGAAGGAAAAAAACTTTTTTTTCCTTTAAAGCAAAGTAGTCTAATTATTTTGAAACAGAATTGAATAAAAATATATGGAGAGTCGTGGGTGTACCCAGGAATTTTTCCAGGGGGAGGGGGAGCAAAGCAAAAACACGGAAAGGGAGAGCAAGCTAGTTTATTACATAAAAAGTGAAAAGAACAGTGTCTCTCCATTTTGCCTCATATCTCATGTTCTACAAATGCTAGAACCTTACAGGTTTTTTAAGGAAAGGTGGAAATATGGAGATTATGGTTCATCCAGCAAGAGAAGAAATCCCCTCCCCCCAGTGGATACCTATGTGGACAGCTACATTTGTGAAAGAAGTCCCATTTTCAATTTCAAAAGCACTGATGGAAATATCATTTACAATGTTTGTAAAAGTCGTATTGCAGGAGTGGTTTGCCCAGTGGGGCAAGTCCACAGCAACAGCCTCCCAGCAACAGAGTCGCTCCCTTTTATTGGAAGGAGGAGGAGAATACTGCTTTTTGATTTTGAGTTTTTGTGTAGTGGTATGAAGAAAAAAACTGGTTATTGAAAGGGTTCCATCTGATGTGAATTTTAGGGATATGTATCATGGCATTCTGTGTACTTGCATAATAATATAATGTGTGAAACAAAGCCGAACTCATTCTGCCTATTTAGAAGCAGTCATGTGAGTTCTTATCTTACAGGCTTAACTGGAGTACTGAAAATTATTTGAAGATTATGAACTTGCTTAACTTTCTCTTTTACACACCTGTATTGCCAGGAACTGCTTCTAAAAATGCAGATACAAAAAGACACAGCAGTAAATTATAAATAGTAAATTGTATTAGACTACAGTTGAATATAAAACATTTATAGAATTAAAGGCTCAGATATACCAATCCTTCAATACAAAGTTACTAACATTACTGGCTTTCCAATAGATTGAAGACTGTCCTCTACATGGCTGTGCCATATTTGCAATACAGGACAATATTCATTTGAGTATAATTTACAAGAGGGCTCTCATATTTGTCTGGTTTATAAATCAGCATTTTAAGTTAGATAAATTGATATTTATATGGTATACTGCTAGGTTAGTTAAAGCCCAGGATACAATGCATTAATATCTGAATGGTGTCAGTAATGGTAGTGCCACTTTTCATAAAATAGCAACTAATTTGCTTGAGAGAACCTCCTCCTTTTTAGTGGTTGCTGTTGTGTTAAGTAGGAAAAAAAATGTAAGACATTATCTCATTCATAAGATGGGACAAATTAAAACATTAGAATTAAAATAAATGAAGACAAAAAATAGACACACTTCCTTTGGGCCCATAGATACTGAAGGCAAGAAAATTCCATCAAGGTGAAGAAAGGCCATCACTGGATTTTTCACACAAGCAGGTTCTATAAACAACACAGGCAGCTAGGCTATTGGCCCAAAGGTCATGATCAAATACCTCATTCCTGTGACTCCTTACGGATGGGAGAGATCCAATGCTACACTGAGTTTCCACTGATGAAGCTTTGACCAAAGGACACAGCTTCTACATGGGAATGCTGTTTCACCTCAGACAGTAAACTGAATCACTTTCTCCAATTAAAGAATTTAGGATCAGTTATGGTACTAGTGTTTCATCAATATTAGGATGAAACCACATGGAACTGCGTAATTACAAAAGAAAGGCAATTTAAAAAGAAGACGAAATGTAGTAACAACTTTATACTAAAATATAAATGCAAAAAAGTCATAGTTATTGGTTTTTGGAATAGTTCAGTACAATAAGCAAAACTTTAACTAACATTAAGAGATACAATTCCCCAATTTTTTTTAGGACGCAGTATGCTGCCAAGAGGACAACTAAAAGGGCAGCCGTTGAAAGAGAACTTGCATTTCTTAAAATACTTTTCCCAGAAGAAGATGCTGATTCATTTCTATAGACTGATGTTTAAAAAACGTTCAAATAGTAGGGTAGGGTGACTCAACCATATCATGCTCCAATAAAATAAACAAATCAATGTTATAACTATGGCTTGCTAATGCAATTTCAAAAACAATGTGATAAATTCTACCAAAAAGTGTGCAAATCACTGAATGAGAGAGAAACGTTATTTTATATTTTTATTTCAGCCACCATTTGGGGGCAAACTTTGGAAATAGAAATGCAAGTCTATATTTTCAAGAGGGCCGTTAATTCTGCATAAATGATCCCTTGCAAGATTCTGTAAACTATTTCTCAGAATGTTGAGCCAAAATTTAAACTGTATGAATAGTGAGGTAAAGGGAGGAAGTGACACTGTCATCAAATATGGACAGAAATAATATATTAATCTGCTTCAGCAGAGTAAAGAATAAATTGGATTTGATAGAGGGAAAGATGGAATTAATACCAGTTCATTCTATATGGTACTGCTGGATCCGAAGTCACTAGTTACTTCCAATACAAAAGAAAGTCAGGGTGTTGCTTTAGTAGAATTATTATTTGTAAAAAAACCCCACCCCAAACTCTGGAAAATCATTGACGGTATACCTATTTTATCAAGAGAAGAGATTGCCATAAATATTGTTTTTCAAAAGTCAAATAAAAGAAAGCCAAATAAAGTTTTTTTTGCCGATAGAAGGAAACCACCAACGGAATGGGGAGACAGGCAATCTCTTGTGATCTGCGGTGCCCTGCATGCCTTTTGTTTCAGAGGCTAGGGGGCCATCTACAGAAGATTTAGAAGGGATGGGCGCTGTAGGGGGAGTGACTAATTGCTGAAAAGTGCCTCTTTCCTCTATTCCTCTGACTGATTCCTTCCATCAGTGCATGTTCAACTCTGAATACTATGAATATGCTGTGAATATGCAGTTTAACTGACATAACTTATTTCTGAAGTTTTCACTGTGATTCAAGCTGGTGTGATTGGTTGTTAAGCTAACAGCACAACCTTAACTTAATTTGCTGTTGGTTTGCTGTCCAGCACTGCCTCTACCATTATAATGATTTTGTTTAAAAACTCAACTGGCAAGCTACAGCACTGAGGTATCAGCTCAAAATCCAGAGTGTGGATATGTTGTTGTCTCTTGCATTGTTGTTAAGACCCAAGTGGAACACTTGCATGGCAGCTGCCTTTGGTCTAGCAGGTAGTAAGCTGTGTGTGTGCGTGTGCATGTCTCTTTTCCTGGGAAGTGGGGCAAAGTCAGTCAGCATGCCTTCCACTTGTCATATAATTAGGCTTTACCTACCTACACTGGTTTCAGTGCTGCTATTGCTGCTCCAGCAATTACATAGAAAGAGTTTGGTAATGTCTTGTTTTTTTCACTAAAAGTAACAGTGATGCTGCCTATAAAACTTAGAGTTGCTAAGAAACAGAAGAATACAGGCTGACAATTTAATGTTTGTGCAATTCACTTTTAACAGCACCAGTCACCAACTATGATGCTCATGTGAAATCTGTTGATATGTCTTAGCTTTGACTTTTGAAAAAAACATGAAAAGCCACCTTAACTCTTAACAAAACAGAGCATTTTTGTCAATATACATTGTGTATAGGCCAATATTTAAGGTAAACTTAGCTACTTTTACATCCGTATTATAACACACAACACATTCAAATTTCTTTAAATTAAATACCACAGTTTGAAAATAATTTGTACTTCATACCTGATTTATCAAGATGCTAAAAAAACTACAATGTAAGTGATCTATCAGACAAGTGTACAACCAATGTTTTTACACACACACACCCCTCATGCTACCAGTTTTCCAACTGGAAATTAATAGATTGGAATGAATCTGGTATAAATCTGAAAACAATGGCAGCGTTTAGTTAAATTAATAAATTCATGAAATATTTACAGATATTGTGTTAGGAATAGCTAATTCATTTCTCCGTATGAAGAACACATTTGGCTGCCTTTCTTCTTCTGTTCACGCTCTTGCAGGCGTTCTTCTCTAAACTGTGCATGTTGTGTTCCTACTTTATGGGCCGTCTCTGTTGCTGTAATGTCAATCTGTGCATATTTGGTAGATCCATTCCCTATGATAGAAAAGCATTGCCATTGTATAACATCTTCATGTACTTTCATGTAAGATAATTATGTAACAGTACAATAATATCCAACTTGATGTCCCACATAGGTCAAACAATAATACAAATAAAATATCTAATGCCCACAGTAGGACTTGTGACTAAAGCTATGAACTTTTTTTACTGGGCAGCATAGCATCAAGAAACAGTTCAGCTCTTATAGCTCAGAATCCATACAATCAAGTGAAATCTACAACATCATGATGAAGTCTATCAGCACTTCCTCATTAGGAATGCTCCTTTTTACAGCCAGCTCTGGAATAAGATCTTTGTTGTGCTTCTCAGACCATAGGATGAAGTGTTTCTGGGAACAGATGAAGGACAACTCTCCCCTCCTCCCTCAGCCTTTTTCTGCTGTGCTATATAGCACTAAAGGGCTGCCAACCCCCAAACTGAGCATTTATAGCTATACAACAAGGGTGGGAAACATGCAGTCCTGGAGAGTGGGAAAGGGGGACGTGTCCTTTTCCTTTCCCTTTTCTTGAAACATTCCTATATAGTGCAAGGTAGATTTTTCTAAACTCATGGCAGGTATCCCCCCTCTCTGAAAAGAGAGGGGAAAAACCCAGACTCCTGTTGGACTTTTTTCTGTCAGAGTTCTCATAATTTGTTGAAATTAATTTAAAATCAGCCATGTTCACAGAGTACCTGTAATCCTATTACTGACCTTGCCCCATACTCTGACCTTCATCTTCTGCAGTTTAAAAGTTTTAAAAAATGCCTAGCCGATTTTTAATTAATTTAAGAAATTTAGCATTAGAGTCAATGAAAAGTCCGAGCATGCTCAGTTAAGAACCAACTTTATTTCACTTTAGACAGTCATGGCTTCCCCCCAAAAATACTGCAAAGTGTAGTTTGTGAAGGATGCTGAAAGGAGGCTCATATTCCCCTGACAGAGCTCCAGAGTGGTTTAACAGTCAGCTGCTCTGATTGAAGCTCTGTGAGGGGAACAGGGCATCTCCTAGCAACTCTCAGCACCCTTCACTAACTACACTTCCCAGGATTCTTTAGGAGAAGCCATGACTGTCTAAAGTGAAATAAAGGTCTGGTGTAGATGTGGCCAGTGACTGCTTTGGTTTAGATTTGGCTGGTTGATTACATCTGCCTGCTGTAGAATAAAAAGGTGGGGGGAATGCTGAAAAACAATGAAACTGTTCACAATGTCTTCATTTTGGAAGGGAAAGCAGCTTCTCCTCTGCCCAGTGCCCACCAACCCAATCCTCTCCCCTCCCACCTCCCTTCCCTGCCCCTCCCCAGGTCAGTTTCACCTATCCTAAGCATGACTGCACAGAATTAAATCCCACTGAACTCAAAAAGCATGGAAATGATCAAACCTGCCCTCCCGTCCTCCTCCCTCCTATCCTTTCCCTCTTGCCCCTTCCCTTCCCCTTCCTATCCCCTCCTTCCTCCTCCCCTATGGGCAGTTCACAAGCATTACATTATTGTTTCCAGCAGCTACAACTGAAACTGGAGGATAGCCATCATGACTATCAGCCACTGATCGATCTCTAGAAATATAGGGAGCTGCCCTATACCAAGTCAGACCATTGGTCCTTCTAGCTCAGTACTGCCTCCACTAAGTGGCAGCAGCTGTCCAGGGTTTCAGAAATGGGAATATTTCCAGCCCTATTTAGAGATGCCACGGATTAAACCTGGACCTTCTGCATGCAAACTAGTTGCTCTATCACTAGCCTCTACAGCTCTTCCCCCATGAATTTGTACTGTTCCAAAGCTCTCAGTGGCCATCACATCTAATGTCTGTAAATGCCATAAATTATGTGCATGTGAAGTTATTCATGTTGTTTGTCTTGAATCTCCTACCAGTTTCAAAGGATGACCCTGAATTTTAGTATTGTGAGAGAGGAAGAGAAACTTGCATTTGTCCACTTTTGCAGGTCCATGCACAATTTTTTAAACCCCTATCATGTCCCTCCTTTGGGCACAATCCAAAGCCACTTTGTGCCAGGCTGTGTGGGGGATTCAGGACGAATCACTGTACCAACTCCAGACTGATACAGTGATTTTTCTGCCCCCCACCTTCCAACCTGATCAGTGTGTGAAGCTGGGCTGTGGATGTGGAAGTAGCTCCACCACTCCATTAAGCCCTGCTGGACACAAAGCAAGCTTTGGATTGCTTCCTTTGTTGTCTTGTTTTCCCCTGTAGCCTTTCTACTTGGAGGATGCTCTAGCCTTCTGATTATTTTGGATTATCTTTTCTTCATCCTTACCAGCTTTATTAACCATTTTGAGATGCAGTGGCCAGCACTGTAAACAGTATTCCAAATGTAAACATTATAGATTAGTATGACGATACTACAACTGGTATTCTATTTTTGATTCTTATTTCCATGCTTCTCTTCCTTCACTGTGTTAAACTCTTATTTCCCTCTGTATTTCCATATTGACTTCTCTATTGCCCCCCTGGATCCCTCTCGGTCTTCGCTTTGGACCTTGATGCCTGGTTCACCTTCCTCTCTTGACAACCACACAGTGTCTTATCCTCTGACCTTGCTGTCTCCTCTTCCTAACTTTCTTTTTCAGTCTTTGCCTTTGGACATATTCTCTTGACCTTGTCTTCACCGAGACCTGCTCTGTCTGAGCTCTCTGCTGTGGAATCCCCTCTGTCTGATCATCAGCTTATCTCTTTCAACATTGTTTACTGTCCACCCTCCCCATGTTTTGCATCCTTTTCCTCCTGAGACCTCCAGTCCATCAATTGTTTGGCTTTCTTCAAAACATTCTTGTCTCATGTCTCTGCTGTAACTTTTTCCTACTTAATTTCATCCCTATCCTCAACTCTTGACGTATATATTTTTCCCTCTCATCCCCACCCAATCCTGGCTTATTCGCTCCATTTGACAGCTCCATTCATGTCCTGTCTGTGGAGAAGAACTAAAGAGTTGGCTGACTTTACCCACTATACACTTATTCACTCCCTCTCTGGCAGTGACCTAGTTAAACCACACCACTTTTCTAGCTCTAGGAATCCCAAGCCGATCTGCTAAGACCTACTTTCTGCCTCCTTCCTACTTTCTCCCTGCTCAAGAATTTGCCTACTTTTAAAATGCTAAAATTGAATCCACCTGCTCTGGCCTCTTCAGTGCTCTCTACTTTCCTGTTTTCCCACGTTTCCCTCCTTGGACACCTTCTTCTATCCTTTCTTACCTCTCCCCTATCACATTTGAGGAGCTGACCACCCTATCGGCCCTAACCCCTCCACATGCCATCTTAAATCTACCCCTTCCCAACTTCTAGATTCCATCTTCCCTGCCATTATCCTTGCTCTCCTCCACATTATCAACCTCCTCCTCTCCTTGGGCTTTTTCTCATTGGCATTCACACACACCACTGTTTACCCCTATTTTTTTAAAAAACCTTGGCCACACCCTCTTCCTCCAACTGCTGCCCAATTTCCCTTTTATTTCCAAACTCCAGAGCATGCTCTTTACTCCTGCTGCCTCAACTTTCTCTTCACCAACTTTTTATGACTCCCTCTGATCTGACTCTGTCCTCATGGAAATCACTGCCAAATCTCTTGGCTTCTGGTCAGTCCTCATCCTCCTTGATCTTTCTGCTATCTTAGATACATGTCACATCCAGAATTTATTACTTTAGATATTATTTTATTTATTAAATTTATATCATGTCCTTCTTCCCAAAATGAGCATGCTATTATTTTGCAAGAGAGATTCAGTCCCATATCAGAAAAGTAGGTGTGCAGAATTAAAGTGAATTAATGTGCTGTGTTGCTCTGGCACAACAAATCCACTTTTTAAAAACATGGATTTTTTGCAGTTAGGAAAGTGATGGGGAAGTGTGGGATATTGATTGATGGGAAGACATATAGGGCTCATCCAGACGACTGCAAAATGTGTGACATGCCCGCTATGTGTGTTCATTATTTTTCAGTCGTCCAAGTGACGTCTCGCGCTGTTACGCTCCTTGCAATACTGGCAAAAATACGATTTGCTGTTTAAAATTGGGAATCATCCGCTTAGATGGAGTTAGGATGCAATACCGCGGACATTACAGCTGATGGGCGGTTCTTGGGCGTTTCCCCTTGCCCCTTCTCCTCATTCCAGCCAATCACGTATCTGCACTTTTGCGCATGTGCGAGAATAAGCCCGGGAAAATTGAACCAATCATCGCAATGGTGGGGTGTTGGGGGGGGTCAACTACTGCACAGATGCATTTTATTTTTTGCCAGCCTGCAAACTGGGCGGCCGCTCTGGCTGAGATCTGCAATGCACAGCAAGCGAGAAAGGGGGGGGGTCGGTTTCAGCCTGCCTCCCAAAGCTTTGTCAATTTCATTCTACTTGCTTGGGTTTTTGCTTCAAATCAGAAAAGCATACATTCCTTTAAGTGTAATATCCTAAATGCAAACAAGAAAAGGGCTTCTGGTGGTTTCAAGCCTGCTCCTGAAAGCTTTGTCAATTTCATTCTAGTGGGAAGGCAGGCGTGAAACCAACCAGCAGCCTTTCCTTCCCAGGCGAGAACTCCTTTACAGCCATATTGTGCTTCGCTGCAAAGGGGGAGAGGAGCATACGTAATTTTTTTGCTGACCAATTGGTTGATAGGGGGAGGTTTTAGAGGCGGAGTTTGGAAAAAGCGAAAATAATGTAGGGGTCTTACCGCTGCGTGTGCGGGTGCAAAAAAGCATTTTTTTTTAATTGGGAAAGAGTGAACTAAAAGGCAAAGTGAGGACTATCAGATGACAAACCGAATATGGAAACTGTGGATTATCCCGCTCCGTTTGGATAAGCCCATAATCTCCACACAAATGAATCAGACTTCTGTGCTATTCTCTCTACTTACTTTGTCCCTTGGTAGCCTCATCACTTCTCATGACTTACATTACAACCTACACACTGCTGAAAGCCAGCTCTACATTTCAACCCCACATCTTTCACCCTCCATCCAGTCTCACATTTCTAACTGCGTTTCTGCTTGGATGCTTCAACATTGTATCAAACTCGGTAAGTCCAGTACCAAATTTCCCATTTTTCCTCCCAGTCCCTTCTCACTTTGTTCACTCTCCTTATCCACAATGCCGTCCTGGACGCCTGCTGGGAGGAAGGGTGGAATATAAGCCAAATAATAAATAAATAAAATAAATGTTACCTCAGGCATGGAGGCTTTCTTTTCTCTTTTACTTTTTGCTCACCTTTGACCTCCAGTCTCAGTCTGTTACCAAGTCATGTTGCTTCTCCCTTTAAACACTGTAAAACTATGACCCCCCTCTCCTTTCAGCAAAAATTCTTGATCATGCCCTGGTCATATCTCATATTGACTATTCTAAGCTTTTTATATCTCTTCACTGGTTGTCTGTCCACTCATGGCATGGATCTACTTCTAGATCCTCCTGCACAGTTTCTTTGTCCTCACCTTCAAGACCTTCCATGCCCCTGCCCCTCCTTAACCCTCTGGACTTTGTTCCCAATATCTTCCTTCCTGTGACATTAACTCATCCAGCTCTACCACCCTCCCTGAAATGATGCTGCCTATTTCTAGCTCTTTATATCTGAAACTGCCTCCTGGAATGCCTTCATGTTACCACCTCCCTTATTTCTTTTCAGTCTCTCCTCAGAACCCTAACTGTAACTAAGGCAATGTACATGAAATTGAAATAATCACATAATCTTCCCCCGCTACCCATACCTCCATTTCCCCCCTTCCTCTATTGTCTTCTTGTAAGCCCTTTGGGGGTGCAGACTTGTCATACCTCTTCCTTGTAAAACGCATGTACATAGATGATACTATATAAAAACAAACAAAAAACCCTAATAAATCCCTGGCATGGAATTTGCCTTTTTTCACAGTTGCTACAAACTAGGATGATGATTTCATCAAGCTATTTACCATGACCTAAGATCTGTTCCCTGGTCAGTCACCCTCCATCATATCAGTGCATATAAGAAATTTAGGGTTTTTGCCACAATGTGAAGCACCTTAGACTTACCTACATTCAGCCTCTTTGACATTTTGTTACACATCACCCAGTCTGGAGACATCTTTTTGCAACTCTTTGTTGTTCACTTTGGTTTTCTTCATCCTGAATAATTCATACACTTGGCCACCTCACTGCTCATCCTTCTCTGTATGTAACACTGACTATTTATTCCTATCTTCTGTATCCTGTTTTTAACCAATTACTGATCCAAAGTAGACCCCATCTCCTTATACCATGATTTCTTACGGGTTTTTGGTGATGAACTCTGTTAAAAGTTTTTTGAAAATCCAAATATACAGAACCTACCTGGATCACACTTATCTACATATTTGTTGACACATTCAAATAACTTGATAGGCATAACTGAAACTTGGTGGGATGATTCCCATGACTGAAATACAGCTATTGAAGAACACAACTTGTTCAAAAAGAACAGAAGGAATAAAAAGGGAGGTGGAGTCGTGCTATATGTTAAGAATATATATCCCTGCACAGAAATACAGGAAGATGAGCTTGGTAGCTCCACCGAGAGTATCTGGATTAAAATCAATGGGGCAAGTAATAAAAGGAATGTGGTGCTTGGGTCTACTACCGACCACCCAATCAAGAAGATGAGAATGTAACTTTTGAAAAGCAAATTGCCAATGTTTCAAGGAGGCATGATGTAGTAGCAACGGGGGACTTCAAATATCCCGATATCTGTTGGGAGACAAACTCTGCCACACACAGTGTATGTGTAAATGGTGAAACAGGGTAGTAGTTGCATGAGGTTCTTTCATGCCTTTCCCCTGGCTATGTTTCTGTTTTGCAATGCAATGTGTAAGAATAAGCGTAGAAGAATTAAAAAGTCTTTTCCTAACTTCATAGTGGCATTAACCTGTTGGAAAAAGAACCCTCACCATGTACATTTTAGGTTTTAATCCTTCTGCTTGATATTTGCTTTATTGGTAGGTTCCTCATGATACCTTGTGTGTTGTATAAGCTAGCATTGTATTTCCATTGTTCTTGTTGCATTGTATTTTTACTGTATATTTTTTACTGGCTATTTCTTATGTAATTTTTTTTGTAATCTGTTTTAATATGTTGTTTACCACTTTGGGAGCCTTTTGGCCAAAAAGTGGTATATAAATAAACTATAAAGTAAAAAACTAAAAACACGGACCCTCAAAGAAATTTCTGACTTGTGTTGGAGATAACTTTCTCCTACAGAAAGTGGAGGAAGCAACCAGAGGATCACCTATCCTGGACTTGATTCTAACCAAAAGAGATGATTTGGTGGATGAAGTGGCAGTTACAGGAACTCTGGGGAAAAGTGATCACAACATACTTGAATTCTTGATTTTAACAGAAGCAAAAGCTGTGAGTAGCCATATGCGCACCCTGGACTTCAGGAAAGCTGATTTCAATCAACTCAGAACAATTCTAAGTACGGTTCCATGGCAAGCGACCGTAATGAGAAAAGGAGTCCAAGATGGGTGGGAGTTTCTAAAAAAAGAAATTCTAAAAGTGTAATGGCAAGTAATTCCAATAAGGAAAATGGGGGGAAATAACAGAAGAAGCCAACGTGGCTTCACAAAAAGCTTAGAGATGACCTGAAAACAAAAAAGGATACATACAGAAAGTGGAAAGAAGGCCAGGCCACAAAGGAAGTACAGGCAGGTATCACAGAATTGCAGGGGTGGCATCAGGAAGGCTAAAGCTGAGAATGAGCTGAGGTTAGTGAGGGATGCTAAAAGCTTTCTTCATGTACGTCCATAGTAAAAGACAGAGAAAGGAACTCAGTGAGGGTGGCAAAATGATAACAGATGACAAAGAAAAGGCAGAAGTGCTCAATTCCTACTTTGGCTCAGTCTTCTCCCAAAAAAGGGTCTATGAAGTAGAAGGGACAGGATCGGAACTTGATATTGATAGACAAACAGTCAAGGAATACCTAATCACTTTGAATGAGTTCAAATCAGCACGGCCTGATAAACTGCATCCTAGAGTATTGAAGGAACTGGCTGAAGAACTCTCAGAACCGCTGTCTATTATCTTTACGAAATAGTGGAGGACTGGTGAAGTGCTGGATGATTGGAGGAGAGCTAATGTTGTCCCTATCTTCAAAAAGGGCAAAAAGGAGGAACTGGGGAACTACAGACCAGTCAGCCTAACATCAATCCCTGGAAAAACTCTGCAGCAGATTATAAAGCAGTCAATCTGTAAGCACCTTGAAAACAATGCAGTGATTACTAGGAGCCAATATGGATTTATGAAGAACAAATCCTGCCAAACTAATCTTATCTCGTTTTTTGACCGGGTAACCTCCCTTGTAGACTGGGGGAATGGTGTGGACATATCTTGACTTCAGCAAAGCTTTTGACAAAGTGCCCCATGATATTCTGATTAGCAAACTAGCTCAATGTGG
The DNA here is from genome assembly GCF_030035675.1 of Rhineura floridana. Taxonomy (NCBI): domain Eukaryota; kingdom Metazoa; phylum Chordata; class Lepidosauria; order Squamata; family Rhineuridae; genus Rhineura; species Rhineura floridana. The sequence goes on along the minus strand of NC_084488.1, from coordinate 1,745,468 downwards.
GCTGGATGGAACAACTATCAGGTGGATCCACAGCTGGCTCCAGAATCGTACTCAAAGAGTACTTATTAATGGTTCCTTCTCAAACTGGGGGGAAGTAACAAGTGGGGTACCACAGGGCTTGGTCCTGGGCCCAGTGCTCTTCAACATTTTTATTAACGACTTGGATGAGGAGGTACAGAGCACACTTATCAAATCCGCAGATGATACAAAATTGGAAGGCACAGCTAACACCGTGGAAGACAGAAACAACATTCAAAGGGACCTTGATAGGTTGGAGCATTGGGCTGAAAACAACAGAATGCAACTCAACAGGGATAAATGCAAAGTTCTACACTTAGGAAAAAGAAACCAAATGCACAGTTATAAGATGGGGGATACTTGGCTCAGCGATACGACATGTGAGAAGGATCTTGGAATTGCCGTTGATCGCAAGCTGAATATAAGCCAACAGCGTGATGTGGCTGCAAAAAAGGCAAATGCTGTATTAGGCTGCATTAACAGAAGTATAATTTCCAAATCACGTGAAGTACTAGTTCCCCTCTATTCAGCACTGGTTAGGCCTCATCTTGAATACTGCATCCAGTTCTGGTCTCCGCACTTCAAGAAGGATGCAGACAAACTGGAACAGTTTCAGAGGAGGGCAACAAGGATGATCAGGGGACTGGAAACAAAGCCCTATGAGGAGAGACTGAAAGAACTGGGCATGTTTAGCCTGAAGAAGAGAAGACTTACGGGAGATATGATAGCACTCTTCAAGTACATGAAAAGTTGTTACACAGAGGAGGGCCGGGATCTCTTCTCGACTGTCCGAGAGTGCAGGACACGGAATAATAGGCTCAAGTTGCAGGAAGCCAGATTTTGACTGGACATCAGGAAAAACTTCCTAACTGTTAGAGCCATAGGACAATGGAACCAATTACCTAGAGAGGTAGTGGGCTCTCCGACACTGGAGGCATTCAAGAGGCAGCTGGACAACCATCTGTCAGGAATGCTTTGATTTGGATTCCTGCATTGAGCAGGGGGTTGGACTTGATGGCCTTATAGGCCCCTTCCAACTCTACTATTCTATGATTCTATGAAGTATGAGCTTGGAGCTAACAGATAGTGATTAACCAGTGCTCACTGGTGCATCTGTACTATGCCTCAGTACAGCTTCCCAAAGGCCCACTTTGATGCTTGGAGCAGCTTAGAACATAGCAGTACAGAGGTTATTCAAAAACAACAGCAACATGTTTTGGTTGCTTTCAAAGATCTTTACCTCTTATGTTTGTACTAGGTTCCTGAAGTTCCAGCTCCATGTAATGAAGTTGTTTTTTTGATGTTGGACTGGTAGGAATATTAACATAGGTTGTGGTCTCACTGCGCAATTGATCAGTCACAGGTAGGTCTGCTGAATAACCTACCGCCCCTGCCATGAAAAGGAACATGCTTTTAAAAGATAGATTAACCTAATGCCTCTGAAAAAGTAAGTAATAATAATAAACCTGTAAGGAACTTTTTTTTGAGGTTAAGACATGAAGGGAAATCTTTGAATTCACAGTCTCATGGAGTTTGTCTGTCTAAAAGGGCCACCGCATTCATTTCAACAGAGGAGGCAGATTCTTCTTTGTGATACAGCTCTGTTTCTTATGCTACAATCAATGTGCCAGCCCAAGCATACAAGAATTCCATGAACATATCATGGATATAGCTCTCAAATATATTAAACTGTGAGGGAAATAATGCATCTTGAAAGTGCCCTTGCTCTGCAGTTAATGAGGGCTAAATTAGATGTGATATGAAAATGCATCTCTGCATTAAACTTGAAAGTTGTTTAAAAATGTAAATGGCATCAACTGGGGAGGCAACGATTATCAGGATTAGCAGGGGATTTAACCTTTTCCTCCCCTGTTGTGGTACTGAGGAAAATTCCCTCCTCTGAAGCTTGTAATTGCATTGGGAGGAAATCTCCCAGTGATGCCTTAAGCTATAGAGAAAGGTTCCCAAACTGAGGTCCGTAGACCACTAGTTGCCCACAACTTCATTCTGGTGGTCTGTGGCATGTCCACATTCAATATTCATTTTGAGTTTTAATTGTATTGTCATTGCTTCTTTTATTTCTTATATTGTATTTTACTGCATTACAGTCTGAATTCTATGGAATGCAACGTGTCATACAATAAAATACAATGTAAAATAAAAGAAGCAATAAACATACAATTAAAATCATGCAGCATCTAGCACAGAGCATTACAATTGCTACAACAGGCAGAAAAATCATTAAGTGGTCCACAAAGACCCTCGGCAATTTTCAAGTAGTCTGTGAGGAAACATTTGGGGAACCACTGCGATAGAGAATGTTTTAGCAGTCAATACTGCTTGCACTTTAGCTCCCCTCCAAACTTGTACATTAAGTATTTGGCCTGAGACGATGCTGGAGCTGCAGTGCAGGGCAAGGCATCCAAAACTAGTGAGGGGCAGTGGAACAACTTATGAATAAAAACATCAACATATTCTCTACAAAATAGTATGAACTTGGTATATGTGCACAAGTGAGGAAATGAAGACTAGGGAAGGCAAAGGTCTAATATAAATAGGGTATTCTGTGGAAAGGAAGGTCTCTTTCCTCCCTATACATTCATGGCTCTTTAATTTAGGAGATGGCTCAATTTTTCCTCTAGCAAATGTTTGTTTGGGCCCTTGTCATGCCCCTGAATCAGTCAAAGCTTTAGTATCATTTTGAATGTTTCCTCCTCACTCTTTGAACTCAATCCCTGTGCATAAATGTCTGCCTACATGTCTAAGTGAAATTCCTGCCACTCTGCGTACTCTACTGTAAGTCGGTTTACTCACCAACTTCTTCAGGGTCAGGTAGAGATCCAGATTCTGCAGGTGGCACCATCAATTCATTGACTCCTTTAGTACCTAGAATATAGAGACATTTCTACATTCTTGAATATACATTCTTCAGTTTTAAACAATAATTTGGTCAGTAATAACAAAGTATGTGACTGTTTGTTCAGCTTCTTTCCAAATGATTTTAAAATGTTGCTCAGTCAAGAAATATGGAGATTTTCTACGAAGCATCCAAAGTTTCTAAGATGAAGAGAATAAATATTACCACAGTTTGAGTACTTTTCAAAGTGTTCATCTATATTCATTAATGGTGATATAGAGGGGCGAGGACGGGGGAATAAGTGAAGCTGTGACGATGCTTGAAACTTCCCAGAGTTTTGCTTGAAACCTCCCAGAGTTTCTCCAGAAGTTCTGCCCAATTGACTATAAGTAATAGCAGTTGTCTGATCATAGGTAGTACAGAAGATTGTACCACCTCAAGTTAATGTGAAGGTATATGTCAGAAAATCAACTGTCAAACCTATCAAAACAAAGAGAAAGGTTGGCATGGTAAATTCTTAGAATTTTTACAAGGGAACATTTTCAGACCCGTGCTTCCCCATATAATCTGCACATGAGGATCAGTACCACATGAGACAGACTAGAGCTTGGAAGTAATTCGTTACAAGTAACAAATTACCTGTAATTCATTACTTTTTTGAGGAACTAGTGGGTAATTCCTTTACATTTTGATTGTAATAGAACTAGGTGTAATTTTATTACTTTTATGGAGTAATTGTAATGTTTCCAACATTACTTTTGAGCATTACTTGGGGGAGCAGCAGGGGAAGTCTTCTGCTCCTCTGATTTGTGGATGAAAATCATGTGCCTCAAACTGGGCTTCTGTGCAGCGTCACTCTTCTCTCATGCTCTGTGGGTGGGTAGGAGGTGACGAGGGAGGAGGTGGAGAGTGAGACAGCGTGGAGTGGAGAAAACAATTGTTTAAAAAAAAGGATGGTGGTGGTGAAGAATGGAGTGGAGGGAAAAAGGAGCTGGAGGGCAAGAACATGGATAAAGGAGGAGAAGGAGGCAGCAGCAGAATGGAGATAAAGAACTGTGGAGGTGAAAGATAGTGTGTGTGTGTGTGTGTGTGTGTGTGTGTGTGTGTGTGTGTGTGCGTGCGTGCGCGCTTGACATCCAAAGTGGCCTCCACCACCCTCTCTGGCTACTGTGCTGCATTTGCGGTATTTTAACTTTTTTGCATTTCAGGGGAAAATGTTTGCTTGGGTAAGTGTTCCTTAGTTGGTGGCAGAGCAGGGTCCGGGAGCTGGTTAAATGAGAGAGGTTATGCTTGCTTGCTGGCTGGGGGTGGGGTTGCACTTGGTTTGACGTGCAAATATCTGAGTAGTGGCCTCTGCCTCCCTCCCCACCTCCCTTACCAGTGGAGAGACCACCACTGCTATCTTATGGATAAAAAGAATTATTCTACTATCTTTGTATGTGTGTGTTTATTTTTAATGTTGTTTTAGGCTACTTAGATGTGCAGCAGCCAAGGCCAGCACTTTGTAGGCGTTTTTTAAAAGAAGTAACTGAAATGTAATTGTAGTGATTACTTTTGAGAAAAAGTGATCAGTTACTTTCAGAGCAATTGCAATTGTAACAGTAATTACTACTTTTTGGGGCCATGTAATTGTACCTGTAATTTATTACTTTTTAAAGGTATTCTTCCAAGCTCTGAGAAAGACACAAAATAAGCTCCAAAAGATAATCTGAAAACAGGATTTTCTTATCCTTCATGGAGCTTACTCCATATTTCAATTTGTTTTCTTAAATCATTCAAATGTTTTCTTAAATCGTTTAAATTAATTTATCACAGAGACTCTTAACACCAAGAATTAGAGCAAATGTTACTCCGATCATGGGGATCCCACCAAAACCAGTATCCCTGTGATGCTCAGAAAATATTTTTTAATGTATTTTATTTTAAATACTTTTGTTTCATTTTTTAAATTTTATGTAATTAAATTCTGTCTTGCCCTTTAGCTCATAAATGCTCTCAGCAAGACAGCTCACGATTTTAAATAAAAAAAACCAATATATGAACATAGAATATCACAAACCAATAAAAACAGCAGATAAGACCCCAATGCATGGGGGGGGGAAGACAGAGAACAGACTTTGTCTGATGCCAAACTGACTTCAGAGTAGACACCAGGTGAGCCTCTTTGGGGGGAACATTCCAGACAAGACATTACAACTGAGAAGGCCCTCTCCTATGCCACCATGTGCCTTACCTCCAAAGGCAGAAGTGCACATGGACAAGAGCCTCCCGAATGATGACTTCAGTGTTCCAAGCAGACTGGTGCCAGATGGCACTCCAAGAAGTACCTAAACCATGTACGGATTCAAAGGTAAGTGCCACATGTGCCTTAAACCAGTGTTTCTCATCTTGTGGGTCATGACCTGCAAGTGGGTTGCAAAACATGTGCAAGAGGGCTGCATGTTTTATAAACAACCTCATCATAATTATTGCTTGTAAGCCTTACCTGGTATGCTGACTACCATGTACAACTTTTTGTTGGCATATTATAATGCTGTGTTGCTAGCTGAGTTTTTTCCATGGTTGGTTATAAGTCTTACATTTTAACACTTGGGAACTGCTTGCTAGCAGCAGAGAAAGACCTAAGGTCCAAAATTCATGTGACATTAAATCAATTGGCTACAATCTCAAGTAAATTTGGACTTTTGCGGTACCAAAAAGGTTGGGAACCACTGCCCTAAACCAACAGCATTTTGAACTACTCTCAGAAATAGACCAGGAACCAATGAAGCTGTTTAAGCACAGGCAAGATGTGATCCAACGTCCAATGTCCACCCTAAGCCAGTAACCTAGTAGTTGTATTTTGAAATAAATGCATTTTCTGAACCACTTCGAAGGAAGCCCCATGTACAACGTATTACAGCAGTCCAATGAGGAGATTACTACAGCACGGCTAATCATGGTCAGGTTCTGCCCCTCTGCCAGAAGCAGTCACAGCTGTAGCCCTGGTTTCATCTGATGAAAGGCATTCTGTACCACTGAAGCTGCATGAGCCTTCATTGCCAAATATTTATATGTCAACTCTGGTTTAAAAACTCCCAGTTTGTCTCACATAATAAATAAATAAATAAATAAATAAATAAATAATTTTTTTAAAAAACAAAAAACTAATGGTTAAAAACTACAGAAACTACAGTCAATAAAATCCATTAATTAAAACCAGCTTCAGTGATGTTCTGGTAGACCTGGCAATTAAAAACACCATCACCTGCCTCTGGAAAGACATCAGATACTGTAGATGCTTTCTGCGTTGCAACCAACACTTTGAGTTGTGCCTCGAAATGAACCAGCAACCAGAGCAGTTGATTTTAACATCTGTCCCTTCTACCTGTTTAAGTAATCTAGCAGTTGCATTTTGAACAAACTGATGTTTCTGAGACAGCCACAGATATACCAGGCCACTGATAATAGAGGCCAGGCTACCATCGATGAGGAGTGGGCTGCAGCTGGTACTCTAGCCTTAGCTGCTAGAAAGCACAGCATGCCTCCACAGAAACTCTTGGATCCAAACCCTCAAACTATGACCCTCAAACCTTCAAGACAAGTGCAACGCCATCCAGAACAGATGGTACACTACATGCCTGGTCAGACCATCAAACTTACCTCCATCTTGTCTAGGCTTAGCATTCATTACTGATTCAGGATACTGCATCTCCACTCCCTCACCTGAATCTTATGAAAAGGAGAAGTACATTCTAACGAGAACCTCACATTGACTTCCTTCTTCTTGGCAACCATTGTAACTCCTCAACTTTCCTCCCATTGCGGTGTCTGCATGAATCATAGCAAAAATAGAGTTGGAAGGGGCCTATAAGGCCATCAAGTCCAACCCTCTGCTCAATGCAGGAATCCAATTTAAAGCATATCCAACAGGTGGCTGTCCAGCTGCCTCTTGAATGTCTCCAGTGTTGGGGAGCCCACTACCTCCCTAGGTAATAGCATCCATTGTCGTACCGCTCTAACAGTTAGGATGTTTTTCCTGGTATTCTGCCGAAATCTGGCTTCCTGTAACTTGAGCCCATTATTCAATGTCCTGCACTCTGGGCTGATCAAAAAGAGGTGCTGGCCCTCCCTCCGTGTGACAACCTTTTAAGTACTTGAAAAGTGTTATCATACTTCCTCCTAGTCTTCTCTTCTTAAGGCTAAACATGCCCAGTTCTTTCAGTCTCTCCTCATAGGGCTTTGTTTCCAGTCCCCTGATCATCCTTGTTGCCCTCCTCTGAACCTGTGTCAGTTTGTCTGCATCCTTCTTGAAGTGCAGTGTCCAGAACTGGGTGCAGTACTCAAGATGAAGCCTAACTCATGCCAAATAGAGGGAAACAAATACTTCACATGATTTGGAAACTATACTTAGGTTAATGCAGCCTAATATAGCATTTGCCTTTTTGAAGCCACATTGCACTGTTGGCTCATATTCAGCTTGTGATCAATAACAATCCCTAGATTCTTCTTCCATGAAGTATTGCTGAGCTAAGTATTCCCCATCTTATAACTGTGCACTTGGTTTCTTTTTCCTAGGTACAGAACTTTGCACTTATCCCTATTAAATACCATTCTGTTGTTTTCAGCCCAATACTCCAGCCTATCAAGATCACTTTGAATTTTGTTTAAGTCCTTCAAGGTATTAGCTATCCCTCCCAATTTTGTATCATCTGCAAATCTGATAAGCATTCCCTGCACCTCCTCATTCAAGTCATTAATAAAAAGGTTGAAGAGCACTGGGCCCAGGACTGAGCTCTGCGGTACCCTGCTCATTATCTCTACCAAGTTTGAGAAGGAACCATTGATAAGCACTCTTTGAGTATGATTTTGTGCTCAACTGTAGATCCACCTGATAGTTGTTCCATTCCGCCCATATTTAGCTAGCTTGCTAATCAGAATATCAAGAGACACTTTGTCAAAGGCTTTGCTGAAGTCAATATATATTATATCCACAGCATTCCCACAGTCGACCAGGAAGACTACCCAATCAAAAAATAGATAAGATTGATCTGACAGGATTTGCTCTTGACAAATCCATGTTGGCTTCTAGTAATCACTGCATTGCTTTCAAGGTGCTTGCAGATTTATAATCTGCTCCAGGATTTTCCCAGGGATTGATGCCAGACTGACAGGTCTATAGTTCCCAGGTTCCTCCTTTTTGCAGATAGGGGCAACATTAGCCTTTCACCAGTCATTCGGCACTTCACCCATCCTCCATGATTTTGCAAAGATAATAGTGGTTCTGAGAGTTCTTCAGCCAGTTCCTTCAGTGCTCTAGGATGCAGTTCATCAGGCCCTGGAGATCTGAACTCATTCAAAGTAATTAGGAATTCCTTGACCATTTGTCTATCAACCTCGAGCTGCAATCCTTCCCCTTCAACTTGTACTTCACGTTTGCCAGGAGGGTCACTGACTCTCTTTTAAGAGAAGACTGGGCCAAAGTAGGAATTGAGCACTTCTGCCTTTTCTTTGACATCTGTTATCACTGTGCCATCCTCACTGAGCAGCTGAACCACCATTTCCTTTCTGTGTCTTTTACTATGGACGTACCTGAAGAAAGTTTTTTTGTTGCTTTTAGCATCCCTCACTAACTCAGCTCGTTCTCACCTTTAGCCTTCCTGATGCCATCCCTGTAATTCTGTAGTACCTGTCTGTACTTTTCCTTTGTGGGCTGCCTTCCTTTCACTTCCTGTATGTGTTCTTTTTGTTTTCAGCTCATCGCTAAGCTTTCTGTGAAGCCACATTGGCTTCTTTTGCTGTCTTCTACCTTTCTTCTTTGTTGGAATAGTTTGCAATGATACCTTTAAATTTCCTTTTTTAGAAACTCCTACACATTTTGGACTCCTTTTCTCATTAGGGATTCTTGCCATGGAACCTTACTAACCATTGTTCTGCGTTTATTAAAATCTGCTTATATCAGGTATTAGGGTAATTGAAGTCCTCCATTACTACTACATCATGCCACCTTGAAACATTGGCAATTGCTTTGCAAAAGTTTCGTCCTCATCTTCTCCTTGATTGGGTGGTTAGTAGTAGACTCCAAACATCATGTTCCTTTTATGCTTGCCCCATTAATTTTAATCCAGATGCTCTTGGTGGGGCTACCAGGCTCATCCTCCTGTATTTCTGTGCAGGGATAAATATTTTTAACATATAGTGCAATTTCACCTCCCTCTCTGTGCCTTCTGCTCTTTTTGAACAAGTTATATCCTTCAATTGCTGTGTTCCAGTCATGGGAGTCATCCCACCAAGTTTCAGTCACACCTATCAAATCATATTAACTCTCCTGTATTAAGAGTTCAAGTTTGTCCTGTTTGTCCCTCATACTCTGGGCATTAGTATATAGATGTCGAAGGCCATGTGATTTATGGCCTGGCTTCCTTCCTACATTTTTATGAAGACTATTACTGGGCCTCATTAGAGCCGTTTTCTCAGTTCCTGTTACTGTGCATAAGCCTTCATCAATTGTTACTTCCACGTTTATGTCTCCCTCCCCCATAGGATTCAGTTTAAAGCCCTCCTGATAACATTCTCCATGCTAAGAATGTCTATCTGTTTGTCTGTATGTGTGTTTAAAAGTTGATACCACATGCTTGCCAGTTCCACAAGAACTGAATTATGTAGATCATTCATTGTATCAAGGTCTAATCCTTCTCTGTCTTTTTCATTGCAAGCCAATTTAAATTCTGCTATTAATAGAATAAGCATACCTATCTAACTCATCAAGAATATTGAGTACTTGCTTCTTTTAACTAATTTAGTTCAAGGAAATTGCTCCTACAAAATATTCTACATACCAGTTGGCAAAGTTTGCCTTTATATGGACTTTTGTTGTTTATATTATGTTTTTAGAAGGGGTCTTGGAGTGGCATAGGTGATATAACCTCAGTTTCAGTGATCATGGCTGGAGAGAGGTATAACCAGGTAATATGTTACCATGGAAGAAAAGGGCAAGGCTATCTACGCCTTGTTCCTAGCTCCCCCTCCCCCTATGGGTGGGTTCCTGCTGTGCCAACTAGCCTTTGTGTGCCGCTATTTAACACCAGATCAATACACAATAAGGCCACACTCATCCATGATTTGATGATGAATGAGGGTGCAGATCTGGTGTGTATTACTGAGACCTGGGTGGGTGAACTGGGAGTTGATCTGACCCAGCTTTGCCCACCTGGATACTCAATGCAACATCAGCACATGCTACAGGGATGGGGGGAGGGGTTGCTGTGGGTCACAGACCTTCCATCTCCATCATTAGGAAACCCCTCTGTCATGGAGCTGGCTGTGAGGGCCTGCACCTGGTGTCAGGCCAAAGAGACAGTAAACCAGCAACTTCTCTGACTAACTGGCAGAGGCAGTCTCGGCTGTGGTGTTGGAGAAGCCCAAAATGATAGTCCTGGGTGATTTCAGTATCCATGCTGAGGCTGCATCCAGCGTTCTGGCTTATGTTCATGGCCTCCATGATGACTGTGGGACTGTCTCAAGTTGTCACTGGCATGATACACAGGGCAGGACACACCCTCAATTTGGTTTTTGATCCAGATGGAGGAAGGGATGATCTGTGACCATAGTCAGATCACTTCCTGGTGAAATTTAGACTTATTGCTCTTATCCTCCTCTACAGGGGAAGTGGACAGACTTATGGCTCTTATTCTCCCCTACAGGGGCAGTGGACAATGGATTCTTGAATGCCTTGGGGAACGGGGTCCAGTAAATAGAGCAGGTGATCCTATTGAAGTCCTTGTCATGCTATAGAACAACAGGACACGCTGAAGTCTTGAAACACTTGTTTCTGAGTGCACTCTCCAGCATTGTGGAGCCTGTTTTGTATCTTGGTACGCCAGTGAACTATGGACAATGAAACAGGCCGGATGACAGCTAGAACACAAGTAGTGAACAACATGCTGTGAGGCCAGTCAGGCAGGAGTGAAACAACATATAATCGTGCCTGTGTGGTGGTGAGGCAGTAAAGAAGGCCCACTTTTCTGCCTCCATTGCATCCTCAAGTAGCCGTCCAGTGGAGCTTTTTCATATTGTCTGGGTTCTGATAACACCTACTCCAGGAAATAGTTTTAGACCCTTCAGAAGCCCATGATGAATTGTTTGCAAGGCATAGAATCATAGAGTTGGAAGGGGCCTACAAGGCCATCAAGTTCAACCCCCTGCTCAATGCAGGAATCCAAATTAAAGCAAACCTGACAGTTGGCTGTCCAGCTGCCTTTGAGGGTAAAGTTATTCACCTCTGTAGCAATCTTAACACCACATCCACATGCACTGTAGACCCGAATGATCAGTTCTTGGGATCAGTTTCAGTGGATGCAACAAGACATTTGTGATGCTGCTGCCAGCAACGCGTCTTCTCCACCCTTGCCCCTCTTGGCTTATTAAAGCTTGCTGACGGGGTATGACCGAGCGGATCCAGGGCGTGGTCAACACATCACTGTGGAAAGGAGGGGTCCCAGCCACCCTGAAAGAGGTGGTGATCCGACCGTTCCTGAAAAAGCCCACTCTGGATCCACTGGTTTGTGACAACTACTGCATGCTCACAAATACCCCCTTTTTGGGAAGGTGATTTGGAGGGCCGTGGTGCAACATTTGCAGGTACTCTTGGATGAAACAGATTGTCTTGACCCATTCCAATCTGGGTTCAGGCCTGGTTATGGGACTGAATCCACCCTGGTTGCCCTGATGGATAACCTGTACTGGGAGAAGGACAAGGAGAGTGTGATCCTGTTATTCTTACTTGATCTCTTGATCCCATTGGCCATGGTATCCTTCTGAGCTGACTAGGTGATATGGGTATTGGAGGCACTGTTTTATAGTGGTTCCAATCCTATCTCCAGGGTCGATTTCAGAGAATAACATTAATTGTTTTTCGACCTTCTGGCAGTTGTGCTGTGAGGTGCCGCAGGGTACCATCTTGTCCCCCATGCTGTTTAACATCTATATGAAGCCATTGGGAGTGGTCATTAAGAGATAACAGGCAAGGTGTCAGCAGCACGCTGATGATACCCAGCTCTATTTATCAGTAACAGCTGAGTTGGAAGAGGCCATGCAAGCCCTGGACCAGTGTCTGGACTTGGTGGTGGCCGGATGAGGGCCCAAAACCTGACTCTGAATCCTAGCAAGATGGTGGTGCTGTGGATAGGTGGTTTCTGAGTTGGATAATTGGTCAATTGCCTGCTTTGGATGGGGTTTTACTCCTGAAAGTGCAGGTTCATTGTCTGGGGAGGCTCCTGGTTCCATCTTTTTCACTAGAGACCCAGGTGACCTCAGTGGTTAAAAGTGCCTTTTACTAGCTTTGGCTAGTAGGACAGCTGTGGCCATTTCTGGACCGGGATAGTCTGACTGCTGGTAACCTCCAGGCTGGATTACTTTAATGTGCTTTTTGTGGGGCTGCTCTCGAGGTTGGTCTGGAAGTGGGTACGGGTGCAAAATGTGGCTGCACAACTGCTCACTAGGGCATGATATTGCCAACAGGTTACACTGCTGCTGAAAAAAATTGCACTGGCTACCAGTTAGCTACTGGACCAAGGTCAAGGTTTTGGTTTCGTGTATAAAGCCCTATACAGCTTGGGACCAAGGTACCTGAAAGACTGTATCACGGCGCTCTGCAGGTGAGGGCCTCCTGCAGATACCATCTCACCAGGAGGTCCGTTCCACACAACATATGAAGTAGACCTTTAATGTTGTAGCACTGACACTTTAGAATTCCCTCCCCTTAAATATTAGACAGGCGCCATCTCTGTTGTCTTTTTGTCACCTACAAAATCTTTCAACAAGCTTTTAAGTGTCTGCATCTATATTGTCATTGTTTTTAAAGAGGTTTGGATTTAAATGTTCTTAGTGGTTCATCACTGCTGTTTACAGCCTTGGGCTCCCTTTGGGAGGAAGGACAGGATATAAATATAAAAATAAACAAATAAATATGATTTCAGAGGCAAAACCACTATAATAAAAGCACCTGCTTTTAAAAACATATACGAATTAAATATAAGTAATGGTTTGAGTATTGATTCTATTTTTTTAGTTCTGTTGTGCCTACATACTCAAAATAGACTGCTTTGTAAAGGTGTTCATTGCAGGTGGTGGTGGGGTTATCTGTTAACATGTATATCAACTCCCTGTTTCTTCCTTCCACTATTCTGAAGTTGAGAAATAATTTAGTTTTTCTGTTGATTTTGCTTTGGAACAAAATTCCCACAATAGGTTCTGAAGCTAGTTCAGCTGATGAAAGGAATAAATTAAGATATCTTATGTGAATCCTTCCTATTGCAGCCTTTCTGATACCCATTAGATATACCTTACACTAAAAATATAATCGCCCACACTATAACCTCATATAAGGACAAGGGATGCCCTTATATGAGGACAATGAATAGGGATGTGCATTCCCACTTGCATTACAAGAGAAATGGGAATATATATCCCCATCCAAATCTCATACTGCAAACAGGAATTATTTTAATTTGCCTTGAACCCAGATGCACATCTTTATGTGGTTGTGAACCTACATTATTATAAATTTTAAGAACACATTACAGACAGAAATAAACATAATAAATAAATAATTAAAACAATTTCTCAATAAATTTATTAGTCTGGTTCTTAAAGTCATTGTAGAAAAAAAGGTCAGCTTGGTCAAGAAGGCTAATGCCACCAGATGTATTTCAATCTTCATGTTTACTTCCAAATCCTGTAAGGCTGAAGCTGAATCCAGAGAAGTCAGAGATAATTCTGGTGGAATATCTTTGGACTCTGGAAGGATTAGTTTAACTTGGGCGTGTGCCCTGGTTTGGTTGTGATTGATGGGATTGTGATTTCCCCATCTGAACAGGTACAGAATGCTCGTGAACCCAACTGCTTTTTGATAAGCAGATAGCCAAGGAAATTTTTCTATGTTTTTATAACTTCCATGCTTGACTATTGTAATGCTCTCTATTTTGGACCTTGCTGAGCTTGAAGACAACCTGGAAGCTTCAGCTAGTGGAAAATGTTGCTGTTTGCTGATTCATGCATATTGGGAGATGTGAATGTATTCAGCCTGATATGCCCTGATCCCTGTGTATTTCCAGGAACAACTGAAGGTATAAATGTTCACCTTAAAACCCTTTATGGCCTGGGACCGACATGTATCTTAGAGTGCGCCTCTGTTGTTGTGATATGAATATATCAAAAAAAGAGTGTGTATCTACCTATAGTAAATCAGCCCCCATACAAATTGCACTCCTCAAATTACACCCTGTTCATAATATATCAGTGAAAAGTCAGATCCTAAAGCAGAGGGAGGAGGGGGTCTGAAGGCAGTACAGCCTTTTCTACATTCCTTCGTGTGGGCGGGAAAGACTCAGTAAACAAATGCAAATCAAGAAGAGAGCCTAAAGGGAAAGCTAAAGATGATCAGCTACCCAAGATCCCAAGCTACTGGGATACACAGATGCTGATCCAGTTGGAGACACCAAGGATCACAAGTCAACCAATGGAAACCTATTCTGCTATTGAGAATCAGTTATCTATTGGGCAAGCCAGAAGCAAGAGACAGTAGCATTATCTTCCACAGAAGAAGAGTACATATCAGTTGCTGAGGCATGTTCATATCAGATACTGCGGGCTACACAGACTTTTACAAGACTTAGGCAGGAGCTTATCAGGATGCTTAGAGACAATCCAGCCTGTATCAGACTTGTGGAGGCAGAAGACGTGAATTCAAGCACAAAGCACCTTAACATGAAGTTCCACTTTCTAAGATATATGCTGGACAAGGGACTTCTAGAGCTGACGTACTGTCCAACAGAAGAGACAACTGCTGACACATGGTCCCTGCCCAACACACTTATAACATGGGATATAAATCTAACAAAGCAACACACAAAACACCTTGGTCAAACACCAGAAACTGCGAAACAAGATGAACTGCATGGACTGAACCAAGTTCTCACTGAGAATGGGTCTTGGGATGTAACTCAAATTTGGTGGGTTTGCATGGAGTTATATTAGACAGAAAGGGGAATCTCTAAGCTTCCTAGATAGTCTTTGTAGCCTAACCTATGCTGACCTCCTTCAGATTTAAAGTGATACTCCTAGGGTTGCTGACCTTCTTGCTTGTCCTCCTCCTCCTTTGTCTAATTTTGGGAGAGGAGACATATTTCCTTTGTCTCCGTCTCCAGCAGCATGGCATCAAAGACCAAGCATGAGTCGTTGCACCTCCAACTTAGTTAGAACTAGGAACTTCTTTCTATCAAGTATGCATTTCCTATAATAAACAAGCTTTCTTGTTTTTCCTAAGCCTACAGTCTGAGAAAAGGTGTGCTACTTCAGACGCTGAGATCAGTTATTTGAGCTGTTAGCTACTCCACTAACAGTACCCCCTCAAGCTGTTCCTCCACCTTTTGGGAGCCCTCTGTCACAAGAAATATGGTGAGAAGAGAGAAAGGCAGGCTGCATATGTTCAACAGCACTTCCTATTCCCTTTGTTTTCTAAAACAAACAAGCAAACAACAAACAAACAAAATGGGAAGAGGACATTCTGCCTAGGAATGCATGCGATGAGTGACCAAAACCAGCCCCACAGGGCTGTTGTGTAGGCTACTGTCAAAACACATGCACACACACCTCATTCATAACTGCAGCACCAGGAAGGGGGGGAATAAAGAAGCATAGTGGGCTGGGAATACAAAAAAAAGAGTGGGAAATTCTTTGCTTGTCTCACATAAAAAAAAAAAACTTTCAAGGGTATAAACAGCATTCCTTCCAGAAATAGAGCAGGGGAGGTCCCCACAAAACAGAGGCTTCCTTCACTCTGGGCTCATTCACATGGGAACTGAACTTCGCAGTAAAGATGCAGCTTTTGCCATCACAATAGATTTGCAAGGTTCACACTTCCTACCTTCAAATCCACTGTTTTCCTTTCACACAAGTAGGGGTTCCTCTGGAAATGTTTCATATTGCTGTTTTCTTGTGGCCCTGCTCCTAATTTTACATATTAACTCCCTCTGGAGTATCGATATTGCTAATGGACAAGGGGAGAGGTTTTTTTTGATCAGTTTCATTGTTTCTTGTCAATTGCATGCCTCTCTGCTAAAACTGGTAGAACTGGGTGCAATTGACACAAAGCTGTATGAAACTGACTAGAGGGGGGAGTGAGTGAAAGGCATAAGAACATAAGAAGAGCCTGCTGGATCAGGCCAGTGGCCCATCTAGTCCAGCATCCTGTTCTCACAGTGGCCAACCAGGTGCCTGGGGGAAGCCCGCAAGCAGGACCCGAGTGCAAGAACACTCTCCCCTCCTGAGGCTTCCAGCAACTGGTTTTCAGAAGCGTGCTGCCTCTGACTAGGGTGGCAGAGCAAAGCCATCACAGGTAGTAGCCATTGATAGCCCTGTCCTCCATGAATTTGTCTAATCTTCTTTTAAAGCCATCCAAGCTGGTGGCCATTACTGCATCTTGTGGGAGCAAATTCCATAGTTTATGCGCTGAGTAAAGAAGTACTTCCTTTTGTCTGTCCTGAATCTTCCAACATTCAGCTTCTTTGAATGTCCACGAGTTCTAGTATTATGAGAGAGGGAGAAGAACTTTTCTCTATCCACTTTCTCAATGCCATGCATAATTTTATACACTTCTATCATGTCTCCTCTGACCCGCCTTTTCTCTAAACTAAAAAGCCCCAAATGCTGCAACCTTTCCTCGTAAGGGAGTCGCTCCATCCCCTTGATCATTCTGGTTGCCCTCTTCTGAACCTTTTCCAACTCTAGAATATCCTTTTTGAGATGAGGCGACCAGAACTGTACACAGTATTCCAAATGCGGCCACACCATAGATTTATACAACGGCATGATGATATCGGCTGTTTTATTTTCAATACCTTTCCTAATTATCGCTAGCATGGAATTTGCCTTTTTCACAGCTGCCGCACACTGGGTCGACATTTTCATCGTGCTGTCCACTACAACCCCGAGGTCTCTCTCCTGGTCGGTCACCGCCAGTTCAGACCCCATGAGCGTATATGTGAAATTCAGATTTTTTGCTCCAATATGCATAATTTTACACTTGTTTATATTGAATTGCATTTGCCATTTTTCTGCCCATTCACTCAGTTTGGAGAGGTCTTTTTGGAGCTCTTCGCAATCCCTTTTTCTTTTAACAACCCTGAACAATTTAGCGTCGTCAGCAAACTTGGCCACTTCACTGCTCACTCCTAATTCTAGGTCATTAATGAACAAGTTGAAAAGTACAGGTCCCAATACCGATCCTTGAGGGACTCCACTTTCTACAGCCCTCCATTGGGAGAACTGTCCGTTTATTCCTACTCTCTGCTTTCTGCTTCTTAACCAATTCCTTATCCACAAGAGGACCTCTCCTCTTATTCCATGACTGCTAAGCTTCCTCAGAAGCCTTTGGTGAGGTACCTTGTCAAACGCTTTTTGAAAGTCTAAGTACACTATGTCCACTGGATCACCTCTATCTATATGCTTGTTGACACTCTCAAAGAATTCTAATAGGTTACTGAGACAGGACTTTCCCTTGCAGAAGCCATGCTGGCTCTGCTTCAGCAAGGCTTGTTCTTCTATGTGCTTAGTTAATCTAGCTTTAATAATACTTTCTACCAGTTTTCCAGGAACAGAAGTTAAGCTAACTGGCCTGTAATTTCCGGGATCCCCTCTGGATCCCTTTTTGAAGATTGGCGTTACATTTGCCACTTTCCAGTCCTCAGGCACGGAGGAGGACCCAAGGGACAAGTTACATATTTTAGTTAGCAGATCAGCAATTTCACCTTTGAGTTCTTTGAGAACTCTCGGGTGGATGCCATCCGGGCCCGGTGATTTGTCAGTTTTTATATTGTCCATTAAGCTTAGAACTTCCTCTCTCATTACCACTATTTGTCTCAGTTCCTCAGAATCCCTTCCTGCAAATGTTAGTTCAGGTTCAGGGATCTGCCCTATATCTTCCACTGTGAAGACAGATGCAAAGAATTCATTTAGCTTCTCTGCAATCTCCTTATCGTTCTTTAGTACACCTTTGACTCCCTTATCATCCAAGGGTCCAATCGCCTCCCTAGATGGTCTCCTGCTTTGAATGTATTTATAGAATTTTTTGTTGTTGGTTTTTATGTTCTTAGCAATGTGCTCCTCAAATTCTTTTTTAGCATCCCTTATTGTCTTCTTGCATTTCTTTTGCCAGAGTTTGTGTTCTTTTTTATTTTCTTCATTCGGACAAGACTTCCATTTTTTGAAGGAAGACTTTTTGCCTCTAAGAGCTTCCTTGACTTTGCTCGTTAACCATGCTGGCATCTTCTTGGCCCTGGCGGTACCTTTTCTGATCTGCGGTATGCACTCCAGTTGAGCTTCTAATATAGTGTTTTTAAACAACTTCCAAGCATTTTCGAGTGATGTGACCCTCTGGACTTTGTTTTTCAGCTTTCTTTTTACCAATCCCCTCATTTTTGTGAAGTTTCCTCTTTTGAAGTCAAATGTGACCGTGTTGGATTTTCTTGGCAATTGGCCAGTTACATGTATGTTTAATTTAATAGCACTGTGGTCACTGCTCCCAATCGGTTCAACAACAATTACATCTCGCACCAGGTCCCGGTCCCCACTGAGGATTAAGTCCAGGGTTGCCGTCCCTCTGGTCGGTTCCATGACCAACTGGTCTAGGGAATAGTCATTTAGAATATCTAGAAACTTTGCTTCTTTGTCATGACTGGAACACATACGCAGCCAGTCTATGTCCGGGTAGTTGAAGTCACCCATTACTACCACCTTTCCTAGTTTGGATGCTTCCTCAATTTCATATCTCATCTCAAGGTCTCCCTGAGCATTTTGATCAGGGGGACGATAGATCGTTCCCAGTATTAAGTCCCTCCTGGGGCATGGTATCACCACCCACAACGATTCTGTGGAGGAGTCTGCCTCTTTTGGGGTTTCGAGCTTGCTGGATTCAATGCCTTCTTTCACGTATAGAGCGACTCCGCCACCAATACGTCCTGCCCTGTCCTTCCGATATAGTTTATAACCAGGGATAACCGTATCCCACTGGTTTTCTCCATTCCACCAGGTCTCCGTTATGCTCACTATATCAATGCTCTCCTCTAAGATCAAGCACTCCAGTTCTCCCATCTTGGTTCGCAGGCTCCTAGCATTAGCGTACAGGCACTTGTAAGCAGTGTCTCTCTTCAAGTGTCTTTGGCACTTGTGGTTAGGCCTGTGGTAATTTTGCTCTTCTGAATTTATATCCTGTGCCCCTGCTCTCACAATGCCTACTTCTAGGCCTACCCCTTTTAAAATTTCATCATTTCTTTGGTTTTTATCCCAGGGGGGAGGTTTATTCCGAACCGGACCTTTCTCAGCTCCTGTCGGGTTTCCCCCCTCAGTCAGTTTAAAAGCTGCTCTGCCACCTTTTTAATTTTAAGTGCCAGCAGTCTGGTTCCATTCTGGTTCAAGTGGAGCCCGTCCCTTTTGTACAGGCCCGGCTTGTCCCAAAATGTTCCCCAGTGCCTAACAAATCCAAACCCTTCCACCTGACACCATCGTCTCATCCACACATTGAGACTGCAAAGCTGGGCCTGGCTGGCTGGTCCTGCGCGTGGAACCGGTAGCATTTCAGAGAAAGCCACCTTGGAGGTCCTGGCTTTCAGCATCCTACCTAGCAACCTAAATTTTGCTTCCAGGACCTCACGGCTGCATTTCCCCATGTCGTTGGTGCCAACGTGCACCACGACCACTGACTCCTCCCCAGCACTGTCTACCAAACTATCTAAACGACGGGCGATATCTGCAACCTTCGCACCAGGCAAGCAAAACACCTTGCGGTCTACACGCCCATCACACACCCCACTGTCTATGTTCCTAATGATCGAATCACCCACTACAAGGATCCCTCCACCCCCTGGAAAAGGCAAAGTAGGCAGTAGCTGCCATAGCTTTTGGGGCAGCAGAGAGAGAGGGAGCTGGCGACAGGACATAAGAGAGCCCACCCACTAAAAAAACATTGAGGCAAAGTGCCTACATGGAGGAGTGCAGCGAACCTGAGACAGTTTTTCCTTTCCTTTTCACACTATAATTGGATTGGGTTGATATGGGAAAACTGTGTGATAGCTGCTGATTGCCTGCAACGTCATGTGAACCATGCAAATTAAACGGGGGTGCAAGTAGCACCAATCTCACAGTAAGTCGCCATGTGAACGAGCCCTCTGTGTCCAAGACTTACATCATAGGGGTGTTGTGCTGTGCTTTGTAAGGGAGAAAACCCTGCCCCTGAACTCACAAGTATTTACTTTTGAGTAAACATACATAGATTGAGGCTACAATCCTAATGCTGCTTACCTTGGCGTAATTCAATGGGACTTACATCTGAGTAGATACGGTTAGGATTCTAGCCATTGCTCTTAAGATTCATTTCATGGTGCTTATGAATCTGTAGATTGTTATATGGCATGCAAGAGCAACTAAACAGAAAAAGCCTTTTCTAGAAAGCCCCTTCTTTATTAACACACAGTCTGGGCAGAAATTGACAACATGTTACATCCCTAATCATGTATCGCATGTCTGATCAGCAGACGTATCTTTCAGGGTGCAACCTTCTCACAACTATATTTGCTGGACCTAGCAGGCTGGCAGAAAACAGTTGGTCACAGAAGAGAGTATGTGTGTGCACATGCAAAAGAGAGAAAGACGTTTGTTGTGTGTGCATTTACACACATGCCCAAGCTATAAAAGAAGAGGATGAAGGTCCAATGACCAAGTGATAATATGGGCTTATGTAAGGAAAGTTGTAAAATTATCAATGTGAGATATTGAAGGATGATTTTACTGCTTACATGGCACACCTTAATTTATATTTCTTTTTGATACATGTGAATTTATACATGCGTAACCCCTTCTTAAATTTGGAGTTGTTTTTCTTTTCTTTTTTTAAAAATATTCAAATAAATATTACACTCTGGTGAATTTGGACCTGTACTTACTATTTTTCTTTTTCTTAACTACTGAAAGTAGAGGTTTTAAAATCTAGCAAAAATCTCAGTGGTTCTTACCTGGGTTAGCTGGTAAGATGCCAGACGATATAATGGAAGTTTCCTTTAAAAAAAAAAAGAGAGAGAGAGAGAGAGAGAGACATAATGTGTTATCACGATGGAGTTTCTTACAAATTTAGCAACACTGAAAAGTTTGACCTGACAAACTACTGCCAACCATATTTAGCAAATTGAATATGGTCCAGTTGTTAGTCCAACTCTCAATATTATTTGTGAATAAATTGTTTGGATGATGCATTCTGATAAACTATATATG
Organism: Rhineura floridana; assembly: GCF_030035675.1. Classification (NCBI taxonomy): domain Eukaryota; kingdom Metazoa; phylum Chordata; class Lepidosauria; order Squamata; family Rhineuridae; genus Rhineura; species Rhineura floridana. Next base: position 1,724,293 of record NC_084488.1, on the reverse strand, counting down.
CATCTAAGGAAAATATAAGTTATTCCAAATTCCATACCATAGGTGAATATTTTACACTGAAATTGACCCTTCATAAGAACTGGAAAATCATCACTATGAAACAAATAATTCTGTGTACTTTTACCTGGGAATGAATGTCTGTAGTTTTCACAAGTGTGGCATTTATCTGCTTAAACTAGTGCAAATAATCAATGTTATCTTTGTTACCATAATCCCTATCTCTCTGTGTGTTGGTTAATGACACAGACACACAAAAATTGAATATCAATATCAGTATCAGTTGTTAGAAGTGTTAAGATTCCACATGTATGATGTGTGTTGGGACCCTGTGAGTAATATATGGCCAAACATTAGTTCCAAAAGAAAGATATATCAGATAACTGTAAGTTGAAGCTTAACTTAAAAGTTGAAAATGGGCCATCTAAACGAATCTACCTTGGTAAAACATGAGGCATTAATTGAAAATGTATTATCAGCAGTAAAAATCAATATTGGGAATCTAAAGGCCATTTCATGGCTTTGAGGGGAGCCCAAAATGGACAAATTGTTTGTTTCAAGGTATATGTTCAAGACTGAAAGATCAATTGTGGCAAATTATTAAATAGATGGACACCTTTTGTCAAGTATTGTAATGTTTATTGTAAATATCCTTCTTTAGAGATGCACTTTTTCTGTCTAATACCGACATGTATGACATTTGTACACGTTCATTGTTTTAAATTATGGATATAACTGTGGCAGTTTCTCCTTGCTTTTTCTAGATACCGGCTGGGGCAGTCTGCAGGGAGACAGTTTACAAGTACCAAATAGCCACAAAGGATGATCAACAGTAATGGAAATAGTTAAGTGCCCCCTTTCTGCCCAACTGTTCCTCACAAATGCTTCTTCCCTATTAGTGTTAAGTGAGACACATGGGATGAGGAACCAGGTATGTTCCTGATAAGGTTTCATTTCACTCTAAAATCATATTCCTAGCTGTCACTAATACATGGCTTACCATTTCATTTTAAATGCTTGATCCACAATCCAGTTTTGTTCAATTAATCTAATCTGAACGAATTTACTTCTAGTGAGTTCCATGTCCCGAATCTAATTTTCAACAAGCAGGTAATCCAACATATCCTCCCGAAGAAAGCTCAGGACAAATGGCTGCACATTGAAATTGCATTCTTCAGTGAAGTCATTGGGATGATTCCAGACTCAGGTTTCTATTATTTCAAGCAACAGGAGCAACCTCACATACACTCTGATTGCTTCAGTTGTGATGGGCAGTAAAGGTACTATGCATTACAGCTGCTTAGTGCCTACACTGTCATTCTTTCATCACCAGCCAAATATCTTTTTTAAAAAAGAGAGGTGTACATGTGGTTCCTAAGTGGTCTCTCATCCAGGCACTAACCAGACCGGCCCAGCTCCAGGAAGGTGGTGGCCTAATGTGCCCTGGTACCAGGCATTAAACCTAAGCAAATTGATTTTTATGCGGCTTTTACCTGTGATTTTAAATTTTTGTCTGTAATGTTATTCCCATATTGTACTCATTGTACTTTTATTGAAAGCCCCCTGCTAAATTTTATTTGAAGGGCAGAATAAACATCTATTTCCATAGAAATCTGTATTATTCTTGATGAAATTATTAGCTTTTAAAGCCCAAACCTAAGCCAATCATTTATGTAAGGGCAAGTCATGTTCACTGCAAACTAGTTTGCAAAATTGATTTCTCCTGGATAAAGCCTCTTCCAGCAAGAAAGATGGTTGCTACCAGAGTGGAGTAACTGCTGAAGTAAGGAAGATGAAGAAAAACATAAGAACATAAGAAGAGCCTGCTGGATCAGGCCAGTGGCCCATCTAGTCCAGCATCGTGTTCTCACAGTGGCCAACCAGGTGCCTGGGGGAAGCCCGCAAGCAGGACCTGAGTGCAAGAGCCCAAGAAAAGGAGCAGCATTCTCTGGATTTATTTGTGACTGGTAGGTGGAGTTATGTCAGGTGATTTTGCATGGGAAGTACTGTTTTATGTCAAGGGTGGGTAACAGGATATGGCCAGCAAGCTAGCTTCTTACCTCCCCTACCCCTATGGGTCATTTTTACAAGTAAGCATACCACCTATCTGTCAAACACCTGATGTTACCATGTTGTCAGGTGACCCAACTTCAAAGAGGCTTGCACTTACAGGAAGCCTCTCTTTGGGCAGGGATTGGCTGTAGTGAATGGGGAAACTCAGTAGTGCCACCAGTCCCAGCAGGGCTTGCTGTATGCACTAACAGCGAGTCCTGCTTTGGAAGCCAAAGGAGCATTTTTATTTTGCACAGGAAGCTCCTTTGCACTGCTGGTTTGACTTCAAGCTGCCAATTCGAAGGAAGAATTGAGAGAGTACTCTGTGCCCTGCATCATGACAGAAAAAGACATCAAATTAAAAAAGCAGACATTTTGATGCAAAGGAAGCATCAGGAATTCATTTTAAGCTTCAGGCCACAGCTTGAAGTTTCCTGAGGTGGAAAGTTGTTGACAAAAAACATTTGCTAATCCATAAATTATTTTTTTCCTGAACTTTTAAAAGTTGTTCAAGTTAAATACAAACTTAGTGGAATGCAGCACAATCCTGATTTTGATTATGGTAACTGCACTGGGGAATGAATGGCATCTAGTTGGAATACCAGCTGCATGGCAGTTTCTTGTTGAAACTGAAGCCAGTAGAGAGTTAGGACATCTTGCCAGGGCTACAGGCAGAGCTTGGAAAAGTTACTTTTTTGAACTACAGCTCCCAGCAGCCCCAGCCAGCATGGCCACTGGATTGGGCAGATAGGAGTTGTAGTTCAAAAAAGTAACTTTTTCAAGCTCTGGCTACAGGTTTAAGTGGGCCCTAGGAAAAGTGCCCTCACTGTACCCACCCCCAGTGTGGTTACTGAACAACAGTGACAATAATGGCAGCACACAGCCAGGCAACAGCAGTGGGAGGTCCAGTAATGAGAGACAGGAACATCAGCCAGCCTGTACAACTGGACTCTTCAATACAGCTGTGTTTATTTCCTCAAATACAGTGTATGAGGAACTTAAATGATAACAGGGAGAGGGCCAGTCAAGCAGACTTGGTTAGTACACCTGGTTATTCTTTGCCATCACTACTGCTGTAATGCTCCTGTTGGGCTGATGACCCAGCAGGAAGCCTGACAGCAACAGTAGCAATGGATGGCCCAATAGCAATGATGGCAGAAATACCAAACTCATCCAGTTTGGGTTGTATCCAACTAAGTTCTACGCAGAGTAGACTGACTGAAATTAATGGACCTAAGGTAATTGGGTCCATCCATTTCAGTGGCTCTACTCTGAGCAGGACTAACATTTAATACAATCCTTGGACTCATTCCCACCACCATTTAATTTCCCCAATAATGCAATACTATATGCATGTAAGGCATTGCTTTATGGGGGAATAACTAAGGGGAAGTGGACCAGACCAGATCTGTATAAGTGGCAGTGCGTCTTAGTGGAGCCCAGGCCTTGCTGGGGCCAGGCCTACTGAAAAGAAGGAAATGCTGGGCAATGCTGAGCTTTGCCCTTGTAGTTCTAAATCCATGGTTTAGGGTTACCTGCAAGCCAAACCACTGTAACCAGGCCCACACAGCTAAATGTGGAAAGCAGGCCTAGGGTGTCTTTCTGTAACAAGTCTCGGCCTTGGAATATGCGTAGCAATAAAGAACTATACCTCTGAATGTGTGTGGAGTGCTATCTCTTCATCACTAAGGAAAACAAGACAGCCACCACACCTCAGATATTTATTTATTTATTTGATTTATATCCCGCCCTTCCTCCCAGCAGGAGCCCAGGGCGGCTGATATGAGAGGCAAGTGATTTGAATCCAAAGAGCAGGACTCACATGCAGGCTGAATCCTCTTAAGAGCACAAGAAGAATTCAGACAGATCAGACCCAAGGTCCATCTGTCCAGCATTTAGTTTCCAACAGTAGCCATTCAGATGCCCCTGGGAAGCTTGCAAGCAAGGCAATGAAGCAGGAACCTTCTCCTATTGCTTTTCCTTAACATCTGGGGTTCAGAGGTGTAGTACCTCTGAACAAGAGCCATTTCAGAAATTAAGGTCAGCAGTTAATTTTGAAAATGACACATGTTCAGTACACCTCCAGCTCATCCGTCTCAGGCAGGCCTTGGCTAATTCTGAAAGAGAACTGGCTATTTTGCTCAACTGCATGGTTGCCCTATTATTAGAAAACCTAAAATTACAGTGGGATCCCAAGCTTCCTTCTTCTCAATGGTCTCTGTCTGTAGACCTTTGGAAACAGCCAGCCAGCCAGAAAGTTGCCAGGAAGAGTAGAGAGAAATGACACAAGCCTGACTGTGACAGCTGAGCAAGTTAATTATCTTTATAGTTCTTCATTCATGGTACTCGATATATTATTAGCCATCACTGTCACCAAACTCTGAATGATGTATGTGAATGCCCCAACATTAGTCTACTTGGCCCAGTTCTTTTAATGTCCCCCCACTTGTTCCAATAAACTTCACTAGCACAACTAACATGTTTTGCCCCATCTTCATACCACATTCAACAAGCCATTCTCAAGAAGCTAAAATGCTTATATAGTTGTCATATAATTAGCCTATGAGACTACTCACCAAACATTTTTGTAGAGAAAAGAACTAAATAACATTTAAAAAATAATAAAACCTTTCACATGCACATCCGGATACCTAAAGTGGTACAATAATACTCATGCATAGTAGGCTGGGGACCCTACAGATCCCAGCCTGCATGCAGCCCTTGGCCTAATTTGTGAGTGAGAGAGGTTGGCACAGACAATGCTGCCAATGGCATTCACATTTGGGTTCAGGCATCGCCCACCATCAGTGGCAGCCCCTGACTTACTTTTCCAATAGGCCAATTGCCCTTCATCACTGGTTAGGAGGTACTTTCTAATAAGACAGGGCATCTCAGAATGCCCCACTGCAATTTGTTTATTTCAATAAAAGTTTGAACAATTACTGTTGATGGAACAAACTGAATTCTCCACCAGGACCGGTCAGCTTTTGTCTCTAAAATGGTAATTGAATAGTCCCAGGACAAGGTCTGGAGGCATATAAACTGGCTCAGCAAATCTGAGTCTGTATGGGAAACCACCCAAGAACCGTAAGTAAGCCACCTTGTGTTCAATGGAACAAAAATGGGATGTAAATATAATGGATAAAGTAAAATTTATGCACCTGCTTCAGCTGATTTCAGTTACCATCAGTACATTTAGTAACATTTTTTCATAAGATGCACAGAAGTCTACAAACAAGGTCAGCATGCACTCAATACAATGATTTACCTTTAGCCCACCACAGACTGGGCAAGATGAAAAGACAGCTCGCAATGTCCCAGAAGGAGAGTTACATACTTCACAAGGACTGTGGGAGATCCCACTGAATGGTGTCACATCAGTACTTCTAGAATCCAACAACTCTCCTTGCTGCTTTAGATGTGACCACCTTGAAACAAAATCCATGCTTGCCTCAAGAGATGACTCTTTGGCATTTTCCAGGGGAAAGGCTGCTTGTGTGCCCCCTTCCTCTTTGTGCTCAGGAGCAGCTTGTGCTTCCAGATGTGGTGGCAGCAGTTTGAGGCTGCTAATTTCTTGAGGTGATTCATCCTTGGATAATGCAGAATCTGCACTTGAACTTTGTACATCTTTAGCAACTACCTGTAACAAACTCCTGGGTGTGTCATAGGTGTGCCTAAGGGAACTGGGAACCTGGTACTCCAGGCCAGGGCTCCTCAGGTGATCACCAGATGGGCAAGTGCATATATTCTGGTCTGAAGGAAGGTTCAGTGGCAGACTTAACATTGATCCAAATTCATCACCGTGGCAAATGTCCAGGCTCCCAGCATAGGAAGAAAAACTTCCAGAGTAAGAAGAGTGACTCCCAGTAGCTATCCCACTATCAGAAGAACTTTGGCGGCCTATTTCTTGTAGCTGCCTGGAGCGAAGAAGTTTAGGAGGTGGTTTGGTGATGCCACGGATAGCTTCTGAATGGGCTTTTTCTTCCCCGAGATGAATTCCCTTTGCTACAGGCAATCCATGACTCTCTTGAGAAGTACTGGCTGAAGACTGGTCAGCCCAAATAGTCAACCTGCTCCCAATGCTAGCATCAGAATGGCTTGTATCTGAAGATGAACTTGATAAACTTCTATCATCACCTGCAGGGAAAGAAAGGAGATGGATGATTCAAGTACAAATGGCTGTACTAGAAAGCAAGATGATAGTTAGGTTATCCCTCATACTGCAGAGGGCACTTCAGACTTTGGCAATTCAGGAAACTATTAGACTGATACAGGTTTAGGGATAATCTACCCCTGAAAATTTAATGTGACAGGTGAGAAGCATTAATGGTTCATGGATAGCCATAATTTGGATCATTTCCCGTGTCTCCATTTCTCTTCAACCCACTCTTCAGCAGACTTAGCAAACTTGTGGAATCTTCTCTGTCCATTCCAGGGAACTTGCTCCAGAACTCACAACTGGCCCTCTTTCCCCTTTTCCTAGCTGAGTCAGTTATATTTATTTAACACAGGGATAAGCCAATGTGGAGCTCTCCATATTTTGCTGGACTACAACTCCCATCATCCCTGACCATTGATCATGCTGGCTGGGGCTGATGGAAACTGGAATCCAACAACAGTTGGGGGGCACCACATTGGAAATCCCTAATCTAACATTTACAAACAGAAGCTGGACACAAAATCTTCTTTTCAGACTGCCTGCCAAAAGCTGAGCCTTGCCCCTATGAAACTCAGACTATGCCGGCTCACACAGATGGCAGTATTAACTGGCATCCCACAGCCTCAACATATTGCTCACAGCACTGCCCTTGATCCCAAAGAGCCTGCTACTGGCAACAATGGACCAGGCTACAGGGCAGGGGTTTAGAACTGGATCCAACCAGCAGGCTGGATCCGTAATTGCCCCCCTCCCTTGCAGACCAACTTTGACAGGTGGGCATGACCACCCTCCTGTCAATCAGCTGACATCATCATGGTGTCAGGTGATCAGTACCTATGAATGTTCAAAAGAAATCAGCTGACTGGCACTGGGAGCATGACTTCAAGGGGGCTTGCTGTAACCACCAATCAGCTGATCAGTAGTTACGGGGATCCCCTTAAAGTGCATTTGGAGGATGTGGCTTGGATTTAAATCATATCCCGCACATGGAACATTTTCCCTTCTGCAGATGTTTGCAGAGGGAAAATGCTCCTTTTGGGGAAAGTGACCCCCCTTGACTGCATAAGGAATTTTCCAACAAGAAACATCCAAGTGAAGCCAATGCCAGAGGGGTTCCCTGTCATCACCAATCAGCTGATCAGTGAACCATCTGGAGATCACCCAAAGCTTTCAATTGTCCCTTCGTAGCCTTGTCCATACCTGCCCCCCACCTGACATCGCATACATGACTTCAGGTGTGGGCCAGGTGGATGTGGTTTGTGAGGAATGGCCTTGCAGGTCAAATTATGACCCACATGGGCAGGAGGTTCCCCATAATTGCTATAGCAGGATGAAAAGCTACAAAGATATTGCATCTCATTCAATCATTTTTCTAATAGAATGTGATTGATGCGATCTACAAGCCTTAGCAATTTTGAGGAGTCCATATGAGGCATGGGGAACCTTTTTCAGCTCAAGGTCCACATCCACTCATTGGCAAGCGTTCAGGGCTGCAAGCCAGCAGCGGATGGGATAGACAACATAGATACACTCCATCCATATAAACAGCAGCAGGCTGGCCATGGAGGAAGAGATCACTGTCTTTGTCCAACAGCACAGAAACACAGCAACCGTCCTATAAGGGCAGAGAACAATCTCCTCCTTGGGAAACATTAGTGGGATGCTCAGGAGCCACAGCCCCTCTTTTCCACCGCTCAGCTTTCCCCCCCAAATCTGCTGAGCAGTGATGGGGGACATCACAAAGAGGAGATGCTGAAATTGAATGTCTCTCACAACCTCCTCCCCATTCCTCTGCTCAGTGAGAAACATCTGTACACCAGGAGAACCAGGACTGCAGAGATGGTGGGAACAAGGAGGGTGTGTTACTGGGGAGAATAGGCCTTGTGGGCTACATCCCACCTATGGGCCAGAAGCCTGAGAAAAAAGAATTATATATTTGTTCTTACCTCCACTACCATGATAACTTGTATGGGACAGAAGGCTGAGGCGCTTTTCTAACTGCAAAGCTTCATTGGCCACTCTCTCTTCCATGCATGTAGGATTTGCACTGGGGTCTTAAAAAAAAACACCATTCCTGAGACTTGGCTGCAATAAACTTTCACTAGTAGTGAAAGTGGAGCACCTGAAGTAAGCCATGTTTTTTCTGCGGTTTGACTATGTCGCCTCAATCATATTGACAAAAGCATTTGTAGAATCCTACTAGCAGAAATTCTATTGCAACTGAATAGGAACTCCTATTCTGTTGAATGAAAATAATAACATATGAAAATTAAAAGAGAATATGATATGATAAAATTTTGCTTTACAAATTTATGTGGATTAGCTGTGCATTGCTTTTTCAGCTTAGAGACTTGTCCTCTACAACAGATAAAGACTCATCAAGTTTAACACATGGAGGAGAATAGAGAATTCCTGTTATTTCCTCAATCACACCACTACCACCACTATTCTCTAAGCAAAGGATTTAGCATGATCCCCTCCACTTTGACCCACTTGCTACAACAGCAAGAACCTCAGGGATGATAGAAAGGTGTGGGCTGAGTTCTTCCAGATGTTCTTAATCTATTAGAGGGAGGAATGGAAGGATCTATCAGTTTCATTTTTCTCAGTGTCTCATTTTTCCAATCTTAAATTCAGTTCTCTAGGTTTCTGCAGGAATCTGAAATTTTAAAAAATCCTTTGGCATTTTAGTGCAAATTTCTCCTAAAACACTTATTTTTGTCTGCAGTTTTAACTAATGTACATATTTTTGCAAGCAAATTCTTCTAATATAATGCATTTTTGCATTATTTTCACTAATATATTGATTTTATGCACATTTCCCCCTAATATATGAATTTTTGTAAACATTGGCTGGAGAATCGCTTAGCAAAACTTCAGATAAGGATGGCTGCATTTCAGTTCTCATATTGTTTTGGAAAGCAAATTTGATCAATTTGGCTTTAAATGCAAACCGAATCAAATTTATCTCATCCCTAATTACAGAGGCCATAATAATGAAGGGGTGGGGCCATTCTTGAGTTTCTAGCCTTGCCTTGTTGCCTCAGAGTGAACACTGCACTGAGGAACACCTTCCCATAAACTCCCAAAATGCCTCAAATCTTCTGGATCAGAAGTATCAGGAACACCTCCCTTCCAAAACTCTAGAGCTGCTTTCTGGAGGGAGGGAGGGGCCACTACTCTTCCCAAAGGAACCTGCCCTATGCAGACTCAGAGGTCCATCTAGCTCTGTATTGCCTATGCTGACCAACAGTGGCTCTCCAGGATCCCTTCAGTGGTATCCAGGCCATCCAATGTCAAGGACAGTTGGCATGTTTTGCTGCACTGCAATACTGTCCCCAAGTGCAACACTTTAATTTTCCCTATAAGAAATGAAAAATTATAAGGACGTAAGAAGAGCCTGCTGGATCTGGACAGTGGCCCATCTAGTCCAGCATCCTATCCTCACAATGACCAACCAGATGCCTGTGGGAAGCCCACAAACAGGACCTGAGTGCAAGAGCACCCTCCCCTCCGGTAGTTTCCAGCAACTGGTATTCAGAAGCATGCTGCCTCTGACCATGGAGGGAAAACATAGCCATCATGGATAATAGTCACTGATAGCCTTATCCTCTGTGAATTTGTGTAATCCTCTTTTAAAGCCACCCACGTTGGTGACCATCAATGCCTCCTGTGGGAGCAAATTCCATAGTTTATGCACTGTGTGAAGAAGTAGTTTCGTCTGTCCTGAATCTTCCAAAATTCAGCTTCATTGGATGTCCATGAGTTCTAGTGTCATGAGAAAGGAAGAAAAACTTTTCTCTATCCACTTTCTCCATACAGTGCATAATTTTATACACTTTGATCATGTCACCTCTGACTTGGCTTTTCTTTCCTTCTGAAAACCAGTTGCCGGAAACCTCAGGAAGGGAGAGTGTTCTTGCACTCAGGTCCTGCTTGCGGGCTTCCCCCAGGCACCTGGTTGGCCACTGTGAGAACAGGATGCTGGACTAGATGGGCCACTGGCCTGATCCAGCAGGCTCTTCTTATGTTCTTATGTTCTCTTAATTAAAAAACCCTAAATGCTGCAACCTTTCCTCATAAGGGAACTGTTCCATCTCAAGAATTCCATAGGGAGTGGGGAGCTATACCTGTGAAGCAAGTTTAGCTGTTGCTCTCCTGTTTTCCAGATTGCAGCCTATTTGTTTTGTCCCACAGAAGCCAATGAAAACCAAGCTAATCAATATTTGCATAACCCTAGTCTTTCATCTACATTGCCCTGCCCTGGAGTGAAACACAATGATTGGAGAGTGGATCAGAATTATAGGAACTGGCTTATATAGTTACATACACATGTCAATGGTCATTTTTAGCTCCCGACAGAAGTTTGGTCTTTCTGTTTCACATGACAGCCAGTCAGAGGCCAAAAGGCCACAGAGCAATATGCACACACCAGAGCATCGTGTATGGCTGTTTTCATGATAATGCAAGACGCCTCTGAGGAAAGATGAGGGAGCTGAAATGCTTCGTTTTAAAGGAGAACATGGGCATAGTGGGCATAGGGGGGCAGCATCACCCTGTACGTTAAAAGACAGCAAACAAGCTAGAAATCTCAAAAAAGGGGAGGACTCCTCCACAGAAATGTTCTGAGTTATAATACCAGGCCACAAAAGTGATTTAGGGACATACTGTTGCTCCCCTGACCAAAATGCATGGAGTGATCTTGAGATGGAGACTGAAATCAAGAAGTCATCCAAAGGAGACTGTGCTGAAACAATGGGAGATTTTGTTACCCTCAGTTACTAAGTAAATGCATGATCTGGTCTTGACAAAGAGGCAAAATTTCTGATACCCTAATGACTATGTCCCAGAACAGGTAGTCCAAGGGAAGGAGCTGATGACAGATGCAAGTGTTGTAGAACTGACTGGAAGCAGTGACCACAGTGCCAAATTACTGCAATGCGCTCTACGTGGGGCTGCCTTTGAAGACGGTTCGGAAACTGCAGCTCGTGCAAAATGCAGCGGCCAGACTATTGACACGGACAAGGCGGTCCGAACATATAACACCGATTCTGGCCCGCTTGCATTGGCTGCCTATATGTTTCCGGGCTTGATTCAAAGTGCTGGTTTTAACCTATAAAGCCTTACACGGCTTGGGACCACACTACCTGATGGAACGCCTCTCCCGATATGAACCTACCCGTACACTGCGCTCAACATCGAAGGCCCTCCTCCGGGTGCCTCCTCAGAGGGAGGCTCGGAGGATGACAACAAGAAAGAGGGCCTTCTCAGTGGTGGCCCCCAAATTGTGGAATGATCTTCCTGACGAGGCACGCCTGGCGCCAACATTACTATCCTTTCGGCGCCAGGTTAAAACTTTCCTCTTCTCCCAGGCATTTTAGCATTTTAGTATTTAGTATTTTAATATGTGTTTTGTCTGTCTTAAAATGTTTACAATTTTGAAATTGGGATGTAGTTTTAAAATTGTTTAAATATGTGTTTTAATTGTAGATGGAAGTTTTAGTTTGTACACCGCCCAGAGAGCTTCGGCTATGGGGCGGTATAGAAATTTAATAAAATAAATAAATAAATAAATAAATTCAGATATAAGGGGACAATTGCCCACAGTAACATTTGACTTCAAAAGAGGAAACTTCTAAGAAATGAAGGAACTGGTAAAAAGGAATTTGAAAAGGAAAGTCAAGAGCACCTTAAGAGGGTCAAGGGATAAAGTGATAGGCATTACTGACAAATTAAAAATGAAGAAATCACCGGATCCAAATGACATCCATCCAAGAGTTTTTAAAGAATATGAAATCACCAATCCTTTAACACAGCCTTCCCCAACCTGGCTCCCTCCAGGTGTTTAGTCTACCCCTTCCATCAGCCCCAGCCAGCATAGCCAGTGGTCAGGAAGGATGGATTGTAGACCAGCAGCATCTTGGGACCCAAAGTTGGGAAAGGCTGACCTAGAATGTTCCTACAGCCATGTGACAGGTTGGCAGAGTTAGAGGGGCTTGTTTTTTCCTGCCATCAGAGCTACTGGAATCAACATTGGGAACTATTAGCCACGAGGCAACAGATTGTTGATTTTATAGAGGAATGGGGGAGTGGCAATTATGTTTTGAACATTCAGAAAGAAAGAACATTTTTCCTGATTGTACTCCAGAGTTACCGATAATTGCTGGTCCCAATCCAAACTGAGCCAGGGAGGATTCACCAGTCACTATAACTAAACTGATGGCAGTATTGTCCTCCATGGTTGCTGAGCAAGGAAGAATCTTGTCTTCAAAACTAACTCTCTGGCAAATTCCATTTATTTCAAAGTTTAACAAGTTAATTTTTAGACTAGTCTGGCTCAACTTTAGAAATATACACCTCCCAAATTAATGTTGGTCTCTCTCTGTTTATTATTTATAAACATTTATTTAGATAATCTCAGGCAAAATCTAGCAGCAAAAGTATGAGCTATAGCAGGAGATGAAAATGAGCATGTCAGAATGTTGATCTAGGTCTATTTTGATATTTAATGATGACAACCATTTTATGCTTCCTATGTCCAGGCATTATTTCAATAATAGCAAAATATATTATTCAAGACAGGTTCCCTTGTTACATGATTATGCCATACTTCCAATACTAACCTGGAAGGACTGGACGTAAACCAAAAGGGCCTTTCATTGGCGAGATGCCATGAACAATGCAGTCAAAGAGAAAGCTGATCTTCTCTCCCTCCATACAAGATAGGAAAAAAACACCAGCCCCTGCAAGAAAGCAAAATGTTTAGGACAATTTTAAATCTCAGCACAGATGATACATGTTTAGATGACATATTTATCAAGGCTGCAATTCAATATATGTCTATTCAGAAGTAAGCTCCATTGGATATTACATATTTTTTGCTATTTGTTGTCCTTTTTTGTTTTAATGACTCTGGATGATTTAATATCATCAGCAAACCTGGCCACCTCACTGCTCACCCCTAACTCTAGAACATTTATAAACAAGTTAAAAAGCACAGGTCCCAATACCGATTCTGGGGGACACATCAGCCAAAGGAATTAGCTGATGGTCATAAGAGTAATCATTCTTTAACTGAGAGAGATTTGAGGACTATGAAAAGAGTGCAAAATCTGTAAATAATGCAAGGAAAAAATCTAATTTATCAGATTTCACTTATAGATAAAATTGTCCACGAAGGCCATGATGTGGCCTGTCTTCTGCAGATTATATCAAAACATTTTCCTAACTTTTCCTGCCAAAACTGATCAGTGACTGTTCATCTCTCTACAGATGTAACATTCCTAGTATAATACTTCCCCATCCCATCCTTTATTATCACAGTTCCTCCCAATTACACGGATAATACTATCTTGAGGAATTAAACTAGATGTCCTTCTTCTTCTTTCAGTTTATAACCCTAGTAAAATTATCAGTCATGACAGCAATAAGTATTGAATGGCTTTCACTGAAAAACACTTTACAGGACAATCTAAACCCTGGCTGGGCAGCAGAGTCATCACGGCATCTGAAGCCTCATTATTCATGCCAGCCAGAATGGAAGGCAGAGCAGGGGAGGCAAACTGCTGCACAAGCCTGGAGTTGGTGCATTGATCCAGGTCTGATGCTGTTAAGTGATGGCAGCAGGGCTGATACAGGATATAGTGGATCTTGGCTCCTGTCTGCAGCACTTCCATCTGACTGCACTTTCAGTGGGTGGACCATGGAGATTCTACAGATAAAGGCCAGTGGAGGCTGGCGGGGCTGGGCAAACATCTATACCCAATCCAAACCCCTACCCAATCCTGTGCAAAGGGAGTTTGGATTGCAGCCTTAGTTGTGTGGGGGGAAATAGCGGAAAATATGTAATCCTCAAATGTGAGGAACAAAATGACAAAACTTGACAAATGCCACAGATTCTATGTAAATCAAACTCTTTCATGTTCATCTCTGTTTTTTCTTTTTATTATGCTGATATGTTGTTACCATACCTAAAAAAACAAAGTTGAAGTACAGTGTTTTCTCAAATGTTTTAACTACTTGTAAAAGTCACTATCATCTTTGGGCTTATCCACATGGGAGCATTTCTTCGTAGCAAATGCACAGCTTTTACCATCATAATAGATTTGTAAAGTCCACACTTCGTGCTCAATGGTAGCCTCAAATCCATTGTTTTCCATTCACACAAGCAGGCATTCCTCTGGGAAGTTGCTGTATCCTTCTGGCCGTGTCCTCTAATTTTACATTTTTACTCCCTCAAGTTGCTCAGTTACTGAACTTTCTGAGCTGAGCAGTATTACCCTCCCTCGTGCCCCCCCTTCCTAAAGTTTGATGGTTGAAAGAAGTGCCCCCCTTTCTCTGCTGCCCTTGCTTTTTCTGAGTTAATTTTTCCCAGCTGGAAAAACAAATAAACATAGTATCGATATATTTTTTTTAAAAAAATCAATACCAATATCGATATTTTCTGAAAATATGATATTTCTGAGGCAACTTTTAAAAAACCACTTTAGATTTTTTAGGAAACGAAAGGAGTCGGGAAGAAAGAGAGGAAAGAAGGGAGGGCTGCAGCAAACTGTGAAGGGGGGAGGACAGAACAGTTGGAAGTTGCTGGATAAACCACCAGAAACAAAATGGAATTCATGGGAGAGTTAGTGGGTGGAGAAAGGAGAATAGCTGAAAATGACGATTCACCCGCCCACTAAAAAGCATTGAAGCAAACTGTCTGCAAAGACATATGGAGTGGAGCCATATCGTTCTAAACTTTTTGTATTATCAGCGGATTGGGTTAGTACGGATTTACAGGGGGGAAACTGTGTGATAGCTTGTTTGCCAGTAACATCATGTGAACCATGCAAATTAAAAGGGGATGCAAGTAGCACCAAACACACACTAAACCACTGTGTAGATGAGCCCTGAATCTCCTTCAAGGCCAGATTCAAAGTCATCTTTGTCAGCTCGGTTGACATGACATTGTATATGGCATATTGCCATGTTCATCAAACCATTCTTCATATAGGCATATGTGAGAAGACTGCTTATACCTTCAAGGCAACAGAACTGACTGTGATACTGGTTTTCCAGTCATCCACTATATATTCCTGTCCTTTTAATAAACTTCTGTAGGAAAGCCATTACTGACAGCAAGTTCCACTCAGAGGACAAAGATGACAGTTTGCAATGGGGGGTTGTGGAAGATATCATGTGAAGGTTGGCATGCCTGAGGAAACCATTTTCCAAAATGGCTGTGAGCCATCCTCCTGCAATACCCCATGAAGTATGGCATTCAAGGCAGACAAAAGGAAGCACTTCTCTACACAGTTAAATTATAGAATTTGCTCCCACAAGATATAGTGATGGCCACCAACTTGGATGGCTTTAAAAGAGGATTAGAAAAATTAATGGATTATAAGGCTATACATTTCCACTAAGTATGATGGCCATGTTTTACCTCCGCAGTCAGAGGTAGTATGCCGCTGAATACCCGTTGCTGGGATTCACAAGTGGGAGAACACTGTTGCTCCCAGGTCCTGTTTGTGAACTTCTCATAAGCCTCTGGTTGGCCACTGTAAGAATGGAATGCTGAACTGGATGACCTGATCCATCAGGGTTCTTATGATGTTATGTTTTTTTTAAAAAAAGAGTCAATAGGCTCTTTTGCTCGTATCTATTAAGGGATATATGTTAATAGCACTATGCTACACCAGCTGTTGAACAGATGCAACTGCATAGTTTGACAAAAAGCCTCCAGCAGCTGCCACCACTCACTTACTTCATGCTAAACATTGTTTCTGCAACAGTCCAACCAACCCCTTTTAATATCTCAAGGACTCTGGTTATTGCTATCATTAAGAATGCTTGAAGAATTTACTCAATCTGAATTCCAAAGCAGACTTATCTTATTCCAGACTAATGTGTTTATTGGAATGTAGTCCTCCTTCAGAATCTGGACTCCATCAAATTCCAAAAGGTGGTCCAAAGACTGAGTTTTCTTTCCCTTCTTTTTTTAAAATTATTTGCTAGAAAGTGCACTGCTGCATATACAATATGCACACACTCAAAAAGACTGCTCACCCCATGGGTCACTGGGGGAAATCAGGATTTTTCCATCAAAGTCAATGGGAAGGAAAGGATGTCATCACATTACTTCCAGGGTCCCAATGGAATTTTTGGATGCATTTTAATTACATGCAGCAACAGCAGTACACTTTTTACCCACTCAAGTGGCTAGCATCTGTTTTAAAAAAATGAAAGCCCTTGGACCGTCTCATAAATATATATCTTTAAATAACTAAATGTGTGCAGATTTCCCCCCTGAAATATCTGCATGCAAGTGAGATGAAATGGACTTTCAGGTGGTGAGTGTCTAGGAATGGGGGAAGGTAGAGATGTTTGGGGACTGTTTTTTGCTCAGGGATGTGGTGAGAACAGCTGAATATTTCCAAAGAGGAGTGTACTTATTTTCTTTGCCCTGTTTCTGCAGTTGGCTAATAGTAAGAGGGCTAGTGATGTAGTGATGCTTGCCAGTTCTCAGGCATAAAAATGACTTCAGTATAGCAGCTGGGTATTCAGAGAGAAGGCAGGGGGACAACAAATCAGCTTTAGTGAAACACACCACGGTTTGTTTGAATACACCATGGCTTTTTAAAAATATCTATGAGCCAGATCCTGATTTGTTCAACTAACCCCACTTAAAATTAAACCATGCCTTAGCATTATGTCTGAATGCAGTTAGTGTATAACAACAGTAATAATGCTAATATCTTAACAGACATTAGAACTTTTTTTAAACCCACATTTAATTTATATTTTAGGACCAACTTAAAATGACCCCCCACATTTTCCCACCTTTTTGGCAGCCCTAGTTTCCCCCCCATTTTCGTACACATACATCCCTAACTGATGAGATGTTATCCTAAACTTTTCTATTCTCAAACAGCAAAACAAAACAAGTGCGGAACACTCACAGAAACCACACCGAGTTCCTCCTTCAAAGACAAATCCATTAGGAACAGCTCCGTAGCGTCGCAGATCTGAGAGTTTCCATTGCCCCATGATAGAGGGTGGGTTATCTTTTACTAGTACTAGAATATCATTGCAAAAGTGGAGAGTTGCTGGGCCACTCTCCAGTTTAGTTCCTGGTGCCACCACAACATGAAACCTGTGAACTATCAGAGGGAGCGGGGATTGAAAGTACGAAGAATTAAATTAATCATTTTGCCAAAAATAATTAAACAGTCACAAAGACAGGTTTTGTTTTTGCTATCATAAAAATGTTCATACCAGTCAGCATTATTGTAAATACATTTAGCATGGTGTACAAGCCATATAAAATAAAACTTGGTGGTGATGGTAACCTTTCTTTTTCTGTAACTATATTCTTAATGTCCTCAAAATCCTGTTTTTAAATAGGAAACAGCAAAGAGTTGAACATTCCAAGAGCAACTCATTTGCTCTGGTGGATCACAGGAAGAGCAAAAATGAAGAACTTCAAAATACCAGAGCAATCCTTTTTGCATTTAGCAAAATATTGACATTAAAAAATGGCAACAAAGAGAAGCCTACATTCTGACAAGATGTGAAGAAAAAATAAAATGAAAAGTTTCTTCTCACAACTATTCAATAAATCCAGCCATGTTGCCCATCATGTGAAGTCTGATAGGAGAAGCAGACATTATATTGTTCCAATACTCTTCAGAGGTAATATTAAGAAGTGTTACAGGGACACTTGTGGAGAAATAAATAGACGGAAGAGAGTTACGCGTAACTCCACCTGCATCCACTGATTCTCCCCTGCAAATGTCCCCTAAAACTGTTTTCCCTTAGCCAAGCCCACTTCTAGAGTAATAGCTGTGTAAAATATGATTGAAAATGGTCCAGGGGTCATCTGCAGAGCAGAATTGGTGGGTGGGGAAACAATTCAGCATCAACAGGTGTAAAGATGAGTTTAGAACCCCATGTTTATCTTATTTATTTTTATTTAACAAAAATCTATATATTGCTTAATTATGAAAAACATCTAAGCAGCTTACAAAAACATTAACAATTATCAATAGAACAATTAAAACAAATAATGAAAACCATTTTAAAAACAATTAAAACAGCAACTAACTAAAAAGATTAAATGACATCTATGTGTCTGATAGGCTTGCCTAAACAAAAAAGGTTTAAGCAGGAGCCAAAAAGAATACAGTGAAGGCACCTGCCTCATGCCAGTAGGCAAGGAGTTCCAAAGAATAGGTACTGCCACACTAAAAGAACGGTTTCTTGCAAGTGCAGAATGAGGATTATGTGGCACCTGTAACGATGCCTGTTCCACAGCGCTCAGGGTAAGGTGGTCCTGCAAGTAAATTAACCTTAAAATGTAGCTCTCCAATGTCCCAGGTTCTTTTTGCATACTGTCACTCATATTTAGATTTATTTATTATGGTGTGCACAATGCTGATACCATCAAGCTTCATGGCACTATTTTTATGTGACAACTAAGCATGAAGTGGTCACAATAACACACACTAACACAAGAATAGGGAAGCGGCCATCCTCCATTACTCCGAACGTTGTTGCCCTCAACTCCCTTCAGCCCCAGCCAATTATGGGAGCTGCAGTTCAACAACATCTGGAGGGCCACAGGTTCCCAGTCTCTGTCCAAAGAGACATTATAAAAAGCAAAGGAAAAGAGCAAAAAAGCAGCCAAACTAATTGTACAAGACAACCAAGGAGTATAATCACAAGATTCATGTGTATGAACCAATGACAGTAGGAATTCTTCCTATGTTGTCATATCATTGTCAAAACAACTAAAACAGGATATAGGGAAGCAATACTCGCCAAAAGGGAAAACAACTGATGGGTAGTCTCTGGGGCATAACAGACCAACAATAATGCTGGATAAATGTTGAATGGCTCAGAGCTATGAGATAACCCCATATTGTTCACCTTCACAATTACAGGGATGCAGGCATGAATTTGTTGATATGTATACGTGTATATAGCTGATGCTAGGCTGATATAGAGAACCCATGTGATGGGAGGGACATACCCTAGGGGGCTGAGAGAAGGATACAGGTGTGGTGTAGTCTCTTCATTCTAAGCAGCTGGGACAAGTCCAGCACAGATCTATCTCAGCCTATTCATCCCTATACTGAAGGCAATATAAAGCTCGTGGCCAGGAGCCAAACAGTTGCATAGGCTTGCACTTAGACATGTAGAACTGTTAATGTTTTTTCTTTGAATCTCTGACCCCAAAGCTATATCATAAAGTACTTTAGAAATTCCCTTCTGTATCAAAAGCATGTTCCTGTGTACATTATTTTTATTTTTGCTTTAACAAAATGAGCTGTGTGTTAACCAACTTTACCTTCACCCAAACTGTAGCGAATGCGTACATCCCAGGCATGCATAGTTTCCTTGTTCTCAAAACCCAGCATAACAACTTGAGTCAAACAGATGATGGCCAGAGTGTGATTCAGACCCTCATAACAGAGCCCAGGGTCCAGACCACAGATGTCTTCCAAGGTCACACTGTTCCTCTCCTTCATCCCCTTCAGTCGTTCAGATCTTTCCTTGTATACAAGCATAAGCAAGCAATCTGAAAGATGGAAACCTGTAATCAAATACAGAGTATGGTTGCATTGCAGCTTTTATTCTAATGCCAACTGAAATTTACCCTGAGTATTAATCAGGATTCGTTTTTCTAAACACTTGCTGATCTAGATTATAAAGCACCAGAAGTAAGCACAAGAAAACCACAAAATGAATAATTACAGGTTCCCCACATTCCGGTGTGTTCTACATTGCTATGTTCTACAAAGTAGGGCACTTACCTATCACCACCCTACGCAAGGATTACTTGTGGAATCTCACCTTGTGGAAAAAGTAATTCTATCACTCCATAGGATTATGAACATACATGTGTGGTTCCTCTGACAGCAGCTCCAGTGATATCCTCTACCTAAAATCGGTGCACAAAGTTAGAGGCCAGCGTCAGGTAGGTCAAGGCCTTTTAAAGGCTTGGGCCTGTCCCAGCCCCTCTGAGGCTCTCGCAGGATCACCTAAGATTACAAACAATCCCATTTATTGTTTATATTTATGTTCTATTGTTCTTGTGATGTTATTGTATTTTATCCTAAGCTGTACACCGCCCTGAGAGCCTTCGGGCTGTGGGCGGTATATAAATTGAACAAAATAAATAAATAAATAAATGAGAGCCAGAACAGGCAGGAAGAGGAGTCCCCTCTCCAGTTGCTTCCAGGGGGCCATGCACTAACCCACAAAGGCATCCTGCACCGAGGGTGTAAAGCTGTTCTATCACTCCACAGAACAATCAACATGGATTTCCAATTTAAAACAAAATCTATGTAGTTCTCCTAATATTGTATCTTCTTAGTTATTCAGAAAATAAAAACATATTCCCTATATTTATTCCCAGTTTTGTCATTACTCATACTTCCAAGGAAAGTGGGAAAGAAATCTCCCCCATCTCACACACTACTATTGAAATACTAGAGTGAACATAAATATTTATTTTTGTATTTTAAATGAATAGGCTTCTTTTTGAAGATAAGGCCCTCAAACAGGCTAAGCAGTTAAAATAAAACAATTAAAATATAACAACATCATACAATATTTATTTAGGTATTTATTTTTAAATACTCTGAGGGTAGTTTACAGACAATATAATAACACAATCAGTCATTTAAACAATTAAAAGATTTTAGAAGTCAGATAAAATAAAAATGTCTTTGCCTGGTGCCAAAAGAATGGTAATGTAGCTGCCAAGTCTGCCGGTACGGGAAATCCAAAGGTGGAGTGACACAATCAACAAACATGCCACCAAAATGAAGAGAAATGCCAATAGTATACTTACACCTTATTTCTAGGACTAACAACAACTTACAGCAGCTTGATGATAAAAATCTATTCCATTTACAAACAGAATGCCTTACTAACCACCTAAGTGGCAGAGCAACTGCAAGTATTCCTGAATGATACTGATAACATGGATCCACTTCAAACTGGGTTGAGGCCTGGTTGCGGGACTGAATCAGCCTTAGCTGCCCTGATGGATGACTTGTATTGGGAGAGGGACATATGGAGTGTTATCCTGTTACTTTTATTCAGTCTCTCGGTGGCTTTTGATACCAGTGACCATGGTATCCTCCTCTATCGACTGTGTGGGATAGGTATAGAAGAGACACTGTGCTGCTGTGGTTCCGCTCCTACCTATGTGGTTGAACCCAGAGGGTAGCTTTGGGGGAATGCTCTTTGATCCCCTGGCACCTCTGCTACGTATGGGGTTCCACAGAGCACTGTTTTGTCCCCAGTGCTATTTAACATCTATACAAATCCATTAAGGCCACATTCACACCAGACATTTATTCCACTATTATTCCACTTTAAACAGTCATGGCTTCCCCCAAAGAATCATGGGAACTGTGGTTTGTGAAGGGTGCTGAGAGTTGTTAGGAGACCCCTATTCTCCTCACTGAGCTACAATTTGCCATAGTGGTTTCACAGTCATTTCCCCTAGACAATTCTTGAGATTGTAGCTCTGTGAGGGGAACAGGAGTCTTCTAATAGCTTTCAGTACCCTTCTCAAACTGTATTTCCCAGGATTCTTTGAGGAAAGCCATGACTGTTTAAAGTGGAATAATAGTGGAATAAATGTCTGGTGTGAATGCGGCCTAAGAGTGGTCACTAGGAGTTTTGGGACACAATGCTGATGCAGCTCTACTTCTTCATAGTAGAGTCAGGACTAGGGATAGGATCCATTGGCTGGTGTCAGTTCAAAAACATTATGTTGACCTAACAGGCCGGTATGGATTTGAAGTCATTCTTTGTCTGGTAGCCATCCTGGGCTACTGCTGGGAGGAAGGGCAGGATATAAATCAATCAAACAAACCAACCAAATAGCCATTGCTTTTACTGATCCAATTTTTCCCCTTGCAAAAAAAAGATATTAATATCAATATTTTTAAAGGGAATATCTATAATTTTAAAAGAAATATTGATATTTTGAAAGGAAATATTGATAAATGAAAGGAAATTGTGAGAAGCAAAAGGAAATAGCGTTATTAATATCAATATTTTAGAGATGGATTTTTTAAAAATCCAGTTTCAAAAATAGCTGTGGAAAATTGCTACATAAAAATCCAATCTGCAACAATAGATAATTCTCAAATTAATGAAAAGTTTGGTACTAAATCCAAATGGGGTGGAGTTCTAGCACATTCCTAATCAGGAGAAGCCTTATGCTTAAATGTAGTGGTGGACTGAATGAGGGCCAATAAACTGAGTTTGAATCCTGGGAAGACTAAAACTCTGTTGGTAGATGGTTCCCATGTCCAGAAGACAGGCCAGCTGCCTGTTCTGGATGGGGTTGCACTCCCTCTAAAGGAGCACGAACTTAGTTTGTGGGTATTCCTGGACATATCTTTGTCATTAGAGGACCAAGTAATCTTGATGGCTAGCAGTGCCTTCTACCAGCATCATCTGGAACACCAGCAACGGCTATAACTGGATAAGCATAACTTGGCCACTGTAGTCCATGCATTGGTAACCCCAAGACTTTATTATGTGAGGCTGCACTTGGGCCTGGTACAGAATCTCCAGCTGGTGCAGAATGCAGTGGCTAGACTGCTGATGGGGGCAGATGGCCAACAGGATATGACAGCTGTTAGAACAGCTGACCATATGCCCCTGAGCCAGGTTCAGGTATCACAGCCTGATCACTGAGATCATCTGAAGAAGTGCTGTTAGTTGTCCCCCATGTTACAGAGACCTGACTAGACTCAACCAGAAGTTGGACATTTAGTGTCACCAGTCCTATGCTGTGAAACACTATTCCTGAAGAGATTCAGCAAGCCTCACTTTTGATTTTCAGACATCTCATGATGACTTTTTATGCTGATGCAGTTGTCTAAATTTTTTTTGAATAGCCAGTCATTTTATGATTGTTCTCTATTGCTTTAAAGGTTTTTTAATTGTTGTACACCACCCTGATGCAGCCCTGTAGCCAGCCTTCCTTGTTAAGTGGGGCAGTCACATTTCCAGATGGGGCACTTGGAAGGGGAAAGGCCTTTGCTTCAACCAATTCCCCCTCCGCACTGATGGAGGTCAGGCACCCTCACTCCTTCATGCACAGAATGTGTTAAGTTACATGAATGAAGTTTAATATGCTGAATTGTCTCACCCTTTTTTGAGATACCCCCAGGAATACCAAACTCAAAAGCTTGCTTTTGCCTATAGCTACAGCCCTCTTTCGCTTCTGGTCTGTCCCTGTGTTCTGTTTCTTCATGAAACTGAATTACTTTGGTAAAGACAATGGGCTCCTGAGCTTGGCTTTGATGGTAGATTAGGCAATTATTTATCGTGAATCACTTCCTTTTTCTAGACTATCTTGTCAACAGTACTCTAGCTTTGAATCCCTGTGCCTTAAGCTTAATTCACAAGACCCTATTGTTATTTTGTTAATTTACTGCCCCCCCAATATTTTAAATCAATCCTTATCAGAGCTATTTGACCTAATCTCAGGATTATGGCTAGAATCCCAAAAACTGTTAGTATTAGGAGATTTTAATATTCACATGGAATCCCCCTCTATTAAGTTGGTACAAGAGTTCTTGACCATAATGCCCACCTTAGGACTTCAACAATTAGTAGGTGTTCCAACTCATATGGCGGGCCACACTCTCGACCTTATTTTTCAATCAGATCCAGATGCTAAGAATTTTCAAATTGATAATGTGGCTACTTCGCCATTATTATGGTCGGATCATTATTTGATCCAATTCAAATTATTAATTCCGTCCTTCTCTACTGAGAGTAATATTTCCTCTAGATTATATCGTCCAAAAAGATTACTAGACCCAGATATATTCGCATCAAGGCTACAAGAGTATGCTGACCCCCATATGGGAGAGTCAATCAAAATTTTGACCAACTCTTGGAATAATAGGATGACCGAAATAGTGGATGAAATGGCCCCTCTCCGTCCACTGAAAATGGTGAGATCGAAATTAGCTCCATGGTTCTCAAAAGACCGATTAAAAATGAAACGTTCCTACCGGCGTCTAGAACGGCGCTGGAAAAAGTCAACTAGCTCATTTGATAAGATTCAAGCCAACAAATGTGCAAAAACCTATGCCTCGATGAGAATGGCAGCCCGAAAATCTTTTTATTCGACCTCTATTGCCTCATCGAGTAATCATCCAAAAGAACTGTTCCGGATAGTGAATAATCTCCTTCAAACACCACAAACAAACTCTCATTTAATCTGCTCTCAAGCCCGCTGCCAAGAATTCGCCTCATTTTTTGAAGCTAAGGTGGATCAGATTCGTTTTAATATAGATCATACTGAAGTGGCAGAGGAAAAGAACATCAGATCAGAAAATGACTACCCTGCGCTTTTTGCCACCTTTCAATTAATCTCTCCAGACGACATTCCTCGATTTCTAAATGGAATGAATCCAACAACCTGTTTACTTGATCCATGTCCTTCCTGGTTGATAAAAACATCAAATTTGAAATTAGCAAGCTGGATTAGTACAATCGTAAATTCTTCTCTTCAACAAGGCCACTTACCGGAATGCCTAAAAGAAGCAATGGTTACACCTTTACTAAAAAAAACCCTCTCTCGACCCTAAAATATTAAATAATTATCGACCGGTATCTAATCTACCTTTTCTGAGTAAAATCATTGAGAGAGTGGTAGCCTCACAGCTTCAAAAGTTTATAGACACCTCCGACTGTTATGACCTCTTCCAATCTGGTTTCAGACCGAATCATGGGACTGAAACGGCTCTAGTCACATTAGTCGACGATCTTCGACTAGAACATGACAAAGGCAATCTGTCCCTTCTAGTTTTATTGGATTTATCTGCCGCATTCGACACAATTGATCACAGCATTCTGTTAGACCGTCTCTTTAAAATGGGTCTCAGAGGTACAGTACTAAAATGGCTTTGCTCCTTTTTGGAAAAAAGGCTTCAGAGAGTTGCCCTCGGGGATCATTGCTCTAAACCCTGGCCATTAAAATATGGCGTTCCACAGGGCTCTGTTTTATCCCCAATGTTATTTAATATTTATGTAAGCCCTTTAGGAAAAATCATTCGAAAATTTGGGATTCATTATCACCAATATGCCGATGATACACAACTGTATTGTTCCTTTCCACCGAACACTGTAGAGACTGTCAACTGCCTTAATCAATGTCTCCTAGCAGTGCAAAGTTGGATAAAAACAAATTGAAACTAAACCCAGAAAAAACAGAGGTCATTCTCATTGGCAAAAATCTCCCCCAAGGAACTGGACATCTGCCTTCACTTGATGGAGTTTTTCTCCCTTTAAAATCTCAAGTCCGTAGTTTAGGTAAAATCTTGGACTCAGCCCTAACCTTTGAACCCCAGGTTGCAGCCGTGTCTAGAGCCACATTTGCAAAACTAAAACTGGTCCGTCAACTCCGCCCATTTTTAGGAACATCAGAATTAATGAAAGTAACTCAGGCCTTAGTAACCTCTCGACTGGACTATTGTAATTCTTTATATGTTGGCCTTTCTGCTAGAGCACTTTGACCGCTCAAGCAGGTACAAAGAGCGGCCGCGAGGATGATCACTAAAACTGGTCCTCGGGTTCATACTTCACCTCTTCTTTACCATCTTCACTGGCTCCCTATTAGCTCCAGACATCAGTTTAAGATTCTGGTACTAACGTTTAAGTCTCTTCACGGACTGGCGCCGGTATATTTGACAAACCGTCTCGTTGAATTCAAAACCTATCGCCCTATGAGATCGATTTCTGAAAGCACTCTTATTATTCCCTCAACTTTCATGATCCGCCAAATGAACACCAGGAGGAAGGCCTTCTCAGTCATAGCCCCTACTCTTTGGAATAATTTACCATCTGAGATACGACGTTCCTCGTCTCTCATTGAATTCCGTTGGCGGATTAAAACATACCTGTTTCAACTAGCTTTTAATGTTTGAAGTGAGATTGTTGTCGAACTTTTTAGTATTAATTTACTTATTTGTTTTTAGGTATTCTATTATGCTGTTTTTGTATTATCTCTGTTTTTTAATGTTCACCGCTCTGAATTCTGAGTTTCGGAACTAGAGCGGTATATAAATTTTTGAAATAAAAAATAAATAAATCTCAGCTTTAGATTCCACCCAAGAAACAAACTTGTCCATACTACAAGTTTAGGGAAGGGCAAAGAGAAAATAAATACTTCAGGGTGTATTTGTTAACTCCTCCTTGAGCAGGGCCGGCCCCAGACATGCCGGGGCCCTTGGGCACAAGCCTGCCCCAGACCTTGGTGCTCCCCTTCCACAATTTGAGGCAGGATTGCTGCCGCAGATCACACAGCGAGAGCTTTGGAGCCCCTGCCATTCCCTTGCTCAACCTACCTTTCTCAGCTGTTGTGCAGTTGAACACTCAGCCCTGCCCTTAACCAAGATGGTGGTCGAGGTTTCCCTAAGGGGCTGAAGCCTCTGCCGCCATCTTGGCTCAGGGGTGTGCGTGCGCGTAGCACACATGCGTGCCATCAGTCAAGATGGTGGCAGAGGCTTCAGCCCCTTAGGGAAACTCGGCCGCCATCATGGTTAAGGGCAGCTCTGCGTGCGCAACCACACAACAGCTGAGAAAGGTAGGTTGAGCAAGGGAATGGCAGGGGCTCTGCAGCTCTCGCTGTGCAATCTGCAGCAGCAATCCTGCTGCGAATCCTGGAAGGGGAGTGGAAGAGCCCCTCAGGGGCCCCTGTAGCCCCAGGGGCCCTCAGCTAGGGCCCTATCTGGCCGCCCTTTGGAGCCGGCCCTGCTTGAGAGTCCCTCTTTCTAGTCTTGTTCTTGACCTTTAGATTTTCCATTCAGTTGGACAATCAAGGGAAAACTTTTTAACTGGCTGCTATGTAAAGGACTAACTAAGCACTTGACCATTTAGCAATAAGCACCCAATCCTGCTCTACTCATTATAGTAACTGCAGAATAAACAAACTCTTATTTCTTACTGCAGGCAGGCAGATACACTTCTTTATTGCTGACTGGGTAGAGAATGCAACTGAAATTGAAAAGCAGAGCAAAGGAAAGTCAAGAGGTGGAGACTAACTCTTGTCCATATATTATAATGTTCTAATGTTTAACTCTTCAAAGGTCATGTTACTAGGCTGTTCCCCCCCCCAGGATCCCTTAAGTAATTATAGGGTGATTGTGACCATGAAAAATCCACCCTCAGTCAGGGAAAGTCTTGAGGGAACAGATTTGGGGGGGCTTTTCCAGATGAGGCTTTTGTTGTGCGCTCACCTTGCCTTATTCATTGAATTTTTCAGAATTTCCTATTCTTAAATTGCTCCTGCTCTTAAAACAAGTTATCATTGTTTAAATAGAGGTTGTCATTGTCTGTCATGTCACAAATTAAAAAGACAAAAATCCCCCCACCCAAAATCTGGGGGAAGTGAAGCTCAGCTCTAGGAGCGATGGTGTCCCCATTCTCCCCCCCCTCCAGCTACAATGGCTGCCCTGATGTTTTGCAACAGAGCAATGCATATATATGGACACACACACACACACACACCACTCTTACTTTGATGGAGTAGGATTAGCAAATCTCCTTGGTTCCACATTGCAAATGCCACCACAGAAAAAAGCACTATTTTTTTTTGTTAGGACAATCTCATAATTGATTATAGTGCCACCTAAAGCAGCATCTCTCCATCATAGGGTTGCCCATAAGCCGGAATTGACTTGAAGGCAATCCATTTCATTTCAGCCCAGAGAAGAAGGCAAAGGCAGGAAAGAGAAAAGTGTGTCAAAAATGAAAAGTTAGGAGGAATTGTACCTCCTTTTCAAAGTGCGTGTTCCTCTCAGTCCACCTGGCTTAGCTTTATTAAGAAAAAGGCTTCTACTAATCCAGACTCTGCTTCTCCCCACTACAAGCTAGCAAGACAGACCCAGGGAGGGATGGCAGTAAGGACTCAGCCCCCCTAGAATTCTCCTATCCTCACCTGTATCAGGGATTTTTTTTCATACCTATATCCCTGTTGAGGATGTGTCAAGTAAGGAGAGTCAGGAAAAGAAAAAGAAAAAGAGAGCTTGAAAAGAATATCACAGATCATGCTGCTGAGATATAAGACAGGACCAGTCTGGAGACTGGGAGCTCCTCCCCAGCAGAGGAGTCAAAGCAATCCAATACTGTCTCCTCCTGACGGAGTAGGGAGGAGAAAAGGGCACAATCCCAAAAGATCCAGAAGACCCACTTTATTAGAATTCGATAACTATAAAGATCAACAATCACAGAATATTTATTTGGGTGTGATTCCCCCAGCACCACCACACATGTAAATGTTTCATATTGAGAACCTGTTGGCAGAGGTTTTTTATCATATATAAAGCTCTTAAAAATTTACATAAAAACCCAAGAGGAAATAAAGTAGTGTTTCTAAGATGCAGATGCCACAATAACACAAAAATTTATTATTAGCTCTAATGTATTAGCTCTATTTCATAAATGAAAGAGGACGCTAAGATAATTCTTTCTCTAACACTTTTTCTATAAGAAAATTTGCTTTTTTTAACCATGTTTTAATTTGCCATTTCAATGTTGAGCAACATTAAGATTAATTTCTGGTACTAAATTTTTTAAAATCCCAGAAAATTATAAACTTTTCTTGAAACTGTGCCTTTTACATATCCATACAAGATTACCAATGGAGGGAGGTATGCATATTTCATTCCTTAGTATTTATTACAGCATGAATTTCAGTCCAACATGGTTTAATTTTAACACATTTCCATCAAAGTCATAGAAAGTCCAGCCAAAGGCAGTTACATTTCCAACACTTTTCCGGACTATTTGAATAAATCTTTTGCAGTTTAATAGTGGCAAGATACAAAATACATGTTATAGAATTTCTGTTTACCCTTTGTACTGATAGTATATAGGAGGTCCATGCTTATAAATAAAATCCCATTGTTCCCAAGAAATATCTAGAGTCGCAAATGGGCTGAATACTATAAAAAGCAAGCATATTTAAATGCCATTTATAATACAGTAATGGAATTTTAAATAATTTCCAACATAAACAATTAACTTAAAAGTGTTTATGGGGGGGCAATTCCCTACTTGCACTCTGCAATATTAAATTTGGCCCTCCAAAACTTTGAAGTTTGCTGTGTTTGTTGAACTGTATGGAGATTTTTTGAAACTGCAAATGTTATAATGTTATGTATGATTAAGGTTGAGAGTAGTGCCACAGCATCCCGTCTGAAATCTCAAAGAAAATCTCAAATTCTAGATTGTACGTTTCAGATCAAAAGTAGCATGAAGGATATACACAATACTTCAGAAAGCCCAGAGATTCCACAAGGTAAAAAGAAAGAGAAGCTCTGCCACAAATTCATTAACACAGACGAGTTATTTATGGGTATGGGAATAGAGAATGCAACTCTAACTGGGAAGAAAGTCTGAAGAGAAGCACGTTTTCAGTTGCAAGTTTTAAATACAGGGACAGAGTGAAGGGATAGGTAACGTGCCAGAAAAGAATGCAAATGGAATAATAAATGAGTCAGTTGAAAGGTGTGGGTTATTTGAAACATAGCTAATATATGGACGATTTTGCCCGAAAAATCAGGAATGGGGAAATTATATATTACATTATATTAAACGTCCAGCTAGTGTTTCACATGCATCAGCAGGCTATGAGAGAAAACAGTCTAAAAACCAACAGAATGATATGCCTAAAACAGGAACGCTCTGAAACTGAATGCAAGACGTTATGTTATACAGGAGGTTCCATGCAGTACAGCCCCTCCTGCAACTTCAATATCCTCTTTCTATAATTAGCCCTCGTCCCCCTCCCCGCAGCCTGCCGGATAATAGAACAGGAAGAAAAAGGGAAGACCCGCGAGACGGACAAGGGCTGCGTTGTACAACAGGCGGGGCAAGGTATTTTGAAAATGCCCTCGTCTCCCCCGGTGCTCGCCGGCTCACTTCAGCGGAGCACAAGCGCCTCTTCCTCTCCGAAGGCACACGGGGTCCTTTCAATCTCCTCCTCCTCCTCCTCCTGACAAGCCTGGACCGCCCCCATTTCTCATTTTAAAAAAGCTATTTGCCCCTCTCCTCTCCGCCTCTACAAGCTCCTGGACTTACCCGCCACCGGCGAAGGTTTTCGCAGCACCACCCATCTACTCTTCCACTGCAGAGAGAAAAAGAGGGAAGGGTCGGCGGAGGGGAGCGGCGCGCGTCCCTTTCCCCCACCCACTGCAAAGCAAACCGCTTGCAAAGGGAAATGGCCCCTCCGCCACCAACCCCGCCACCCCCGCGACAGAAAACGGCGGCACCGGCGAGGCCCAACCGGGCCAGGCCAGGGGAGTTTCGCGTTGGGGACCTTTTTTCCTTCTCTCCACTTGAGCTGGCCCTCCACCACTACCGCGGAATCCGTCATCTTCAGTCATGATTTCCGACAGCTGCTGCTCGCTTGGCTGAGCTGCGGCAGGGTCACTTTCAAAATAGCTTTATTGGGTCATTGCTGCCAGTTGGAGCATGCGGGGCGGGGGCGGTAGGCGGGTCGGTTGGCAGCAAAGTCAAGGAGGTGACCCTTGACTGGCTCGCTAGCCTCCTTCCTGTCATTCCCCCAGGGCCCTTCCCAGACTATGGGGTCCTGTTGCTCCTTTCCTTGGCCTCGTTCTAGACGCGGGAAGGACGGCAGCCGCGACTGGGCTCTTGCGGGAGCACTCTTTGTTTTTTCACTCAGTTCAGCAGATTCCTTCCAGATACGGAATACAGGCGTAGAGGGTACCCACAGACACCATCCAAGCTAACCCCCAATCCGATATCAACCTTAATTTAACACTTTTCACCAATATTTTATGTATGTTTCAGTTTGGAACACATTAGTGGCCTCAAAACTATCAGCCAATATGTAATCTACATTTTTAAAAAGAATGTTGTAATGATAAGAGGAAGGAGAGGAATCAGATGTACTGTTTTGAGCTCCTTCAAAGAAGGCCAGGTGTGTGTGTGTCTGAGCTGTAAGTTTACAGGGCTGGAAACCCCATTCTTTTCATCCTGCCCTTTCTCCAAGGAGTTCAAGCCGATGTGCATGATTCTTCTTTTTCTTTTTCATGACAACTCCTCTGTGAGGAAGCTTAGTCAAAAATGGTGACTGTGGAAGCCTTGCTTTAACTAATAGGATGCAGTGATTGTGCTTCTAAGCATGTGCATGCCATGCTGTGCAGAGGATTGGGTGCAAGGCTCCTCTCTGCAGTGGAGCTGCCTGCAACAGTGGAGTGCAATACTGCCTAGCCACTGGCTTCTAGTAGCCCCCCAGGTTGCTCCATTTTAGTGGTTCCTTCCCCACCACTTGTCTCTGCATTTTTCCACCTGTATTTTATGTGCAGATTCTTCCTCCTGCCACTCCCACACTCCTTTCTTTAGGATGCATAGGGGCCTAGCCTTGCGATGTCGTGATCAATTTTCAAGCAGAGGAAGAGCTCTTTATGCCACATCCTATAGACACATTCACATCTCTAACCAAGCCACACTCCACTAAGACAAATATAACCAAAAATCAACTTTGTTTCTTGCTTATATATAGAATTAGGCTATATCTCACTCCAAATAACATTCAGCATAATTTATGTTCTATGCACACTTTCTTAACTCTGCGTAATAAAGATACATAGGAGAATTGCGCTGTAAGGGCAACAGAGATGATGAAAAGAGTTATCCCACTCTTTCAGCCAGGTGATTGGAGCAACAGCTGTCATTGTATGACAAAGCAGCAAGCAATTCCCAGCCTGGCTGAAAAACAACAACAGGGGCTCTAACCCTACCCCCAGCAACACAGCTGTCCACGCCTCCTCAATTACTTCTCTCTCTTGCATGTCAGATGCTTCCCCATTTCCCTTCAGTGGATTTCTACTTGTCTGTTGGTATCTTGAACAGTTTGTCAGTACCTGCAAAATGCATAGTCTTTGTTGGCTCAAGAGCTGAAGTTGAACTGTACAAGAGCTACAGAGATAATATATGAACACACTTGTATATGTGAAAAGTGTCTTTCCTTAAAGTAATGACAGGAGTCCAGCAATGGGGGAGCAAGTAGGGGGCTCCTTGTCTGGGGGTGCTTGCCCCTCCAGCACCACCCCTGGTGGGCCCAGTCCCAACCATCCACAGGAGGGAATCTGCTCCCTCTGCCCACTCAGTCTCTGAGAGACAAAGCAGCAAAGATTGGGCCCATTTTGTCTGCCCAGAGAAGCTTCATAAGTTACCAAGAGTAGGAGATGAATGTTCCTTCCTTGCAGGAACATTGACCTCAACCTGAATCAACAGAACAGGTCAGAGTAGCCCCATTATAAATAAAGACTGATTCCATAAACAGTGGGGTGTGCTAGAGACACCTGGGAACAATGTTCTAGAACTCATGTCATTCCGATATTTTGCTTTTATTAACCTTTTCACATTTCAAGTATCTACAATGGAATGGCCCAAAACACCCAAGTTCTGAGGTAGCCAAACCAACCAAATTCATGAGACACGCATGACTAGATGTAATTGATGCAATAAGCCACAAAACCTCCACAGAAAACATTCTGGTACCTGTTTTAGACAATAAATGGTACTGTAGAAAAACAGCCAGGAATTCAAACTTCTGAGCTAGCCAAACCACCCAAATTCACATGTCACATTGGAACAGATGGGTGTGATACAGTAAGCCACAAAACTTTTATAGAAACCATATTTCGTACCTGTTCTGGGTAAAGAAGAGTATTCCAGAAAAATTGTCAGAAATGCCATTCTGAGCTACCCAAATCAACCAAATTCACAAGTCACACATGACTAGATGGGATTAATGCCGTAAAACACAAAACATTGCACTGGTAATTTATGCCATCCCAATGGCCTCACTCATTCACAATCTTTCTGGAGGGCACTGAGGAAAAGGATATGAATAAGGCCCCACCAAAAGCATATTGTAAAGCTCACCCCATAACCTGGAGCCATCCCTACCTGCAATAATAATAATAATAATAATAAACTTTAATTTATAGGCCGCCTATCTAGCCAGTGGCGGCGTACAATAAAACATGATAAAATACAATAAACAATATAGCCAGTACAGTACAATGTAAAAATTACAGTATTTAGTAGATTGTTCATATTACAGTTCTAGAACTAGTTCACCTTGGAAGTCTCAAAGGTCGTAAAGGCCTGATGGAAAAGCCAAGTTTTCAGGCCCCGGCGAAATATATCTAGGGAAGGGGCATGTCGAAGATCCATTGGGAGGGAGTTCCAAAGCGTGGGGGCTGCCACAGAAAAAGCCCTCTCTCGAGTCCCCACCAACCTAGCCACTTTAGTCGGCGGAACCGAGAGAAGGCCCTGAGTGGCAGATCTTGTAGGGCAGCACACTTTATGACGTTGTAGGGGCTCCTTCAGGTATACTATGAACTACTAAGCACATAAAATTGTCCTTTCCTGAGTTGATTGGGTACATGTGTGTTCCATTAACAACAAAGAGGTAAAATTACAAGATATCCTAAATAACTGTGCCCTAGAACAGTTGGCCATCAGAAGGGTACTGACACAGGTCCTGATGTGAGGTGTAAGTGTTGTTGAACCAGTTGGGAACTGTGACCACAGTGCTATCCAGATCAATATATGTGTAAACAGATAATTACACACACACATACACAAATCCAGCACAGTCACATTTGACTTCAAATGCATAAACTTTCCAAAAATGAGAGGACTGTTAAAAAGAAAGTTGAAAAGCGGACTTCCGGGAAGTGTGACTTCGCTTGTGCCTGCTTTTGGGACGGGCTCCCGCCTCAAAAGAAGCTTATTCAGATATAAATCAGTCAGAACATTTTTTTTTTTGACTGATGGAATTTCTCCCGGGCAGGGAGAAACGTAGAGATCAACCTCAAAAGCCTGTTTTTGTTGGGAGGACTGGATTTCATTAATTTATGAGATAAGGTCCAGCCAACAATGCCGGACGGACTTCCTAACAAGCTCTATCTGTTTAAGCGATACGTTTATCTTTTCTTTAAAGAGAGAATGGACTAACAGGCAAGCACCCTTCTTTCTATTATTTTTTTTTATTTGGTTTAAATTGTTACAGCAAAAGGAGATTTGTCAGATTGATCGGCTTTGGATAACTGCTGGGTGAGCTATAACTCTTCTCTGTTATTCACGA
Source organism: Rhineura floridana (assembly GCF_030035675.1). Lineage (NCBI taxonomy): Eukaryota > Metazoa > Chordata > Lepidosauria > Squamata > Rhineuridae > Rhineura > Rhineura floridana. The sequence goes on along the minus strand of NC_084488.1, from coordinate 1,689,926 downwards.
AATTAACAGCTTATCTCTGTTTCTGTCGCAAAAAGCTGTCCTGGAAGTGCATTCTAAAGATAATAAACAGAAGAGGGATTTCTATTCCTGATTTCCATTCCGAGGAATATTATATTGTCTGGGACTATTCTCTTTTTGGTCTATTTTATTTTGACGAATCTGCTTCTTCACGACGCCACTAACTGTTTTGATGCTGGGAACTAAATTTGTTTTGCATTCTTGAACATAGAGAGATAAGGCAGGTTGCTCTGTTTATACTGTGATGTCATCAAGCCTGGAATATTAACCCAATTGTTGCTGAAATAAGAAGTGGTTCTTCTTTATTTTTGTTTTGCTTTGTTTTCGTGGTTTTAAAAATGGCAATCAAGAAAGTGGCTGAGAATCTGGAAGTAACTATGTTTCAGAAAATAATGGATGAGATTGAGATAACGAAACAAACCCTGCGACAGGGTAGTAAGGAGCTGAAAATTGAACTGAGCAAAATGACGCAGGAGCTTAAAGAAATAGGGGATCCTGTGAGAGAGGAGAATGAGATCAGAGATGAGAAAAGAAAAAATAAAGGGAAGATACAAGCCCTGGAGATTGGAACAAATGTGGAATTGGAAAAAGATCTGGAGTTTATGGATTTTAGAAATAAAATCTACTGTTTAGAATTTAACGTTATCTCTGAAGAAATTAATGAAGATATTAGAGATAAAGTTATCAATGGCTTGGATAATCTTCTGGACTGGAATGATGTGATGGAGCTTGATATAGAGAAAATCTATGGAATTAACTGCAGCCATGTGACAATGGAAAAACTCTTAAGAGATGAGCCAATGCATTTTGTAAAAAAGAAGAACACAGATATGACTTTACAACAGTATTTCAGCAACTTATTCAGAATGGATGGCAAGAAAATATTTGGGATAGAGGAAATTCCCATCAGACTCTTATTATATGACTATGGTTACAACAGCAAGATTATTATGGAATACTGATAATGGAAGATTGGACACTGAAATTACTGGATTTAACAGGACTATTGAAGATGGAAGATGGAACTAATAGGGATAATGGAATAATGGCTATTGAAATTATTGGACCTAACAGATTCTGATGAGATGGATTAATCGAAATGTTTATTTGGACTATGGTTATGACAATAAGATTATTATAATTATTAACGAGATGGATTAATTGACATGTTTATTTGGAGAAAAATTGATAGATATATTTCTTAAAGAATTGAAACCTCTCTTTGACTTTTTGTGGAAAGAATAAAGTAATGTTTATGAGATTTGATGATTAATTAAGATAACTACTGGAGGAAAGTGATTTTATAATCTGATTTAAGAGACAGGATTGTTATATATTGTAGACCTATAACTGATTTGATATGTGACAAATGGGAAGTCAACATTTTATTTTTTTTGTTTAATCATTTTTGTTTTGTTTTGTTTTTTGTCTTTGAATGTTTTATGATTTTGTTTTCTATGTTTTATGAAAATTTGAATAAAAATTATTGTAAAAAAAAAAAAAGAAAGTTGAAAAGCAAAGTCAAGAGATTCAAATATCTTCAAAATTCTTGTGAATCATTTAAAACCACAGTATTAAAAGTTCAGGTAGAATGTATATCACAGATCAAGAAAGGGGCCAAGAGGATGCCTGCACGTTAATGAGCAGAGTCAAAGAAGCTATTACAGGCAAGAAAGCTTCCTTTAGAAAATGGAAGTCTTGTCCAAATGAGAATGAAAAGGAACACATACTTTGGCAAAAGAAATGCAAGCAGACAATAATGGATGCTAAAAGAGAATGTGAAGAGCGCATTGCTAAAAATATAAAGACTGGCAACTTTTTCGTTTTTAATACATTAGTAGGAAACTGGCTAAGGAGGTGGTTGGATCTTTGGATGACAAAAGAGTCAAAGGTGTGATCAAGCAGAATAAGGAGATTGCAGAAAAGCTTAATGAATTTTTTGCATCTATCTTCAGAGCAGAAGATAGGGCAGATCCCTGTGCCAGGGAGTCTGAGGAACTGAGGTAAATAGCGGTGACATACTATGAAATTCTAGGCCTTATTGATGAAATAAAAACTGACATATTACCTGGTCAGATGTCATTCACCCAAGAGTTTTTAAAGAACTCAAATCTGAAACTGCTGATCTAACAAAAATATGTAACATGTCCCTAAGATCAGCCTCCATACTTTAGGAATGGGAAATGGCCAATGTAACAGCAGTTTTAAAAAAGGGATCCAGGCGGTATTCTGCAAATTACAGGCTGGTTAGCTTAACATCTGTTCTGCGGAAACTGGTAGAAAGCATTGTTAAATGGAGAATTATGAAGTTTATAGAAGAACAATTCTTGCAATGATAAATCCTGTTTCACTAACCTATTAAGATTTATTTGAAAGTGCAAACAAGCATTTAGATAGGGATGATCCAGTCAACATTGTATGCTTGGATGTTCATCAAAGACTCCTGAGTAGGCATTAGCATTCATGAGATAAGAGTGCAGGAAGTCAAAAGTAGGAATAAATAGTTCTCATAATGGAGGGATGAAAGAAATGGATTTCCGCAAGGATCAGTACTAGGACACGTGCATTGTTCACAAATGAGCTAAAGTTAGGGGTGAGCAGTGAGGTAGCAAGTTTGCTGATGATACCAAACTGGTCAGGGCAGTCAAAACAAAAAGGGACTGTGAAGATGTCCAAAAGGATCCTCCAAACTGAGCAGGCAGTAAAATGGTAAATTCAATTCAGTGTAAGAAAGTATAAAGTGATGCACATTGGGACAGAAAATATATATAGAAACTTCATATATATTCTCATGGGATCTGAACTGGTGTCAGAGGCAGCATGCTTGCTTCTGAATGTTTGTGGGAATCACAGGTGGGGAATCACAGTGCTCTTGCATTCAGGTCCTGCTTATGGGCTTCCATTGACATCTAGGTGGCCACTGTTAGAAAAAGATGCTGGACTAAAAAGGCCTTTGTCTTATCAAGCCCGCTCTCTTATATTCTCAGTAATTTTGTGCTTTCTTTCAAAACTTCCTGAATCTTGCAAAAATAACAACAGTAATGCATTGACAAAATTAATCATTTATGTTTATTATTAGGATTAAAATGACTACTTTGATCATACTTGCCATTATTTTTGAAATATATACTTTGAAAGAACAACTTTCAACTGTTCTGCAGAGCACAACCTCCTCCCCCCTGCCGTTTGTCTTTAAATGGCAAAGGACGTACTATCGCTGGTGAGTGTCAACGGGTGGCGCTGGGGGTAGAACCATTCATTTTTAAGGCGAGGATTCCTTCTCTCTTGCTTTGCTGAAAAATGAATGCAAATCAAGACTTTGTTAAAGTAAGCCACAAACAGCAAGAGAGAGACCACGAGAATCGTTGGTAAGAGTGAATTCTGGGGTTAAAACAACTGCGAGCTTCACAATAAAAAATAAGTGACGTTGGCTTTGCTGGAAGATCTGCTGAGACAGGATTGTGGAGCTGATGCTACTTAGCGGTGTGGGTTTTGTTTATATTTGAGACAAGCACGTTTTCCGCCTTTCTATCTGAACTCTGAGGGAGAGTAACAGTTACGCCCCGCCATACCCTCACAAAGCGAGAACCTAATTTCCCAACATGCTTCACGCGCTGTAGTCTCTGAGTGGCGGTAGAAAGTGGCATGGTGGGAGTTGTAGTCTATCAAAACTATACACTATTGTCTTTTCTCTGTGCCGCAAGCCACGCCAGTTTGTCGGACTAGCCGAGGGCCGGTGATAGACAGCTCTTTTTGACCAGTGGCGGATGAGGCTGTCGCTGAGGCGGGCATGCAGGTCGGCGGGCATCACCCTAGTAACCGTGTCGGGGCGAGGGTTGACTGCTTTGAAGAAGACCTACTTGTGTGGTCTCCCAGCCCCGCGGCGAGAGAGCGGGGAGCGCGAAGAGGTGAGAGGGGCAGCTCCAGCGCTGATTCGCCTCCTTAGGGCCTGTTTTAGTGGAGGAGCTTGGATTCCTGGGGAGGGGGCGGGTGAAACAATGGGCGGAGGGGAGGTATCGAAAGTGTTGCTGACGAAGTTAAGGCGCTAGTGCTCTGTGTGGAGAGATGAGTGGGGCTCGTTACGGCGTGAATTCTAGCTGGTTTACTCAAAAATAAGTTCTGAGTTCAGTAGGCCTTTCTTCTTAACTTGTGTGTTTAGTATCCCACCCTCCTCCTCTCGTTGCTTTCAGATGGAAGTATATATGTGTGCTCGCTTCAGGAGGAAAAATCTTAGCTTTGTCTGGGTTGGTCACTTTGACTAGGAGATCTGTAAGGTACCAAACTCGGGCTAGGCTGTACGTGTAGGATACGTTGGCTCAGTTTTTACTCCTGGGTTTTTCAACTGGACCCTACAGCACTCTTCAAACCAGCAGGTCCCCCCACTCTTCCTAAGTGATCTGTGTGTGGTAGAAGCAATCTGTGTGATTTTTGATTGTCAGTCTGCATTGTATCTGATGCTTCCAAGGCAGGAAGCAAAGAGTATCCAGGCAGTTGTCACAACAGAGATAAGTACGTAGTGAAATCTTCAAAGGATCTATAATGGGACTTGGGCTATTTATCGTATTAATGAATGATCAGGGATAAGCTGCAAGGTGGTCAAGTTTATTCATGTTTATTCATTCATTTAAAACATTTTTATCCTGCGTGTCAGCCAAAAAGATACCAAATTATTCAAGCATGACGAAATCCCAAAGAGATTTTAAAGAACTGCAAAAACTTCTTACTCTGAACTGGAAGTGAATGATGTATAATAAAATGACAGGTGTGATGTATATGCCAAGTAATGCACACTGCAATGACAAATGTTGCTTCACCTGAGGTGTGTGAAAATACCCAGGAAAAGGATATTGGATAACGATAGAAAGTTCGTTTTTAAATGGCTGCTCAGGACCAAACTGCACATGATGGGCAGATCTGTCACACGTCTCCCGTTATGAAGTTGGAGGACTTGGAATGCACTTCGTTCAGAAACTTCAACCTGTACAGGATGCAACTGCCTAGGGACTTGTTGCAACCATGTTACACCAATATTGTACCAGTTGCCTGTGTGTTTCAGGGCCCAAGCAAAGTGCTGATGTTGACCTTTAAAACTAAATTGTTTGAAGTTGTAATTTAAAGCACCTATTTGAACTGGTGTGAGCCTTGAGATTGGCATCAGAGGCCCTGCTCATTAGTTACTTTTTTGAACTACAACTCCCATCAGACCAATCCAGTGGCTATGCTGGCTGGGGCTGATGGGAGTTGTAGTTCAAAAAAAGTAACTTTTCCAAGCTCTGCAGCAGACCCCATTAGTTCAGACTTTTAAATGGGCTTTGAAGACCTATTTCTTTAAAACACTTTTCATGAGACAAGTAAGGTCTGTCAGCAAAGTGTTGCAGTGTGGGGTGCTTCTGTTCAGGGTTGCAGCTGTTCCATTCCATCTGCTGCACCTCTCCATCCCAATGCCCACCCCCACATGGAGTCAGTCTGCAAGTATTCTGTGCTCATAGATGTAGACAAGGTGCTTCCGATGATGCCGCCAGCAACATGTCCTCTCGACCCTTGCCCTTCTTGGCTTATTAAAACTTGCCGAGAGGGTTTGACCCAGTGGATCCAGGGTGTGGTCAACACATCATTGCTGGAAGGAGTGGTTCCAGCTCCCTGAAAGAGGCAGTGATTCAACCGCCCCTGAAAAAGCCTACCCTGGACCCATTCATCTGTGACAATTACCGGTCACAAATACCCCCTTTTTAGGGAAGGTGATTAAGAGGGTTGTGGTGCAGCAATTCCAAGTATTCTTGGATGAAACAGATTATCTTGACCCACTCCAGTCTGGGTTCAGGCTTAGTTATGGGACTGAATCGGCCTTGGTCGTTCTGTTGGATGACCTTTATTGGGAGAAGGACAGGGGGAGTGCATCCATGTTATTTTTACTTGATCTGTCAGCGGCTTTTGATACCATTGACCATGGTCTTATTCTGGGCCAACTTGGTGAGATGGGTATTGGAGGCACTGTTTTACAGTGGTTCTGATCCTGTCTCCAAGGTCGTTTTCAGAGAATAGCATTGGGTGATTACCTTTCACCCCCCTGGCAGTTGTGCTGTGGGGTGCCGCAGAGTAACATTTTGTCCCCCATGCTGTTTAACATCTATATGAAGCCCTTGGGAGTGGTCATCAGGAGATTTGGGGCAAGGTGTCAGCAGTATGCTGATGATGCCCAGCTCTATTTCTCTATAACATCTGAATCGTGAGAGGTCGTGCAAGTGGCTAGGAGTGTCTTTAACTAGCTTCGGCCAGTAAGCCTGCTGCAATGATTTCTGGACCAGGATAGGCTGACCACAGTTGTCCATGCACTCTGGACTGGGTTACTGTACAGTATGGTCCTGCTTTTTGGTGCCCTGGTTTTTGGCATTCCGCTAATACGGCTGCGCCAGCGGGGAGATCAGCTGGAGCACGCGATGCAGCTGGAGCACGGGGAGCTCGCGTGCTCCAGCTGATCACTGTCAACTGGAGCGCAGCAACTGCAATACAGTAGGGCCCCACTTTCCGGCGGTTTTCACTTTTTGGCGGGGGCCTGGAACATAACCTGCCGTATGAGTGGGGCCCTACTGTAATGCGCTCTATGTGTGGCTGCCCTTGAGGTTGGTCCGGAAGCTGCAGCTGGTGCAAAATGTGGTGGCAAGACTGCTCGCAGAGTATCGCCAACATGTCACCTTGCTGCTGAAAGAATTGCACTGGCTGCCTATTAGCTAACAGGCCAAGTTCAAGGTTCTAGTTTTGGTGTACAAAGCCCTATACAGCTTGGACCAGGATACCTGAAAGACCGTCTTATTCCTTATATACCCAGTTGATCACTGCGCTCTGCAGGTGAGGGCCTCCTGCAGATACCATCTTATCGGAGGTCTGTTCTGCACAACATAGGAAACGGACCTTTAATGTGGTGGCACCTGCCCTGTGGATTTCCCTCCCCTTGAATATTAGACAAGCGCCAACTCTATTATCTTTTCGGCACCTGTTGAAGACCTTCCTCTTTCAACAAGCCTCGTAAGTTGAGACCCTATCCCAGTCTGCATCTGTGTTGGAATTGCTTTTTAATATGTTTTTAAACTTTTTTTAAAAAAACAATATATTTGTAATCTGTTTTTAAAGATGTCTTGAAAGCTGTTTTTTTTTTAAAAAAAGATGTTTTTAAAGATGTTTTGTTTTTATGATGTTTTAATGTGTTTTTAGTGCTTTTGTTTGCTGCCTTGGGCTCCTGCTGGAGGCAGGGTGGCATATAAATCAAATAATAAATAAAAATAAATAAATAGACTAAGCTCTCTCAGGCCTTATTAGCTAATTTTGGGGATTTTTGTCTGTTGGAGTTTTTTCCCCTCTAGAGTATTTTTGGGGTGTGAGGTGGACACACTGGTGTGCAATCTGAGCTACATTAAAAAATTTTATTTCTTCTTTGATTTCTATGGGTTAGCTCTCACTTCTAGTGTCTCTGGGAGCATTTAAAAGTAGATTGTCAGCGTGAATCGGGAAATGACCTTTCCAGATAATTCTCTCTACATTTTATATATCTGTCTCTTCCTCTATCTGCCTTTTCCAGCCATTCCATTCTATTCCTCCTCCCACCTGGTTTTCAGTCCCCCCCCCCTTAAACAGTAAATCAGCATTCTATGGGCACTGGGCATGCTCAATCCTCATTTGGCTATTTTTGGTGGATTTAGTTTTTCTTCCTAAACCTTTTTTGTACTGTTGCAAAACTCAGGGCTAATTCTAACCTGCTGGATACTTTTATGCATGGGTGGTGCTGTTTTAGCTTCATAGATGCAGCACTCAGAAATTTGAGATTGGTATTAGATTATGTTTTTTAGTTAATTACTGGTTTTGGATTATGAGTGGATATATAACTGTTGGTTTTAACTGTGTTTTAAATAATGTAATTTTTATGGATTTCTTGATTGGATTTTGAGATTTTTCTAACTACTGTTTTAAATTATGGCATTTTATTTGATATTGTGTTTATATCTTTATGTAAGCCACATCGGGAAGGCTTTTTGCCCTGAATAGAACCCATAAACAAAATAAAAATTGTCATTAGGAATGGGATGAAGTATAAAAATGCCACTTGATCAATTTGTGGTGAGCCTATGTTTAGAATATGGTGTGCAGTTTTGGATGCCGCATTTTGAAGAAGGATGTTGTAGAAATGGGTCAGCTTTCACTATTGAGTAATGTGGAGAAGTGGGGGCAGCAGATTCCAGACAAGACAACATGTTCCATCATTGTGTTACATAATTTTAAAATGAGCTGAGAAATGGCTGTTGGTTTGCTGTATTTCTTAGATGCCCAGTAATGTTCTCTGGGTGACATACAGAATAGTTAAAAAAGAGAAACTCATCACATGCAAAATAGTATTCTAAAAAACAGCTTTAAAACAATCTATATAAAACAGAGAGAAACCAGCAGCAAACAACCTTCACATATAAACATTCCTGGGATATTACAGGAGTCAAAAGGCCTGTGAGAATATTAAGGACTTTGCCTGGCACCAAAACATCATTAAAGTAGGATATCGGTAAGCCTCTCTGAGACAGAGAAGAATTTGTAGTGAACATTAGTAGCTCCTATCTCATCCCAAACTTGGTTAGTTTCACCAGCATGTCCATAACTGACTAGTACACATGGAGAGAGCAGAAGTGTTTTCCATAGCTATAGTTGGAATGTAACCAGTACTGTAGTGGCAAATTCATAAGTCCAGGGTCCCTTCATGATAGTCATAGCCACCACTCCTCTTTTTTTGCTGCTGGGTTGAGAATGAGATCCTTGTGAATGCCTTCTCCCACAGCAACAGATGTCCCCAGAAGCCAATCAGCATGAAAGGGTTAGCTACTAAAAAGAGTCTTTTCATCTCCTTTCACTCTGATTGACTCAAATCAGCAGGAAAAGACAAGGAAGCATGTTAGAAGACTCTTTTCAGTGCCCAACACACTCACCTTTCATGCTGATTGGCTTGTAGGATGCTGGAGACATAGGGACCACGCTGGGACCCTGCTCCCAAAAATGTAAGTGGTTTAAGACACCCTGAGATCCTGGCTGACTACACTCCTGAATGTAACTAAATCTGCACATGCTTGTTTGACATTAAATTCCACTGACATCAATAGCACTTATTTCCAAGAATGAAAGATTACAGCCACTGTTGTAGAGTAAATGGGGAACAAGAGGATTAGAATTTTCCCATTTGAGGGCTTAAGCAATGGATCCATGACCATAATATGTCAGCAAACAGTTGGATAAGGAAGTATGAAAAGGTGTGAAATTCAAGTCAGCAGTATTTGTGGCCCTGTAGTCTGCTATTGTATGCTAATAAACTAGCACTGCATTTTTTGGACCATCAGTTGGGCTCAAGGCAGTATTTTGGAAGGATTGTTTTATATTTAAACTTGTTATTTGTGTCTGCCTTCACAAAAGTAAGTATCAAAATAGAAGGATCTAGTTTTTTAAGAACTGTCACAACTACACTGTCTGTGGACCTGAATGTAGATTAAAATGAATAGAATAAACAGTCTGAAGTCAGCAATTTCATGGGTTTGGCTTTTTTTTTGCTGAAAGTGAACTTGGCAGATGTTAGGTGCTTGGGGAACTAGCACCTATGCCATAAGTAAGTGCAGAGTTTGTGTTTGTCCTGTGTGCACCTTTTGCTCATGGAAAGTCTGTACTTAGATCAGCCCCCTACATTAATACCATGTATCTAGATATTGTTAAACAACAACAAAAAAGAGAGAATAGCGGATGTATTTAAACAGTTTTTTCTTCTTCTATAGGACCTCACCGGATAACAGAACGAAAATTCCTTCCTGGCATCCCATGAAACATTAGCACTGGATTGCATAGACTTTCTTTTCCAACAAATACCAGCATGTATAGACCAGGAGAGAAAGTGAAACGTCGGATGCGTATTCATGGTTCCAGCATAAGAAGTGTTGAAGTTGCTAGAGGGAGAGCAGGGTATGGGTTTACTCTTTCTGGTCAGGCTCCTTGTATTCTTAGTTGTGTTTTAAAAGGTAGCCCTGCTGATCATGTGGGACTTAAAGCAGGAGATAAAATATTTGCAATAAATGAAATCAGTGTGAAAAAGGCATCCCATGAAGATGTGGTGAAGCTAATTGGCAAATGCTCTGGGGTTTTGCATATGGTCATTGCTGAAGGGGTTGGCCACATAGACTCTTGTTCAAGCGATGAAGAAGTTGGGTTTTATGATGGGAAGGGGTGGCTAAAGCCAAAGCCTGACTCAAAAGGATTGGGTATAAACAGAGCAGAGAAGGTTGTGGAAGAAATGCAATCTGGTGGAATTTTCAACATGATCTTTGAAAATCCTAACACTTCTGCTGGTACTATGCAGACCTCAATAAGAAAGCAAATGCTGGTTCATGAAACTGCTCCTGTTAAACTAGAAATAGGACATGAAAATATAAATAATAACCCTAATATTCTCAGTAATGAGGAACTGCCAAAAGTCTTGAATGATGTCTCAATTTTTAGAATTGGAGTGGAAAACCAGGAATATTTTGGATTAGATGCAAGCATTTTAAATGTGGCAATGGTTGTAGGCTACCTAGGATCAATTGAACTTCCATCCTCAAGTTCAAATCTGGAATATGATAGTTTGCAGGCTATTCGTGGATGCCTGCGACGTCTTCGGGCAGAACAAAAAATCCATTCACTGGTTATAATGAAGATTATGCACGACTCTATTCAACTCTGCAATAATAAATCTGGTGTGATTGCAGAATATCCTGCGGAGAAGCTAGCATTTAGTGCTGTATGCCCTGATGACAGAAGATTCTTTGGACTAGTTACCATGCAAACCGTTGATGACGCAAGTTTGACTCAGGAAGATGAAGCAGTTTTAAGGACATCGTGCCATGTGTTTATGGTGGATCCAGAACTATTTCATCATAAAATCCACCAGGGCATTGCACGGCGTTTTGGTTTGGAATGCACAGCAGATCCGGACACTAATGGCTGTCTAGAATTTCCAGTGTCATCTCTCCCTGTTCTTCAGTTTGTCTCTGTTTTGTACAGGGATATGGGGGAATTGATTGAGGGAGTTCGGACAAGGGCCTTTCTTGATGGCGATGCAGATGTTCATCAAAATAACAGCATGAGCAGTAATAGTGATAGTGGTATTGGAAATTTTAACCAAGAAGAGAAAAATAATAGAGTATTGGTAGTTGAGCTAGGAGCGAACTCAAGTAAACATGCTCTTAGTGGTATACAAGACAATCCAATAGGTAGAGGTCAGGCTGTTTCCCATTGGACATTCAGTCATGAACAAGAAGGAAACTCTGCATTAGAAGTAATGTTTCAGAATGATAAATCACAAAATCAAAGTAAATTCCTAGCTCCTTCAGCTCGCATTGAAGTTCCACTAGTTCCTTCACAAAACTCAATTACATCATGCAAGAAAAATTCTATGAACATTTCCAATCAAAGATGGTTGCCAGTTCATGTGTTAAAAGACTGGCAACCTGGATGTGTAAGTGACCAAGAGTCATACACAGATTCTACAGATGGCTGGTCCAGTGTTAATTGTGGTACTCTTCCACCTCCAATGAGTAAGATTCCTGCTGACAGATACCGAGTTAATGGCAGCTTTGGGCAGCCTCATCTAATGTCTCAAAAGAATGAAATGTCAAAAAATGGGCTTCATATACAAAACACATTTGACTCTCAACACAGTGTCAGAAAGGCCAAAGAACATAAAAAGGTAAGAAGGTTCATATAATACTCTCATTAAAAAATACTTTGCTATTGCAGTCATTTCACTCCATTAATTGGAAAGTAATGCTGTTAGGGATTGTGGGGGATATAACAAACGAGCTCCTCTCTTCTTTTCTTTTCTCCCTGCCTGTAATGGTTATCAAAACTATGAAAAAGAAATTGTACTTATAGATAATAGGAACTGAATAATAGTGTTGTGCTGCATCTCTTGGATGAAGGATTGGAATGTGATTTAAGAACAGCAAAGAATTCATAGGCAGAATCTAATGACGCTAAATAAAAAATAGACAGAATGTATCTATTCTTTAGTTTCTTTATAGTTCTGTATTTACCCATGCTGCACCTAATGTGTATATATATATATATAATAAAACAATGTGATATGTGACCCGCTTGTGAGATTAACCTGGCAATAGTAGAAAAATAACAGTCAACCTCTGTAAAATTTACTTGCAAAGGAATTTGGACTGGTTAAATCAACTCCAGGTATGGCACGCAGATGCAGAATGACAAGACCTCACAAAAGATGTTGGATGACTATATGGACCAGAACTTTATTAAACCATTAAAGAATGTGTAGCAGGGTAAACTTGAGGTGTTCAGTACAGACCTAAAAACATTCCTGTACAAGTTGGTGAACCATTGGGGCAGAGACAGAGGTATGCATATTCCATCACGGCTCAGAGCCTATGAGTCCATATGGTTTTCAGTTCTCTCAACCAACATGTTCAAAGTGTGATCTGGGAGGCTTCGTCAAGTCCTCAATTCCCAGGCTGCTATGGTTTGTGTAGGTGAGATGGCCATTCCCAAAGAGGGTTTCTGTTCTCCCAAGCAGAGTGGCACTGAGAGACTGGTCTGGGGAAAAGAAACTTTCTTCACTGTCCAGTTCTTGCCACAGGGTGCTCAACAATATTCCTTTCTCTAATCCCACGCTGTAACTGTCACCTGAAAGGTGTTCACCATCACCCCAGAAATACTACAGGTGTGGGGAATATGTGACATCTATCACCACCATCAAGTCCCTGTCCTGGGTTCTGCCCAAGACATAATGCCAGAAGCTTTTATACTGAAGTAAAGAGGAGGCAAAGTAACAGTACAGACTTAGCAGCAGGCACAGAGTTATAGTAGCCCCAAATCTCTTATTAGGAGACAGGATGGCAGGAGCAGCAGGTCAAGTTCAAGAGTTCAGAAACAGAACAAGAAGTTCTAAAACCTTATGGAAGCTACAAAATTGACTCAACAAAGGCCTAGGCCCACCTGCCAAACTTGTAATGTTGAGGCATGGTGAGCCTACCTGCAAGATTCCTGTCCCCTGCAGGAATGGCGAGTTTTTAGGCATGCACTATGTCGAGGTCAGTGGGTCTGTTGCCATTTGAGATGCCACCTAGTGTGGGGGGACAAGATTGAGCCTGCTTCCCCTTCTGATTCCTGTTCATCCACCCCAAGCAGTGGGTCAATGCTCCTCAGACTCCAATGATACTCTCCACAGGAGGGAAGGAAAGAGCTGGGGATGCATCTCCATCAAGAATTGCTGGAATCAGGGAGGGTGGAGGGCCTCCCTCCGCCAGCCTCTGTTCCAGTGTCTCAGCCTCCCCCATCCAAGCCTCCTCTTCCCCCCCCCCCACCAATCCATGCCTGAGTCCGACCGTGCCTCGGGGCCCATGATAGTCCTTCCTCAAGTCCTATTATTCTTTCTCTTGGCCGCAGCAGTGCACTTTGGGTTCTTGGCACACCTCAAACCCTGCCTTTTCAGCATCTCATACCAGAAAACCAGCTATCTCAGGAAATGAACCCTAATCAAGGCCCCATCTACACTATATATTTAAAGCAATAATATATCACTTTAAACAGTCGTGGCTTTCCCCAAAGAATCCTGGGAACTGTTAATGGTGCTGAGAGTTGTTAGGAGATGGTATTCCCCTCCCAGTTACAATTTCTAGAGTGGTTTTAACAGTCAATCCCTCTTCCCAGAGAACTCTGGGAACTGTAGCTCTGTGAATCTCAGATTTATAGAGACACCCTTCTCCTGAAAAGTAAGGTCCCAAAATACTGTGATCTTCCCAACCTGTTGACTCTAGAATGAACCAGAAGCTTGCTGGTGGGAGAGCTTCTCTGTCAGAACTGTCCTTTAGTGAAGGGGAAGCGTCTCACACAAATGCTAACCTAAGTAATGCTCTGGAATCTGTGGCGGGCATCATGCTGGATCCTGGAGCCAGAAAGGGAATGGATTCCCTCCCCCCCAAAAAAGAAGGTGGCCGTGTTTCTCCCTCCTCCAAGAAAGGGCAGTTGAAGCCTAAGGAGTTGTCCTTTGCCATGTTGGCTTGGCTTAACAGGAAGACCATGGGTGAAACCCCCACTTCCATAGTCTGACTTTTTGCCTGTTCTAGCCACCAGAACTACTTGCATCGCCATAGACAGAGGCACCATCTTCTTTTTCCTCATCATCTTTCCTCCATTTCTCTTCCTCTGAGTCTTCAGAAAGGTCCAGGGTGGAGAGGAGGTGTGGGAAGAGCAATGACAGAATGTCTGCTTCCTACAAGTCTTCCAGCCAATGGAGACTAAGAAGGGCCAAGAGATGTTCAAAGTGCCCAGCTGCTCTGGTTTCTGCCTATGGAGACCCAAGACCAGGGACGTGTAGCTCTTTTCTGTATTCAGGCAAAGAGGATTTCCTAATGTGCCTCCTCTCCTTCTGGGAGGGAGGAGGGGCAACTGTCCGGGGAAGGGGCCCCTTGTGATGTTCCTGTATTAGTGTATATATGGTAAGTGCTGTTTGTATAGGAGATACATGGTAAGTGGAGTGAAAGAGGAGGGGGGAGTAAATGGGCAGTAGAATGCTGGATGATTGGCTGAGGGTTGAGAATGGTTGAGAGTATAAATAGAAGGATGACAGTTAAATCTGGGTGGACCTGAGTGGGTTGTTTGAGAGGGTGAACGTGAGTGGGTTGTTTTGGTGGGTTTTTGAGAGGAGATTGTGTGGAGAGTTGGTGGATGTGAGGAGAGTGTGGAGTTCGGATTAATACTAAGACAAGTACCAGAAATAGATGAAACCATATGCTTATGTGCCTACTTATATTACTTATAAAGTAATCTTGTTATCTCTCTTATTTAATAAAAACTATATTTGGTTTACCGTCGCTTAGAGTGGCTGACAATTCAGCCAGATAAGCGACTAATAAGTCGAATAAATAAATAAATAAAAATACCGAAGGCCTGATCCTTGGCTGGGGTTATACAGACCAGAAGGGAGGGCAAGGTGCTTACCAAGGCTGAAGGGAAACTGTAACAATTGGTGGCAGCGGTGAAGGGAAGAATATAACACCACAAGTATTCAGAGCAAACCAGGATCGTATGCTTTATATATAAAGATCAAAGGGATTGGGGACAGCTTAAGCACTCAGTCACAGAGGTAACCTGATAGAGAGACTCAGGCAGAGTCTCTGGGAATACTGGTTATAGGACGTGACTGGTGGTGCTGCCTAGCAGGGGGATCTGTTGAGATCTGTGCTAGAGTGGGGAGAGAAACCATAAAAAAGGACAGTCCGGACTGGTGGAGTCCCTGGTGGTGCCTAGTGACAGGCAGTAACCACGAGCAGGTAGGAACCTGACAGGGAGAGCCAGGGAAGGGCGCCACACACCTCCTCTCTCCCCTTCTCCTAGATGCCTTTATCTGGAGGATTCATAGCCTATCCTGGTCTTCAAGGCTATGGCCTCTCTCCATTTGGAGGCTCCTAAGGAAAACGTAATCAGCCAGAGGACCAGGAGGAGGTCATACCCTGGGACCCACAATGAGGTCATTCCTTTTTGAAACCTCTTTAGGGACATTCTGGCAGAGAAATGGGAGTCACCAGCCAAACCCAAGGCTCCACATTCTCTCTCTGAGAAACCTTATACTCTTCCTTCTTTGGTGATTCAGAATCTCAAGGTTCCATCTATAGACAGGTCCATCTTGGCTCTTGGGGCCAAAACTACCATCCCTAAAGAGGAGGGGGAGATCCTTTCTGATCAGGAATTGGCATAGTGAGTCTTCGGTGTGCTCATGAGGCAGGCACTAGCTATGCACTCTTTGGTAGCTAACTCCTTTGTTACCAGCATTGTCATCAAACGGGCCAGGATCCTCATTCTTGAGGGCCAGGCTTAACAAAATAGCAAAAGTAGCAGAATTCCTGGCAAATTCCTGTCTGGATAGTCTGCGGTACTCAGCGGGCCTGGGTTACGCAGAGATAGCCAGATGAAACTTACAGCTTAAGCAGTGGGAGGTGGATCATCATTCAAAATCCAGTCTTCCTGTTCTTCCCTTCTCAGGGGGCAAGCTGTTTGGGAAAGGCTTGGACCCTCACCTAGTGGACAATAAAGATAAAAAAACCCTCTTCTTTCTGCCCCCCAAAGAGAGTGTATAAATCACTTAAAAGACTTGCTCAGTCATTTCGTCTCAGGTGATTCCCATCCTCGTACAGCACTGCACGCCAGTTCCAAGGACCCTGGGGTTCCTCCCCATCCCAGGGTCACCACCACTTTTCCAGAGGCAATTTTACCAAACCTCATACCAGCAAGAACCAGTTGAAGCAAATTGATTAGTAAAACGTGGATTGCAGAAAGAAATGGTGGCTGCTGTTCATGCTTTTCCTCCTTTTTATGTAAGCTGGGGTGCGTAAGAGGCAGGAGTGTTGCCTTGCTTTTTGGCCCAAGGGCTCTTTCCTTATAACGGGAGCTGCTGGTAGCTGGAGCGAGTGGAGAGGAGACAGCATGTTGTTTCTTGTACTGAGGTGGAGCAAGAGAAATGGTGCACTGCCTGTGCTCCTCATGTTGGCAGCGCGGCTTTTATTCTTGTCTTGGGCCTCTGCCTTTTTGTTGTAAAGGGGTAGAGAGAGAAATTGACTTATCTATAGCAGTGAGTGTTTTGTCTTCTGCTGGAAGAGAGACAGAAATAAATGTCTGTGGAGATGTATTTGTGTAAGACAGGGTGGCTGAGAAGGGAGGAATGTTTTTTATTCTATTACTTGAAGGGTTGGCAAGAGAAGGTTAATTCTGGAGTTTGTATGGTAAGGGGGAGGGGCTGGCTGGAGAGGGGAGGGGAGGTTTTTATTGTATTGTTTAAAATGGTCCCGTGTGCTGTTCAAGACAAACTAAGTTAGGCTGTAACCCTATATGGTCATCATGGAGTAAGCTTACCCCTGAGTAGATGTGTAGGAGTATGCAATTATTGTGGGATAAACCCACTGTAGTCCATCACTAACTGGTTAACTCAGTTGCAGCCCTTGATACAGTAGGGCCCCACTCATATGGCGGGTTATGTTCCAGACCCCCGCCAAAAAACGAAACCCGCCAAAAAGCAGAACTCATTCAATAGAATGGTGCCCGATGCCTGAAAACGCCGTAAAAGCGGAACAAGTGCCATATGAGTGGGGCCTTACTCTAATTGAAAGCTGCCGTATTAGTGGACGCCGCAAAGATGGCCACCGCAAAGCAGGGCCCTACTGTAATAGACTCTTGTCAGCCTATAGAGTTGCCTTTAAAACAGGAGGGTAGAAGTGGTGGAACAGTATATAATTAACAGTGTAATCCTATTAAGAGGTAAATTCTGTTGAATTCGGTGGGGGAGGGATTTCTCCCAGGTAAGTGTGGTTAGGATTACATCTTACGTCCTTGGAGTGGTTGGTATTCGCTGTAAGACCATAATAGTCTATGAATCCTTTTATTAGTGTAGGTCACATGTCTCTGACTCTCATAACAAAAGGAATACAGTAGGGCCCTGCTTTGCGGCACCCTGCTTTTCAGCGTTCCGATAATACGGTGGCGCCAGTGGGGTGATCAGCTGGAGCACGTGATCAGCTGGAGTGCGGGAAGCTCGCGTTCTCCAGCTGATCACTGTCAGCTGGAGCACAGTGGCTGGAATGCAGTAGGGCCCCATTTTCCGGCGGTTTTCGCTTTTCAGCGGGGGCCTAGAACATAACCTGCCATATGAGTGGGGCCCTACTGTAACAAAAAAAGGCTGGAAACCACCTGCACACTTAACCATAGCCCAATTTGCTACTTGCTTTCTTGCTAAATCAGTATGTATATATGCACGCACGCACGCACCCTATGCCTTCTTTGCTGTGGGTTCCTGTTTTATTTTTATATAACTGAAGAACTCAAATGTTTTGTTTTTAATTTTATTTTCTAGAAAATCCATATTTTGTTTATCTGATTATAATACCGTATATTCCGGCGTATAAGACGACTGGGCGTATAAGACGACCCCCAACTTTTGAGAAGACTTTCCTGGGTTCGGCCCTTACTTGGCATAAACCAACTGAAGGGCCTCAGTTAGACAGGCCCCATTGGTTTCAGTAGGTCTACTCTGGGTAGAACTAACACTGGATAAAATCCTATGTGCGCACTGACTCAAGAGTAAACCCAATGGTACCGGGCGGTGCTTAGGGCTGCATCCGACGCTACTCAGAAGAGACCCACTGAAATTGGTGCAACTAAGCCAGCTACCTCTACTAGTTTCCATGGGGCTACTCTCGAGTCAGGACGAAGCAGGGCCGAACGGCACCCCCGCAGGCACACTGAGTCGGGCAGCAAGCCCGGTAGAACTCGGCCCGAGAAGGCCGGCGCAACACCGGAAGCCTCACCTTCGTCGGAATCCCGCGCGCGGCCGCTACGCTCTCCATCCTCTTCATCGGCGGGGCTGTCCAGCTCCTCCTCGAAGCTCTCAGCGGCGGCGGTGGGGCCCGTGCTGGCGGGCAGCGCAGCGGAGGCGGCGGCGGCAGCGGCGGGGGGCGGAGGCCCTGGCGGCGGCAGCGCGGGAGAAACCAGCGCTGTGACGCTCATGGCCCAAGCGGGGAGGAGGAGGAGGAGAAGGCTCCGCCACCGCCGCCCAAGGCACCCGGTACTTTTTTCCTCACAGCGGCGAGCCGGTTTGTGGTTGGTTTTTTTTTTTAACTCCCTACCACAGGCAGCCGCAAGCTGCCCCCCCGCCTCCTACGCGCAGGTGCGCGAACCACTTCCGCTCCTTCCTTTCCTTCCTTCCTTGGCTGGCTTCTTCCTCCCTTAGTTGTGTTTGGACCACTGCGCCACCCATAGGGTGTAAGGCGCGGCGATACTCCGGCGGCGTTTGCAGCCGTAGACTTAATGTTTTAGACTGACGTGCCCGCCAAGCGTCTCTGGGGTCAGTGTGGGAGCCCTTCCTCGGCCCACCCACTTTTGTTTCTTGTAGAAGACAGCAATGCCTCAGTTGGCGAAGTACCCGTATATTCCGGCGTATAAGACGACACCCGGCGTATAAGACGACACCCGACTTTGGAGAAGATTTTCTGGGGTTAAAAAGTCGTCTTATACGCCGGAATATACGGTAACTGCAGTCATGTCTTTTTGCAGAAAAATAACCTGAAACCATATTGGGGGACAGGGCAGTGTGTACATGGGGGCTTGATTGCTACTCACACACTAATTTAAAATTACAAAATTCTTTGCTTAATTTTAACTACAGAGCCATCAGAATTCGTAGGTTAAAAGCTATGTAAAAAGAAGGTGCACACAAGGCATTCTGTTGAATGCCAAATGACCCCCAATGGAAGATTTATGTAACTTTACAGTTGACAATGAGGACATTGAACTTGTCAAGCATTATCAATACCTTGGCACGGTCATTAACCAAAATGGAGACAATAGTCAAGAAATCAGAAGAAGGCTAGGACTGGGGAGGGCAGTTGTGAGAGAACTAGAAAAGGTCCTCAAATGCAAAGATGTATCACTGAACACCAAAGTCAGGATCATTCAGACCATGGTATTTCCGATTTCTATGTATGGATGTGAAAGTTGGACAGTGAAAAAAGCAGATAAGAGAAAAAACAACTCATTTGAAATGTGTTGGAGAAGAGCGTTGCGCATACCATGGACTGCGAAAAAGACAAATAATTGGGTGTTGGAACAAATTAAACCAGAACTATCACTAGAAGCTAACATGATGAGTATGAGGTTATCATACTTTGGACACATAATGAGAAGACCTGATTCACTAGAAAAGACAATAATGCTGGGAAAAAGAGAAGGGAGTAGAAAAAGAGGAAGGCCAAACAAGAGATGGATTGATTCCATAAAGGAAGCCACAGACCTGAACTTAGAAGATCTGAACAGGGTGGTTCATGACAGATGCTCTTGGAGGTCACTGATTCATAGGGTCGCCATAAGTCATAATCGATCTGAAGGCGCATAACAACAACAACAACAACAACAATGGAAGGCCACCGTGTCCTGCCAACTGGGAACCCTGTGTCAGGAGAAAAACTCTGTTGGAGCTTACACTAACACCTTTTGTATCCTGGCCTAGGAGATGGTTTTAACAAGTCTGCTGTGATGTACTTGTACCATAATTGCCACAGCAGTGAGATCCTGGATGAGTTGGTGTGCACCCCTCAACCAGACACATTTCCAGAGCTTGTCCAGCTGTGCCTGCAAATAGACAGTTGACTTGAAGGTCATTGCCAGGAGCGCAAGGCTGAGTCAGCCTGAACCCTACTTCCCATACCACTCCCCTGCACCCGCTTCTCCCTCAGTGTGGGAACCTCTACCCCAGTGGGGGTGGAGCCCATGGAGATGGGGGGGTGCGGCCATGCCTGAAGGAGGCGGAGAAAGAGAAGTGACACAGTTTTCTACTTTGCCTTGCCAAGACCTGCCCCAACTCCAAATCCCAGCTGTCATAGAAGTGAGGAGGAAAACTCCAAATCCCAGCTCTCATAGAGGTACATGAGCTGGGATCCACTGTAAGTCTGAGACCTCAAGACGGACCTATTCCACCCAAGTCAGCGCTGCATCTCCCCATCTGTCTGCACTTGCCCTCAGGCCATGTATACATGAAGTTCCATGTATACGCCATGGTCGATTTGGGGTTGTCCAGTAACTTCATGGACTTGGACTTTACTAAACACCACAGGATACCTGTCACCAAGCTTAAGGCCCCCCTTTCCTTGGAAACCATAGATGGGCAGCTGCTGGAGCGATAGCCCAGGCAACGGAGTGCCTGTGGGTGGAGCTACTGGGGCATGTAGGGCAGCTGGCCATTTACCTTATCATCCTCCCCTACTTCCATGTGGTACTCAAGATGACTTGGTTGACACAACACAACCCCCTCATTTTGTGGGGAAAAGCCATTGTGAAGTTCCATTTGGACTATTGCCAGCAACACTGCCAGCCTAAGGAGGTCCTCACAACAGCAGCGGAGGTGGCAGCCACCCCACTCCAGTCCGAGGGGGTTGTGCTGCCTGCCAAATGCCTGGACTATTGAGATGTCTTTGACAAGGAGGTGGACCAGCTGCCCCCTTGTAGGCCTTATGCCTTTGCCATAGACTTGGTCCCAGGGGCCTGAGTCTATTCGGCCCTTGAAGTCTCCTGCCAGGGCTCCTTTACTATTTGGCAAGAAAACATGTGGGGAGCTCCGCTCCTGCCCTGATTACTGTGAGTTGAATAAGATCACCATTCCCAACAGATACCCACTCCCCGTTATCAACGAGATACTGGAACGACTGCGCACGGCCAAGATCTACACTAAGTTGGACTTGCAAGGAGCCTACAACCTACTCCATGTCCGGGAAGGGGATGAGTGGAAAACTGCCTTTAGGATCCAATATGGTCACTTTGAGTATCTGGTCATGCCATTTGGTCTATCAAACACCTCAGCTGTCTTCCAAAATTTTATGAATGACATCTTTCGGGACTAGTTAGATTGTTTCCTGAGAGTCTATTTGTATGACATCCTTATCTACTCAGACTCCCCCGCACAGCATGAGGCTCATGTGTGAATGGTGTTGCAGAGACTGAGAGACCATCACCTGTATGGCAAGCTGGAGAAATGCGGGTTTGACCTGACAACCTTGGACTTTCTGGGATACTGAATTTCTCCACCGGGGTGGAGATGGACCCCAAAAAGGTGCATAGCATGCTTTCCTGGCACCCCTTCCAAGACCAATAAGTACCTACAGCGATTCTTGGGTTTTGCCAACTACTACAGATGCTTCATTGCTGCCTTCTCCAACAAGATGGCCCCTCTAACAGATTGTTCAAAAGGGACTGGCCCCTTCCACTGGACTGAAGAAGCCCAACAGGCGTTTGACCAACTGAAGGCGTTGTTCTCCTCGGAACTCATATTGCAACATGCTGACCCCTGCTGACCATTTGTGGTGGGATCGGGTGCATCAGACGTAGCTATTAGAACCCACTGAAAAGGGGGGAGCTGCTTCCCTGTGCCTACTTCTCCTGAAAGTTATCTAGCTCGGAGCAAAACTACACCTTCTAGGAGAAGGAGCCACTCACCATCCGAGATGCATTTGAGACCTGGTGACAGTTATTTATTTATTTATTTATTTAATTTATATACCGCCCTAAGCCCGAAGGCTCTCTGGGCGGTGTACATAAAAGGTAAAAGCAGGCACAATATATAAATACAATAAATATAATAACTCAAAAAAACAAAAACACAAAAATAATACGAGAACCAAACAACATCCAGAATACAACATAGTAATAAAATACTGTAAAAATACACTTTAAAATGCCTGGGAGTATAAAAAGGTTTTCACCTGGCGCCGAAAAGATAGTAGCGTCGGCGCCAGGTGCACCTCATCGGGGAGGCTGTTCCACAGTTCGGGGGCCACCACAGAAAAGGCCCTGGTTCTAGTCATCACCCTCCGAGCTTCTTGATGGGATGGTACTCGGAGGAGGGCCTTAGATGTTGAGCGCAGTGTACGCATAGTTTCATATTGGGAGAGGTGTTCCACCAGGTATTGCAGTCCCATGCCGTGTAGGGCTTTATAGGTCAAAACCAGCACTTTGAATTTAGCCCGGAAACAAATAGGAAGCCAGTGCAGATGGGCCAAAACAGGTGTTATATGAGCGGACCTTCTGGTCCGCGTCAACAATCTGGCCGCTGCATTCTGGACTAGCTGTAGTTTCCGAACAGTCTTCAAGGGCAGCCCAACGTAGAGCGCATTGCAGTAGTCCAATCTAGAAGTTACCAGAGCATGAACGACTGAGGCGACGTTGTCACTGTCCAGATAGGGACGTAGCTGGGCTACCAATCGGAGATGGTAGAAAGCATTCCGTGCCACTGAGGCTACCTGAGCCTCAAGAGACAGGGAAGGGTCGAAAAGAACTCCCAAGCTACGAACCTGTTCTTTCAAGGGGAGTGTAACCCCATCCAGAACAGGGTGAACATCCACCATCTGGGCAGAGAAGGCACTCACTAACAGCGTCTCGGTCTTGTCTGGATTAAGTTTCAGTCTGTTAGCTCCCATCCAATCCATTATCGCGGCCAGGCAACGGTTTAGTACGTTAACAGCCTCACCTGAGGAAGATGCAAAGGAGAAATAGAGTTGCGTGTCATCAGCGTACTGGTGACAACGCACTCCAAAACTCCTGATGACCGCACCCAGCGGCTTCATATAGATGTTGAAAAGCATGGGGGACAGTACCGATCCCTGTGGGACTCCACAATGGAGAGTCCAGGGTGTCGAGCAGTGTTCCTCAAGCACTACCTTCTGTTGACGACCCACCAAGTAGGAGCGGAGCCACTGCCAAGCAATACCCCCAACTCCCAACTCCGTGAGACTTCCCAGAAGGATACCATGGTTGATGGTATCAAAAGCAGCTGAGAGATCAAGGAGAATCAACAGGGTCACACTCCCCCTGTCCCTCGCCCGACAAAGGTCATCATACAGGGCGACCAAGGCTGTTTCGGTACCAAACCCAGGCCTAAAACCGGATTGAAACGGATCAAGATAATCAGTGTCATCCAAGAGTCCCTGGAGCTGACCAGCCACCACCCGTTCCAGAACCTTGCCCAGGAACGGAACATTCGCCACAGGTCTATAGTTGTTCAAGTTATCTGGGTCCAAGGAGGGTTTCTTCAGGAGCGGTCTCACTACCGCCGCTTTTAGGCAGTCAGGGACCACACCCTCTCGCAAAGAGGCATTGATTACCTCCTTGGCCCAGCCGGCGGTTCCGGTCCTGCCAGCTTTCACCAGCCAAGAGGGGCAAGGATCCAGCACAGACGTGGTCGCCCGCACCAGTCCAAGGATCTTGTCAACATCCTCAAGTTGCACCAACTGAAACTCATCCAATAAATGAGGACAAGACCGTGGTCTGGATGCTTCATTGAATCCAACTGCTATAATATTGGAGTCTAAGTCCCGACGAATGCAAGCAATCTTAGTTTGGAAGTGTCCAGCAAACTCATCACAACGGGCTACAGATGAATCTATAGTATCCCGAGGGCCAAGATGTAAAAGCCCTCGTACAGTTTTAAAAAGCTCCGCTGGGCGGGAGAGTGATGCCTTAATACTGACAGCAAAATAACTCTTTTTTGCTGCCCTCACCGCTGCTGTATATCGCTTAGAGCAGGCACTTACCAAGGCATAATTGCATTCGTCAGGAGTGCGCCTCCATCTGCACTCAAGCCTCCTCCTCTCTTGCTTCATCGCTCTCAGCTCCGGGGTATACCATGGGGCTGTATGAGCTCTACATAGGAGGGGGCGCATGGGAGCGATCGTGTCAACCACCCGGGTCATCTCCGTATTCCACAATCCGACCAGGGCTTCGACAGGAGCGCCAGTCTTCTCAGTTGGAAAATCCCCCAGAGCCCTTTGGAAACCCTCAGGATCCATTAATCTCCGAGGGCGGACCAATTTAATAGGTCCCCCACCCTTGCAGAGGGAAAGGGTCGCCGTAAGCCTAAACCTCAGCAAGCGGTGATCTGTCCATGACAATGGGGCAGATGAAAAATCCCCAACCTCCAGATCACCATCTCCCTGCCCAGTGGCGAAGATCAAATCAAGGGTGTGTCCCGACACATGCATCGGGCCAGTAACAAACTGAGACAGCCCCATGGTTGTCATGGATGCCATGAAGTCCTGAGCCGCCCCAGATAAAGCAGTCTCGGCATGAACGTTGAAGTCCCCCAGTACCAACAGTCTAGGGGACTGCAACAATATCTCCGAGACTACCTCTGTCAGCTCAGTTAGGGAATTTGTTGAGCAGCAGGGCGGGCGGTACACCAACAAAATTCCCAACCTGTCTCTCTGGCCCAGCGCAAGGTGGAGACACTCCAATCCAGTCGTCACCTGTACAGGGTGCTTGGAGAGTGAGAAAGAACTCCTGTAGACCACGGCAACCCCACCTCCCCGACCTTCGGCTCTACCATAATGCTGAACCATGTACCCAGGTGGGCAAAGCTGGGAAAGAGCAACTCCTCCCATATCACCCACCCAGGTCTCGGTTATACACGCCAGGTCAGCCGCCTCCTCCACAATTAAATCATAAACAAGGGAGATCTTATGTTGTACCGACCTGGCGTTTAACAACAGCATATGGAGATCCGAAGGCTGACTGATAGGACAACCAGCAGTCCTGGGGATGTGAGGAGAACCGGAACAGGTCACAGACACTACTTGTCTGGGACGAGTTCCCCTTACCTGGCATGTTCTCCTCACAACACCATACCTCCCATTACCCGTCACTACGCTAATTGGGGCCCCCGAAGGTCTCCCTGGTTGATGTATAATACTCTCTCCCATGCACATATTAAAACAGATAAAAGCACCAATACACACACACCTGATCACATTCATACCAAATAATAACAAATAATACCAAAAATTTATGTCAAAATACACACACATACACACACTTAATCAATAATACAATACAATAAACATACACTCAATACATTTAAACAATATTAAACTACAACACAATTCCAACTAAAGTTAATGGCTAGCAGGGTGGCACCTTGAATAAAGTGCTTAATATTGGGGTGCCCTGCTAGGGAGCAGACTCCCACCATGTTTCCTGTGGTGGGTTCACCTGAGGTCAAATAGTCCCTAGAAGTAATTTTCAGCAAATACTACTGAACAATAAGTGTGGGTGAATGTTAAAGAATCTCCCTCTGCCCAAAAGGCAAATCTGAAAACTTTGGAAAGAGGCTTAGGTATTTTTCTTTTTACAGGAACTAAAGACCAGGAATTCATTAAGAATTTATTGTATAGTTACCTTACCCTACAGTGGTATACATGTATATTCAGAAGTCAGTCTATGTGTGTTTAATGGTGCTTACTTCCAGGTAAATGAGTACAGGATGGCAGCCTAGGCTTTGGTTTAGGGTTGGCATTGGGGGAAAACAGGGTCTTGCACCTTTAACAGCTGTATGGCAGGCAGAAATTCAACAGGTCAAAACTTTTCTAGTATGGAAATAAAATTATGGAAGAAGCTTTATCATGCATGTAAATGCAATAAATAATAATGATGATGATGATGATATTATTATTAACAACAACAACAACTGTTCTCTAATGTTGCTGTATGCCACCCCCCCATGGCAGCCATTTCATGACTGGTGCCTCCTGCAGTCTTTCAAAATTTGAAATCTGCCTTCTGGCACTAAAGGTTTGGCAACCCTCCTACTATAAACTTTTCCAGCATCCACATTTACTCTTAGGAAACAGCCATCTGAAATGAGCAGCTCCTTCTGTTTTCTCCACTGCCAAGAGCCAAGCAAAACCGGAATGATTTGATCTGTGGAGGCCTGCAAAAAGCAAAATCAAGATAGCAAGTTGTAGATTCAGAATTAGTCCTATCCCTGATAGCCTTCTCCCTCATGATGCTAAACGCCTTGAACATGGCACATGATATGGTGCATCCCGTAAACATGCTATCAAGCAAGAAACCGAGCAGACTGAAATCCAGTGGGGTAGGGCAGAAGAAGTAAGAAAATTGATTTTGCCACACTTCCCTATTGGTGCCCTTATCACAGTGCTGCACTGTCCAGACAGCTCCTTCAAATTAGGTTATTGTAGAGTGCTAAGCTCTTTGTAGGGGGAAACTTCATTAACCAAGTCCTCTTTTGGTTAGACTACGTGATGGATGAGCCCAAATGGGCACATAAAGAGTGAGCAGGGAAAATGCCTCAAACAGACCAGCAACCTAACCATGCTGGATGATGAACTTCATGAAGTGATATCAAGGTATTTCATAAGAGCAGACCCAGCCCAGAGTTGAGCCTGCAATACAATACCCCTTTTAAAAAAAACTCTAACCAGTGCTTAGAATGAACTGTTTCACTAATTCAGTGAACTAGTTCAAAAATATCTGAACTACAACTTAAAGGATTTCCTATAATTGCCAGGTGAACTAAAAGTGAATTAAGTTAATTTTGGGATAGCTTTGAATAATTTCGAGTTCATCATCCCATTCATTCTTTCCCTGCTCCCAGGAGGAGGCCCAGACTCTTAACCTTCATTTTAAAAAGTCAATTAGACATCTATAAAGAAAGAAGCAAAACATGGAGGCAATATCTCAGGAGTATTTGGCAGATATGGAGTTACTACTGTTTCTAAGGACACTTACTCACTTAAGCAATGTACCGATATTATATATGAGGACTGGAACAATGTCCTTGAGTGCTACATGATCTGAATCAGATACTAAAGCTGTCTGCACGATGGCCCAGAACTGGAGCTCCACAGCAAGATCACCTGTAGCACCAACAAATTCATACAACATGTGCTTAGTGCTAGGACTCAAGTTTGGAACTGAGATTATCAGCACAGAGAAATAACATGTACCCAGACAATATGGTGTCTGTACTGCAAGTTCATCTGAACCATATGTCCTATGTTACACAGGATGCCAAGGTTGCTAGTACAAAGAGCGCTGAGTATGGGCCACTGGGGCTTGGCTGGGAACGCCTATGCAATGAGAACCAGGCATTGATGTAGTAGGAGACCACTGTGTACTGAAGTGCAAAGCAGGTACCAAGGTCATCAGTATCAAAGAAAATGCTAGGTTCTGAGCACATAAAATACAGAGGACATTAGAGTTTAAGCCTGGGACTGGGAACTAAAACTATCAATAGCAAGAAACAGGTAATTATCAAGGCTTGAGCTGAAGACCTACACTGTCAGTACAGATAATACAGGACACCAAAGTTGCAGCTAGGTGACAAGACTGTCAATACCAATGAACACTAGGTAATGACAGGCAACTGACTTAGGCTCAGTACATGGAAAGTTCATTTTAAAAAGGAACTAGTTCAAGTTCCTCCTGTCCAAAAAGGAACTAGTCCCAATTCCAGTTCGTCCTTTTATAAAATGAACTAGTTCTGTTTAAGTTCATGTAAATGAACTTTTAATTAATAAAAGTTCCTTCTCTGCATTTTTCCAGTATTCAGAATGTTACAAGCTGCTATGCTGAAGTATGGGATCCAAAAGCAAATTGGGGCCACACACAGATAATAAGATGACTGACAGACAGAATGTCAACAGGAGAAGCTTTTCCCATAATTATACATCCCAACTAGAAAAGGCTCACTCTCTTTAATATGTGCCAGCCACACAGCTGTAATGGTACAAAACATCATTTGTTTTGTTCTTGTACTTGTACTTATGAATATAAGAACGTAAGTAGAACCTGATAGATCAGGCCAGTAGCCCATTCTTCTACATGTATTTTCTAAGAACCATATCCAAGGTCTTCTGCACTACCACCCCGTTTGTTTCTGTGGATTTATTGTTTCCAGCCTTCCTTCTATACAGCTAGATACCATCTTTTCACACTCACCTTGTTGTATATCCCTCATATTTTGTTGTATTCGCCCATTATGGGTTGTTAGTGACACATACTTTGGCTCATGGTTGACAATGTGACATCTGCAGGCATACATGTGCCCATAGAGGCCTCCCTGGCACTCATAGAATCTCATCCCCTCACTAAAATTAGTCTTGAAAGAAGCCTTCTTTAGCCAACAGAAAGCTTTTTTTCAAGCCTAACTGCACCATGGGGGGCAATTTCACAGGCGTTATGGCTGGAATGGAGAAAGTCCTGAGATAACACATGTGGTGCCCACAAAAGCTTCTCTGGTTTGCAGATGTGCCCATGGGACTAAAAGGTTGGCGACTCATGCATTGGCTGAATCCTCAGGGCAGAACTCTGTGTATGTGTGTACACACATGCATCTACTGGTTAGCTTGGTGAGTGCGCAAGTTAATATTTTGTCTTTAAGTGTCTTGTCAGGAATTGCATATCAGCTATTTGCAGCCTCTTCCCACTTTAATTAACCGTGCTTCTTAGGGTTTGAGACCACCAGTGCCCTTTCCTATTCAGCATCCTTGAGGGTCATGGTCTTTTGGTTGCAGTGATGTAATTAAAAGGCCTCTCCTTTGACTTGTTGGAGCTTTACATTGTGCATTGAGCACAGTTTAGATCAGCCCTGGGGACTCAAGTAAGGATGCATTCTCATCTTACCATTTGTTTGCTGAGCGTCTTTTGACAATGTCACTTGGCTCCATCTCCAGATTCTCTGATTCTTGAGTCAGTCTCTGCAGTCACTCTTTAAAGGGGCCTTTATGCCTGACTTACACAATGGAAATTTTTAAAATTGTTTACTTAATCAATTTTGTCATATGCATAAACAGAACAAAAAATAACATGAAAAGCCCCATCCCCCCTTCCACGACCCCCCTCAGTTTTTAATATCACTTTGTACTCCTCCAGAAGGTATCAGATTATATAAGAACATCTTGATTAGTTGAACCATGTGTCATCCCAGCCATAACAGTTTGAAAGGGATGGGGGAACTTATTTGTTATTGTCCAAAGCTGCTGTAAATGACATGACAGGCCACCACATCACTGTAAAATTCTTTTTTCTTCTTTTGCCAGCTGCAGCCTTTGAGTTAGCCTTGTTGGAAAAGCTGCTTCCCAGAGCTTCCTATACCAGCAGTCAAGACTCAAGCTTTTCAGGTCTTTCCAGAAATGCACAGTGTGGGACCTGGCTGCTGCCAACATAAATCTTACCAGTTCTTTATAAAAAAATCCACATTCTCCCCCAAATACAGATTTAACAAAACCAGTTCTGGCATAAGACACAACTTTTGTTTTCTAATCATTTGAATTTCCATACATATTTTCTCTCAGAAGTCCATTGCTTTCCCAAATCCCTACCACATATGTAAGTAAGATCCAGTAACCCCATATCCTCTCCAATATTGCAGTGAGGATGTTTTGGTTACGCGTGTCAATCTGAGTGGAGTCTTTTCTTAAAACAGTATTGCTACCATCTTAGCCTTAGTTGCCCCTTTCGTTTATTTCCTTTGTTTACTGTTAAAGAAACTGTCAGTTTTGCCTTATGTGTTTCGTGAACCACAAGCACTGCAGGTTGCAAGTCTCTAACCAGCTTGTGTAAACTATTTCTCTTTATTGCCATCCCTATTCCCTTAATGTTTAGTGTTGCTACCATAACATCAGTGGCCATCAGCAGTATGATCGTTTAATCATCCTGCTGTCCTCCTTGACCCTTCTGGAGTACTTCTTGTGTCTTGTCATCCATCCTTCTCCCACCCACCATCCTCCCACTTTCCCCCACCCAACCTAGAAAAAAAAAACCCAATAACCTGCCTTACATCAATTTTTGAGATCTGGCTTAACTTGCAGGTGTGGACACTACTGAAACTACTTCCTACTCTGGACCAGCTATCTCGGTTTGTCCATGAGATCATACTTTAAAATCACTTTCCTCAAAAGATTCAAATTAAACTTTTCAAACTGTCCTGCGGATACACTGACCTATTATATCATAAATCAGCAATGTACAACGGGAGACCCTCTAAGTCTTGCACAGACTAAATACATATAATTATTACCCATGAAAAAATATAAAGGAAAACCTGGCTTCTCTCCCACAAACCTTAACATTTGAGCAATATAACAGTCAAACCATGGAGTCATTTCATTTCCTTCTGTCTGGCAAATCACTTGGATTACGAGCTGGGGTAAAGCCTGCAGTTGAGTTAGTTCCCCATCCTGAACTGCCACTGTCTGTTGGATTTCTTCCTCGGTGCTGTCTCCCACTCTCCTCCATCATCTTCTAAATCCTCCCTGCCTGCATTATCCCTGTTTTCTTCTCCTTCGTCGCCTGCTGCAGGCAGTTCCAGGTGCAAAATCCAGAGGATGTTTGCCACTTTCTTTTAATTTACCACCATATTGGTAGTCCCCTTTTATGGTAAAATCAGCTGAAATGGAATGCCCCAGACATATCCCAGCCCTGCTTCCTGCAATTTCAGTATGTATGGTCTCAGTCGCCCATGTCTTTGTAGTGTTCATGTGTCAGATGCTGAAGCACCAGAATTACTGAGTCCTTGTACTTCACTTTTTGATTCCTTAAAGTTTGTGTACTTCCTGCTTTTTGAGTATCTGGCAAAACAGTCTGTGAGGTTCCTGGGGCAATCCTTTCTCCTAGGACCACGTGCACAATGCACTCTTTCAAAATCTGCTTCCTCAAGCGTACGGTCTGGAGCCAGTGAAGTGAGCCATTTTGTGAGAAACTGTTTAACATTGTTATTGTCTGCAATTTTGGCATCTTCCTCCACTCCTCAAAAATGCATATTTGATTTTTCTATTCCTGTTTCTCAAATCTTCCAACTTAAGTTTAATTTCTAACTGTGCTCTCCTTAACTTGTTAAGTTTATCTTCTTGTTCCAATTGTTTAGTTCCCAGGGAGGTGATGGTTGTTTCTGTGGTCTCAATTCTAGTTCGCAACTCTCCTAGCTTATTGTCCAGAATGGTGTTCCAACCAGCCATCACAACTGCTGTTTAATGTCTTGGAACTGTAAACAAATTTCCTCCTTTATCACTGGAGTAACTGCCTCTGGCATCTCCAACATGTCCATGTTTGTGTGTCTGTGTTTGCCTTAGTGGAGGTGGGCACCATGTTTTCCACACTGCCTAAGGAGTCATTGGGCGTGGGCCTCAGAGTGGGCTTCTGTCCAGTTGCCTTAAAATAGGATGTTAAATCAGATTCTTTACTCTGTTTTCCTCCTGCTGACATCCCCCGCATGGGACACTCAAAAGCAAGCCAGAATTCAGCATCTATCATTCAGTCTTTGGGTTAATTACTCAGTTTGGCTAAGGAGCTCCCGTCTTATGCCACTGTCTTACAGGTGTCCAAGCTCCGTCGTTCCTACAATGGTAATTTTTATGGCCTAGTGACAGCACAGCTTGGTAGTCTTGTGGCGGTGGTATCTGTCACAGAAACTTTAGGTGATATGCCTGCACCCACCTCCAAGTTGATCAGCTTGTTAATCTCCCATATGTATGACTGCACAGAGGCCACAAAGAAGAAAATAAGGTTGCTTATCTGTAACTGTCATTCTATGGTCATCTGTGTAGTTATGCATCCTGCCTTCCTTCCTCTGCTGGAGGCCTTGCTTTGACTTCATCTTGCAGTGGTCTAAAAGAAATAAAGGAGAGAACTTTGGTGTTATTTTTGAGCCATGCAGAACCATGGGATTTTGGTGCTCAAGGCAAGAGCTGATGGCTCTTCTGAGATCCAGAAGTTTCCAAATGTTGTTCTGTGCAACTGGAGATCTCATATGTGTGACTACACAGAGGATCACAGTTACAGGTAATCAACCTGTTTTTGTGCCTTTCCTGGTGCCTGGCTGAACTAAATGCAAAACAACAACAATGAAAAGATGGTAGAGAACACTTGGGAAAGAGATAGGACTGGGAACCAAGGCTTGGTGCAGTGTATTCTAGGAGAGATAAGCACTGAGCACTGAACCAAAAGGGGAAATAAATCTTAAACTTTAGGTTTCGTAGGGGGAAAAGAAACAAATTAAAGGGAAAGGGTTGATGTGGGGTACTAAGGATCCAAACTTTCCCATTTTGACTTCTGTGTAAAGAAAATGCAGAATGCAAAAGAACCTAGTATGCAAATCATGAGTATCATGTGCAAATACCTGCTAGAGTGCTGTTATTCATGCTAGTGACAATGTGTTTCCTGGTGGTAGTGATGCTTCCGATGTACAGCTTCCTCCATCTGGGTTCTGAGGTAATCAAATCAGGAAGTGCCTGGGATGTTTTAGGTTAAAGAGGTAAGTGAGAAAGAGAGAGGTATTTGCAAGTTCTGGAGTTTGCATGTTGGCGTACATACTTGCTGAGAGTACCTTCTTGATTAATTTAGATGAAAGTCAGTAAATATAAACTGAAACTTTATTTTCCCTCTGTGCCGGAGCCCTTGCTTCACACGTTCTTAGGCAGCATGGAGGCTGGGAGAATACTAATGTTATGGTTATGTTATGTTACAGTTTATTTCTATGCCACCTTTTGGCCAAAAAGGCCCTCAAGAGAGCTCACAAAAAATAAACACAAATACAAAATACACATCAGAAAAGAACAATACAGTTTACAAAAATTTAAATAACAAAATATTAACATTGTTAAAAAAGCAACGGCAATATCTTTCAATAACAATACAATAACAAGTTCTAGGAGGCTACATTAAAACTCCAATTATGGTGGCACTGGACCCCAATACTATTATTAATAATACTATTATTACTAGTGCTGAAGGATTTCTCGCCATGGTGTTGAAGGGGGTGTGGTAATAAAGGGACTTTCTACCATATGTAGCGGGAATGTGGAGCTGTACAGGACTTCGGGCAAACTTCTGGTACTCATGATGACTCAGTCTTTAACTCTTGACCCAGTATTGGTATTGCTGTCCCTGCTTTCCATCCAGTATGCAAATTCTCTTGACCACTCCTTAATCTAACTTAATAGCTTCTGTTATATCAGTCAACACTTGCTCAAAGGAATGTGCTCTGCCACCCTAGTCAGAGGCAGCATGCTTCTGAAAACCAGTTGCCGGAAGCCTCAGGAGGGGAGAGTGTTCTTGCACTCGGGTCCTGCTTGCGGGCTTCCCCCAGGCACCTGGTTGGCCACTGTGAGAACAGGATGCTGGACTAGATGGGCCACTGGCCTGATCCAGCAGGCTCTTCTTATGTTCTTATGAATGTGCAGTCTTTTTATTCAGCAAGATCCACACAGCTTTCCATGGCTTCACTCCACTCCATAGAACAGTTACCAATTTGGGTTTAATGAAGTCTTTGCTCTTCTTCAGTTCACTTCTTGCAGACGTCAAAGACATGAGAGATCGAGATGACCCAGATTTTATGTTGACAGACCAATCTGGATTAATGTTTTTAGTGTAATCAACTTTCTTAAATGGCTCATTGGATGCACATACATAGCTTTCACCATCCACCAGCTGAAAGGGAGTTCAGGAGCTCCTGAACGAACTCCTTTGTTATGAACAGTTCTTGAGTTTTTTTATATCGTGGCTTCTAAAAACTTATTTATTGTTTTGTGTGTTCATCTGATTTATTAAATTTTATTACTGCTTTTCAATTGTTAGCCACTTTGGGCATCCAAATACAGATAGACAGAAAGGATATCAATATTTTAAATTAATAAATATCCTTTTCTTCTCTCCAAAATGTTTAAGGGATTCATTGGCCCTAGCATTAACTGTGACAACTGTTAACTGGTTCTCCTCTTAATTAGTGCTGTGCTGAATTTTCCTGTGGTATGATTTTGTTACAAAAACAGCTATTTGGGGATTTGTTTAACCAATTTGGGGATTTGTTTAACAAATTAAGTATTTGTGAATAATTCTTACATTGCACTCATTTTTGTGCCTCTTTGCAACCATTTCCCACCAATGAATGAGGTGAGAGAGATTGGGTTGAGATAGTGTTATTTGCCTCAGCACTCTCTTTATTTATTTTCAGAATTTATATCCTGCTGTGACAGGTTCTGGGGGGAGGGGCACATAGAAGCACCTAGGTTCCACCCACACTCAGCCCAATAAAGCAAAGTGACAATTCTCTTCAGCAAATGCTTTTATTGTCTGTGCTTTACAGTTTAGGGCAGACTCTAGCCTCTAGTGGCCCCTGGTATCCTGTTCAGGACTCATCTCCACAGCCTTCACGCAGCCTACAAAGTCTGTGTTTTATGGCCCCTGTTATGGCAGAGAGTTCCTCTGGCTCAGCCTGGCAGGCACTGCCCTCTTACTTGCCTTCCTGTTGGTTTGTGGCTGTCTGGCAGCCACACTTCTTCCACTTCAGGCTTGGCTCTCCCGCAGCACCTCTCCTCGTCCTCTGGTAGCTCTCAGAAAGCCTGGGGATCCTGCCT
Organism: Rhineura floridana; assembly: GCF_030035675.1. NCBI lineage: Eukaryota > Metazoa > Chordata > Lepidosauria > Squamata > Rhineuridae > Rhineura > Rhineura floridana. The sequence goes on along the minus strand of NC_084488.1, from coordinate 1,655,151 downwards.
GTTGCTCCATCCTGCGTCCCAGGTATCCCCTTCGGCAAAGGCAAGCTGATGGGGAAAGCCACACCCCCCCTTTTCCTGGGCAGTTGTCTCTTCCTGCAATTCACCTTTGCTGTGTTCGTGGAGAAGAGGCCCTCCTTCCAGCCTGCTTTTAAAGGAATTGACCCTTGAATGAACCCAGCACTGCTTCTCAGAGGGCCGGGCTGGTGGATCCTGCCAGAACTCTCTTGCCGCTGCTCAGCTTCTATGGCTGAATAAGGACTTTCACCTGCTGACAGGGAGGAAGGCAGAAGCAAATCTGCAGCTGCCTGCTTGGAAGGCTGTCACCCATCCTTAGGGTAGCTAACCGAGTAGCAGCCGTTTCCCTCCCTCCTGGCCCGTATCCATCCCTTTGAGACCAGTTTCATGCCCTTTTGTCAAAGGATGTGAAAAAAGCACTAAAAAAAATTGAGGCTTGGTTTTTTTTATGGAAGCCAAAAGTATTTGTGAAATGTCTCTCTCCACCCTTTTCTGGGTCAGCATTTTTCCTAAAACAAGTTTGTGTTACAATTAAAGTAAGCCCTAAACATTTGAAAATAGAAACTTTTTTGTTGTTAAAAAAATCATTTGGAAATTTACGTTACAAGTTCTGGGTTTACTTATGAGCTTAGAAATCATATGAACTATATTGGTATGATGGCTGATTGTGTTTGATACTTGTAACATTATGTTGACATGTTTAGCTTGCCTTCCATCCTAAAAATAGGTCCTCAAGGCAGCCTAGAAATATGGTATTCATTTAGTAATAAAAGAGTAAAATCCCATAAAGCAAACTTAAAATACATCACAGAGTTAAAATCCAGCGTAGTAGTCATGTAATCTGTTGAAGCAAAAAAAAGCAAAGCATCGGGTGGCACCTTACAGGCTAGTAAATGTTTTTGTAGGCCAAAATCCAAAACAGAGGTTATGTTTTCATAGGCTAAAGTCCACTTAGCTAGATGCATGCTTTTTAGTGATAATGCTTTAAAGGGTTTAGAATAACATCTAGCAATTAATCATAAAAGCCCTGTGAAATATCAAGGTTGTAGCATTTAAATGTTAAGAGAGAACTAGTCTGGCAAGCTTCCCTTGGGAGAAAGTTCCATAGAAAGGATGCCACAAGAAAAAATTGTACCTTGTGGCCATCAGCCTGACTTCAGCTGGATAACTATTTTCTTTATGGATATGGATGTGCAGGAAAATTCATTTGGAAGCAGGCATTCCTTTAAATGGTCCAGCACAGACTATTTAGGATTTTAAAGATTAAAAAACAGATTAAAATCACGCATAGAAACTAACTGGTAACTAGTGCAGTTCTTCTAGTACTTGAATTATAGCTTGAAGTTAACTCTAGACAACTATACTGCTGCATCCTCAATTTATTGAGGTTTCAAAGCAGTCTTCAAGGGCAGCCCTGTGTAGCATGCAATCCAATCTGGTAATTACCAAGGTATGTATGGCAGTGTCCAGGTCCATAGTGCTGAGAAGAGGGTGTATCTAGTAATCCAGGTGATGTCGAAAAGCCATTCCTAGCTGCAGAAGTCACTAAGATATCTAAGAGCAATGCTGGGTCCAGGAGCAACTTTCTCCTTAAGGGTGAACTATAATGCCATCCAGAACAGGCAAAGCATAGCGTGAGTCTAGTAGCACTTGGACTAAGTTTCATGTTATTAGCAAACAAGCACTTATTTCAGACATATCCACAATCATGTCATACAACTCCCACCCCTGGTCACAAACAAGTATACACAGAGATCACTGCTCCCCTCCTTTCCCCTCCTACTTGCTTCACCTGCCACAATCCTCATCATCAGTTTGGCAGCAGCCATTTTTCTTGCAAAATAAAGCTTTACGCGGGGAGAGTCATTTGGAGCATATGTTGCAAAATGACTTGCCTTTACTTAAACTATTACCTTAAATGGGGGCAGCGAAACGTAATAACTTTATGAACATACAGTACTTTCCTTTTCCAATGGCAAAAGAGAATAAATAATATTGCTCCTACAAAGACCGGATACAGTGGTTAATTAGTGAGGAATTTTCCTAGCCTTGGATCTCTTCCTTCACATTTTTTATGTGCAGTGAAAAGGGGAATGAATGATCAGATTGATGTGTATGAAGTAGTGCAATCCTCTGAAAAGCAGAGGGGAAAGTAATATTTGGCAGATTATTCTGATGAAATTGTTCCTTCCTAGCAATCTTTGTATAGCTTCTTCGTCCGTTTTCCTCTTTGTAGATACAGAGTTCCTAAGGGGAGGAGGTGTATATATCCAGATGAAGAAGGGATGGGGAAGTTTTTTGAACAAATGGGCTGCCTTCTGTAGGCTGTTCGCCAGTGATGGGTATAGTCACAGGCAAAAATGGATGCATGAGAACAGTGGATGTGACTCTTACCTTTGCACAGTAGATTACATTCCAGCCATGCAAAAGTCAGATGTTTCCACATGCATGCACCCCCCATCTCTTCATTCTGCATCTAGCAAACAAGAGGCATTATCACAGTTCGAGAACACATTCCTGCCATGTAAAAGCACTTGAGGAAGACATGTAGGCAAACACATTTCACCTTCAGGCCTAAGGATCCTCACCCCTGATATGAAGTATTGCTTCATGTTTGTTTACATACATTCTTGTGTTTTATTTCAAGATTGTTGTGCCTCATTGGCCCTTCCTTGCAAATATATTTTATCTTAGTTGGAAGTCAGACAGAGGTAAGGTTCTGGGAGTGGCTGGAGATAGGATTGTTTTGTAGAAAAGGTAGATTTTAGGGGTGGGCTTGGATTCCGACAAAGATGGCAGCATAGACTGAGAGCCTTCTACCTCATAGTAGCCCTAGAAAGAGTGAAAAAAGATATGACCAAATTTCCTGTGCCCCATTCCTGCCAGAATTCCTGCTGGGGGATAAGGCCCATAGGGCATTAGGCAAGATGTACCATGTGATATTATAGTATGCTTCTCATATAAAAAAGTGTTTATGGGAACTTGAAGAAATAAAATACTAAGATATAAAAATCCTGGTGTTACAAGATCTCACTCCCAAAATGCTGCAATGCAGAAGGAATATTAAACCATATACTCTGATCTTATAAAAGGCAAGTACTGTTGGGGCTTCCCATTCAAGCTCATAGTCCCCTATGAAAGGACGACTCACATGGAGACAACTGAAAAGGAAGCAGCACATATTCTGCAGACTCTGCACCTGGAACAACTGGAGCGAGAAGGAAGGATGGAAGTCAGGGACAATGAAGATATGGCTGGGTTGGAAGACGAGGGAGGCAACTGGGAACTTCTATGTAGGAAAAGGAACAGCTGGAGAACAGAGGACGAGACAGCTTCAATCCACAGGGTCCGCTCACACCGCAATGCAACCTTGAGGACCTGCCCAACAGACAATGATGAGCAAGAGAACACTGAACAGAACTGTAAGCAGGGAGACATAAAAAGCATGAAAATAAAACACTGGGATACTACTTAAATGAAGCAAAATGCAAGTTTCAGATGAGCTGTTCCCCAATATACAGAAAATCATTACTGGACATATACAGGTCATAGATCACACACCAGTAAGTGTGGAGGTGATGGACAAGGCTGTGGAGTGCTTGCACTCCCCCCCTCCCAAGGCTAAGCCCCACTCTCGCTCTGCTCTCTTCCCCCAATGCAGGAGCAAATCCAGACAAGGCTGGTAAAGAGAGTATGGTTGAATAAATCAGGGAAGAGAGCAGATGGGAAGCAATGAAGGCAGTCATCAGGGGAATGTATATCAATGAATGGAGCTTCATGCAGCATGAAAAGAAAAAACAGAAAGTAGAAAAAGAGGTATAGGATTTGACTGAGCAATATAAAAGAACAAGATTAAACTGGATATGGATAGGAAATGGACTGAATTGAACTTAGTGGAACTGGACAATACAATGATCAATATGCTCTATTTTAAACAAAAATATTATGAATATGGTGGTAAAGGGTCAAAGCTCCTAGCTAGTAGGGTCAAGAAGGGGAGGCAAAAAATAGGGTTCACTCTCTCAAGATAGGAAAGACTAGAGACTAAATTAATAAGAGAATTGGCAGCTTTCTATGATAATTTATACAAAAATCAAAGGGTAGAAACGCAACGGATGCAGGATTATCAGGAAAACATCCTCATATCAAAATTGTCAGAAGATGACAGAGCTGTTTTAGATGCACCCATTTTAGAAGAGGGGGTTTCTTAGCAATTTCTATAAGGCATATAAGGAAATCTTAAATCTCGCATCTAACTAGGCTTTTCAGTACAGTCTTAGCTGGGACGTGACTTCCATCTACATGGTCTATCTTGCACATGGTGCTGTGGCTGAAACCAGGTAATCTGGCAGACTCCTACTGCCAGACTCCTACTGCCCGATATCTCTGTTGAGTATGGACTATAACATTTTTGCAACAGTCCTGGCAAATAGATGAAAATTAGTAATACCCACAATTACACACACAGACCAGTATGGATTCATTCTGGGAAGGTTTATTGCCGATCAGGTGAGAAGACTATTTAGCGTAATGAAATGGAGTAAACTTGCCAAGACCTCTCTGATCATACTGGCATTGGACATCCACAAAGCATTTGATGGTGTGAACTAGAGTTTTTTTTACTAAATTCCTTAAAAATGTTCCAGTTTGGCCCCAAATTTCTCCTAGTCATGCAAGCTATTTATATTCAATCTATAACAACTATAAAATTCAGTGGGACAGAATCTAGGGAAATCCAAATGCAGGCGGGCACCAAGTAGGGCTGCCCACTCTTGCAGCTCTTCACACTGGTGACGGAGCTTTTGGTATGCAGGCTACATGGGCATGTGGGTATAACCAGAATAAGAATGGCATGGGAAGAACATCTGGTAAGCCTCTATGCAGATGCTACCCATATTATCCAAACTTCTTGAGGTGTTACCACATATGCAGGAGGAGCTGACCAATTCTGGAGAAGTATCAAGATTAAAAGTACATTTCAAAAAATCAGAATTACTATTCTATAACATCCCACCCAGATATGAAATCTAGCTTTCACATGCTCTGGGAGTACCTCTGGTTCACTCTTAGATACTTGTAAGTGAAATCTTCCAAAAAAAATTTAAGGATAACTATACCTTGTTATGGTAGCAAATAACAAAGGACTTACAACAGTGACTAAATTGAAATTCTCTATCAGGATCACTCTGGCCAAAATGATGGTCCTTCCAACAGTTACTTACTTTTTTTATGTTTTACCAATTCATGTCCCAAAAAGATGTTAGTGAACTGGTAATCCAAGATAGAAAGCTTTATATAGAATTCAAAGAGATCGAGGACCAATAAAAACCACAGATAAAGGGCTCATCCAGACGACTGTAAAATGTGTGACATGATCGCTTTGTGTTTTCATTATTTTTTGGTCATTCATATGATGCTGTGTGCTTTTGTGCATTTTTGCGCTGTTAAATCCGCTCCTGCAATACCGCAAATCATGTGATTTGCTTTTTTAAACTGGGAATCATCCGCTGTACCTTCAGGCGCTCGGATGCAATACTGCTGACTTTACAGCTGTGGGTGGTTCTTGGGCAGTTCCTCATATCCCTTCCCTCATTCTAAGCCAATCACGTATTTCCACTGTTGCGCATGTGCGCGAATGTCCGGGGAAAGCCCGGGGGAAAAGGAACCCATCAGAGCAATGGTGTGGTGTTGGGGGGGGGCTGCAACTTCTTCTGTGCAGATGCAAAAAAGCGCATTTGCGTAGAAGCAGTGACTGCGGTTAATTTTTAGCCAGCCTGCAAACTGGGCAGCCGCTCAGGGGGAGATCTGCAATTGTGGTTGTTTGTAAACTTTTTCAAGGGAGAAAATATTTATCTTTGCCTAACCTCCACCTCCCACCCCTCACCCCCCACATCAAATGCCCTTCTTGAACGTATTGGTCTTTGCTTCCAGGCATCCAGAGTCGAGGGAGAGGGGGGTGGAAGAGAAATAGAGGCTTTCCTCTTGGATTACAGACACTCACACACCCTTAGTCAATTTCGCTTTCCTTCCTGCAAGGCTACTGTCTTTGAGTCTTGTCAATTTCAACCACAGCCTGCAGTTTCTCCGCAGCCCAGCTGAGCTGAAACGCATACAGTTGCTTTTGCGAAATATCGCAAATACAAGCAAAACCCCACAGGAATTATTGGCATATAAGTGGTTTGCTAGAGCTTCTCAGCAACCCGCAACCATAGAGACTGGTGGTCTACCTTCCTAGACATGACACATTGTTACTTGCTGTTCTTGAGAAATAAGTGGAATTGCAATCATGTGTATCTCCAGAAACGTTAAGGTAGAAAAGCATACAGCCGGTTTTGCAAAATATCGCAAATACAAAAAAAAAAAAAAATAGGAATTATAGGCATATAAGTGGTTTGCATGTTTCTTTTATCAGAGGGAACACCGCAAAGCTGGTGCTGGTCGCTTCAGTGCAGACTGACCCGCAGCACGTGGGGCTGTTTGCCCGCATTCCCTGCCTGAGCCAAGAGTGGCCACCCGTGGGGGGGGGCTGTTTGCTTCCCTCAGGGGCAGCATTCCTGCTGCTGAGCCACATAACAGTCTGGGGCTGAACCCTGCAGTGAATGAGCCCAAGGGTTACAGGGGGATTCGCCCGGCGATTACAAGCGCTGATCGCTTGCACTGCCCACAATCCCCCTGGATGGTCAGGGGCACCTGGAGACCCCCCTGGCCGGCGCTGCTCCAGAGTGATGAGCGACAAGGAACTCCATTACAGCCACTACTACCAAACCATCAGGAAATTCAAACTTTCGCACTCATACATTCAAGCGCATGTGCCTTGTTGTGCTTTGTTGCAAAGGGGGAGAGGAGCATACGTTATAATTTTGCGGACCAACTGGCTGATAGGGGGGAGTGTTATGGGCGGAGCTGGGGAAAAGTGAGAAGAAGTACAGGTCCTCTCGCTGCGTGTGTGGGTGCAAAAAAAGCATTTTTTTTATTGGGAAAGAGCAAACAAACAGGCAAAGTGAGGACTGTCAGATGATGAACCGGATATGGAAAACGTGGATTATCCAGCTCTGTTTGGATGAGCCCATAGAGGGACTCGAGAGGGAGGAGGGATTCTATTCTAATACTATGAGGCACTTCAGATAAGAACATACTATCTTTTATGAACCTTAAAAATAATAACCAATGGGTTCAGATAGAAAGAGAGCCAGTGTGGCATAGTGGTTAAGGTGTTGGACTACGACCCGGGAGACCAGGATTCAAATCCCCACATAGCCATGAAGCTCACTGGTGACCTTGGGCCAGTCACTGCCTCTCAGCCCCAGAGGAAGGCAATGGTAAACCCCCTCTGAATATCTCTTACCATGAAAACCCTATTCATAGGGTCGCCATAAGTCGGAATCGACTTCAAGGCAGTCCATTTCCATTTTCAGATAAAAATAATTCTTCTGTGACAACATAACCTGAAGGGGCTGCTTTACATCAAACAGGAGGTGAGAAAAGGAGCCCTAAACAACAACAAAACACTATGGCCCTGATCTTTGTAGTATGGAAGGCCAGGAAAGAGCTATTCTTACCTGGGATCTCACCACTGATTCCAATTTGCAATCATCCAGATTTTTACAGAAAGGATAGAGACATTGATGATACATTAATCATAGATCTAGACCTGTTTAGATTAATGGATTACTATCAGAACTGTCATCCACTCTTCAGAGACAGATGGAGAACTCAACTCAAAGATGCTGGCATACCATGTATGTCCTGGTACCAGCTTAGTACATTTATTAGAAAAAACTTCATAGTAGAACAGGGCATAAGACAACTAACAGTAGGGGACAAGCTGGTGTTAAACACAGATAGTACAGAGAAAGGCTTGGTATCAAAATTGTACAGAATTTTGCGTGGAAATGACATGGGATCTAATTTAGTCTTGAAACAACCATGAGAAACAGATCTTAATTGCCAAATTGATGAGGATTGGAGGTCTATGTGGACTAAATTCCCATATAAATCACTGTAAATCTCACATAGGGAAATGGCTCTCAAAATGATACAAAAGTGGTGTATGACCTCATACTACATAGCACGTATTACTAAAAAGGGCTCCAGGGACTCCAAGGCTTCTACAGGCATAGAATGTGGTGGGATTGTGACAGGCTGGCAAAACTTTGGACCTTGGTAAAAGAGGAAATACAAAAAGTAACAAATCAACAGCTAGTTTTCACATCAGATCTGACATGATGGGGGAGAATTCAGGGCTACAATATAAAAACCTGATTGGTTTCGTCCTGGCTGCAGCTAGATCAGTAATAGCCGACAAATGGAAAACACTGGAGGGTCTGATTTTAGATAAGTAGCGTCATAAGTTATGGGAAATAGTGCTATTAGAGAAATTAACATGTAAGTTGAAACTGGCTGGGGGGGGGGAAGACTCATTCAAGGCAGATTGGTGGCCATTCATTTTATTATCTTCCTCAGACAACAACAGTAGCCTGCTACTGGCCCCATTTAAGACTCTGGATATCATAATATTCTTTAGAGGCCTTTGAAATTGTAAATAAAATAAGAAATACAAAGTTTTAGTTGAAAGAGGGTGAGGATGGGAGGGGAGATTTTCTGGGCGAAGGCATAATGGGAAGGGGGGTAGGGGGTTTATAAGCTGTTAGTCTGTATTGCTGTTGTTTTCTCATTTGTAAAATTAAAAATAATAATAAAAGGTAGATTTTGTTAATGTTTTGTTTGACTTTTTAAAATGAGGTGCAAAGTCTGGTTCATACATTGCTGTATAACAAACAGTACCTATTAATTATGAAATGTTGAATTTTTGATATTTCAGCATTTTTTTCTGATATTCTACATTTAGTCTTTTCAAGTTGCTTATGAGGCTTGGTGGTTCCTGAGCATTTGCTTTTTTTAAAGGAACTTCTAGAAATCATTTTTTATACTGCTTACCTATTGAATATTGTACTAAAATGGGCTGTTCATCCATATGTACCTGTTAAAGGAAATTCCAGGCAGCTTAAAATCTCAAATTACTAGATATTAATAAGTAAAATTTCTGCTTCTCTCTGCTCATTCCCTAAAAAAGTTTTGTGCTTTCCATATGCTGCCTTTCCCCCTTTCTCTTAAGAATATAGAGTTTTCAATGCATCTCAGGGCCACATTAATCATTCATGTCATTATAAATTGAATGGCTTTGTAAAAGTAAAGAGGAGGCGCAGGGAACTCAACCCAGATTGGGACCCTGGTGGGGGTGAGGCAAGGGCATTTCACCCTTTGCCCTTCCAGCAGATTAGGATCCCTTTATCTGCTATTGGCATTGGAGGGAAAGCTCCCATTTTTGTCCTAGTGGGAGCCCCCCCCCAGACAAAGAGCACACACAGGGGGCCCAATTTGGACTGGGATGACATTGGGAGCTAATGGTTCAGTTCTCCTACAACCCCACCAGATTGGGGCTCTTGTGCCTACTATTTACTTTTACTTAATTGCTAATCACACGAATGGTGTCTCATCCAGTTTGATCCTTAGTAACTTCCCTAGATTTCTAACTAATCTTACTTGGGGAAAGAACCACCTCTTAGAAATCCTTTTGGGTTAGCAATAGCTGCAACAAAGAATATACTTCCTTTGTATTCTTTTCACCCCTCTGCTCAGTGTGAACCCCAACCTGGCATGTTTTAGATTAGCAGAAAGCAGATTTGAGATTTTAAAAATATATGCAACTCAAAAATCAAAGTATTAGTGAGAAGGGATGTCAAAGAATTCCTATGAAAATGGAAAAGGAAGCAGAAATTGCTGCAGTTCACATGTTTATCTGTGGTCAGAAATGGAAATCAGTCAACATGCATTTGTTCATATCACTGTTGTCATTTTAAGACCGCAAGCGATATGCAAGTTATGTGGGATTTTTTTACATTGTTTTGATGTTTTGTTTACATTGAATGAATGTAAGTTTCGTAAATACAAGACAGCAAAAGAAATAATGTAGTATTTGGCAGAAACCAAACTGCAGTTGAACAAAAACAGCACTGATTGTGATGAATACAGGTTGGAAATTGCAGCCTTCTCCTGGTGTCTAGAGTAGGGTTGCCAGGCCCGGCCTCCAAGAGGTCTTCAGTATCTTTAAAAGTTGTGCAGGGGGAAGGGAGAATTCCACCTAGTGGATTTTCCTATTACAAAGTTGCAAGAACACCTGCACTTGGCTGACTTTCTCTTCTCCTGAAGATACAGGATCCGTCTCAGGCCAAGAACCTGGCAACCCTAACTATCAGTGATGTGGAGTGGAGGTAGAGTAATGGACAGCATCATTGGTCAGGGCATGGGTAAGTTCTGCTAGATATTATGGAGTAAGGAACGATGAAGATAGGTTGCTATTTTCAGCAACCACCACATGTTCTTTAGAACATGTAGTTCTGCCCTCAGAGATTAATGCATAGCAACCCAATATTAGAACAGTTTTTCTGAACATTATCATTTAAAAATAGAACAAAATCCTACAATTAAAAAAGGTTACATTAAATTGTATGGCACTAAACAGAACTCCAGCTGCTACTAATTTTGCTTTATAAAGAGCTCCTGTTTCTCTGTCTCTTTTTTTTTTCACAGAAAGGACAATCTCCAAAGCAAAGTGAGCAGAGCTTTGGAAGATTTAAGACACTATAATTATGCAACAGAAAAAGTTGATAGCATTATGCAGCATTAATATTGCCCTTGCACCATAACTAAATGGGTTATTTCAGCAAACATCAGCTGTTCATTAAAAACTTAAATGCATGTCTACCATGTGATCAAAATGATTGCAACTAATTGCATTGAACTTTTGAACCTCACTTTTCCTTCCCATAGAAAGCCTATACCCTAGCTCCCATAGGCTATGAGGAAAAGGGAAATCTGGCCAGATTATTCCTCTCTGTTCACCCACCCTTCCCATGAGACTTTAACTGCCACAAGGTGAAAGATTTTATTTTGCCTCAGGCTGCCTTTCACCATATACCTGAAAACTTCCTTGTGTCTCCTTGAGAACATCTCTTGGTAGTGTGGAGTTTGCTCTTAAACGTTGTTGCTATGTGCCTTCAAGTCGATTACGACTTACGGCGAACCTATGAATCAGCGACCTCCAGTAGCATATGTTATAAATCAGTCTGTTCAGATCTTGTAAGATCAGGCCTGTGGCTTCCTTTATGGAATCAACCCATCTCTTGTTTGGCTTTCCTCTTTTTCTACTCCCTTCTGTTTTTTCCAGGATTATTGTCTTTTCTAGTGAATCATGTCTTCTCATTATGTGTCGAAAGTATGATAACCTCAGTTTCATCATTTTAGCTTCTAGTGATAGTTCTCATTTAATTTGTTCTAACACCCAATTATTTGTCTTTTTCGCAGTCCATGGTATCTGTAAAACTCTCCTCCAGCACTACATTTCAAATGAGTTGATTTTTCTCTTATAACCATTTGCATTTGAGGACCTTTTCTAGTTGTCTCATAGCTGCCCTCCCCAGTCCTAGCCTTCTTCTGATTTCTTGACTATTGTCTCTATTTTGGTTAATGACTGTGCCGAGGTACTGATAATCCTTGACAAGTTCAGTGTCCTCATTGTCAATTTTAAAGTTACATAAAAGATACAAAAGGTTGTCCATAGGAATTAGGTTCTAACTTATGAATGGTTACAAACACACAAAGTAATTCCAGCAGAAATGAAAGTACAGAAAGTAACGTAGGATCTGGCTTTCCCTCAACTAGACAATCCCCAATGGCTGAAATCTTAAGTCCTACAGATCAACATGTTCCTTGTATTCTGAGACCCACCTTGATCTGAATGTCAGTGTAAGTTGCTGGCTAATTATATCCTCAAGGCACCTCATTCCTCCTAGTGTAATACACAAACATTTCAAAGCTCAAAGAAAAATAATTGTCTTGATCTTATGGAAGACATGGCCTATCTGGAACAAACTTTCCTAATTAAACGGACACCTGCCAAGTTGTTTTTCCAGACAGGACATTAGATAATGGGAAACAAATTAACCCCTTAATTCCCAATCCACTGCATTTGTTGTTATGATATGCCTTCAAGGCGATTACGACTTATGGTAACCCCTGTGAATTTTTTTTGGACACATACAGGATTTTAAATTATTTTAAAACTTTTAAAATTTAAGCGGGATTAACAAATTAATAAACAATACAGATGTAATAAACATCAATAGATTTCTACAACACAGACATTTCAACAAATAAGTAGCTAACAATTAGCAGACCAGACTATCAAAGGCTCTCTAAATACTACCGGTATAGCAACAGTGCTGAATACTGACATCTACCATACCCTCCCATGTCAAAGCTGCCCTCTCACTGCAGGTTAAAACAGAGGGAAGAGAAGGGAGATGTGGCCTTTGCTGTCATTATTTTCCTAAGCAGCAGCCCCTTTGGAATCACCCTTTGGCAATGACATGCTGGTGGCAACCACTTCCACAGTTTTACAGAGCTACATAGAGTGCATTTTTTTCAAAAAATTAATATTTTCTTTTTATTCCCTTCTGTGTTAGTCCCTTTTTCTGTCTCCACCCGGTCTCCTCTTCTTGCTGCCAGAGCTCTTTCATAATTCTTCCATCTGCTAACCCTCATTCATTTTCTACCTGTATCCCATGGCACGCACACTCTTTTTGCACCACAGCAAGTCTGCACTTGTAACTAATGCCCCACTCTGTTTCTTGTTTCTTACCTATAGATCTCTCTGTACTTCATTTCTTTTTCTTTTCAAAGAGTGGGGAAGGACTCAGATAATGGATATTTGAAATTTCCTGAGAGGAATATTGCAACACGCTCTGTGTGGGGCTCAGTAGGCATTTGCTCGTCGGATCATATTGCATTTGTCATGCGGCAGCTTCTCTAGTTATCAATCTGTTTCCAGGCACAATTGAAAAAATATTAGTGATTACCTTTAAAGCCCTAAACAGTTTGAGTCCAGAATATCTTCAGAATTGGCTCTTACTGCATCAGTCTGCCCAGGCCCTAAGATCTGGTGGAAAGGCACATTTCTGTGTCCCAGCTGTGAATGAGGTTCAATTGATGAGGACAAGAGAAAAGGCCTTTTCAGTGGCTGCACCCAAATTATGGAACTATTTGCTCCATGAGACGATTGTTCCAGCAAATACAGCAAGAGAGGGGATGTTTCATCAGATGGTAAAAACTTTTTTATTCCAGGATACCTTGATAGTTTCCTGTCTGATCTATTTGCTTTAATCTGCTGAACCAGTCTTCTCCTTAGATTGCTATTTTATATAGAATGTTACTGTATTTTCCAATTGTTTTTAATTGTAAGCTTCCCTGAGTGGTGTATAAGCACTAGAAGGGAGAGATATAAATTGTATATAAATAAATAAATTGTTCAGTGATGTGCATGAGGTGGATCTATTCAGCTTCCTAGGAAAACAGTGAAAGCCAGTAAGACTTCCATTACTTGGTCCCACAAGGTGTATTTCCTTGCTTTCTGTACTGTTCTCGCTGGGCTCCTGAGTAGAAAAAGGGACTTGCCAGCAATAACAACAATGTGGGCAACAACCAAAGCAGTATCCAGGGCCAGTCCAAGGTGAGGGTCTAAACAAGCAGAGTCCACAACAAAGGCCAAGCAAGAGGCAAAGTTAGAGCAGTTCAAGGTTAGGATCCAATCTGTCCATGAGGAAAGTAGTGCAATGGCAAAGTGAAAAGCCATGTCGAGAGTAGTCCATGGTCAGGTTTGGAATCAGCTGGAGATCACCTAAACACTGTCAACCTTGGGCCCCCAGATGTTGTTGGACTACAACTCCCTCAACCCCAGCCAGCTTAGCCAATGACTGATGATGAAGGGAGTTGTAGTCCAACAACATCTGGAGACCCAAGGTTGAAGAACAGGTATACCACAGTGCTGGTACTTAGACATTGTTCCAGCAGCTGTTCCACCCTAGCACAGGGGTTTTTGAGCTGGAGCAGACTGTCATCAACTCCCTTCAGCCAAAGGTTTCCTCAAGAGGAGACCTTTGCTCCTGAGGAGACCTTGCCTGTAGTCGGGCACTTCTCCAGATGAGCTGGGTTTCCACATGGCATTTGAGGGACGCATTCAGCCTCAGTGTCAGACGCCAAACTCAGCCTGGGTGCAGACGGCCTTCCTCAGCCTCATTGCAGGACCTTGACTCCTCTGCCCCCCCAGCTGGAGCCTGACTCAAGGCTGGGTGTAAGACCAGAGCTTCCTTGTCATTCTCTGATGAGGACTTCCCAGGCTGAGACCTGATACTTGCCCCCTTGACTTCCTGTTCACATGGCCTTCCTATGATATGTCTCCCGCTTCTGTCCCTCCTGAATCTGTTCACTGTGTCTCTTACAACTTCTAAGCTGTATGTAATCAAAGGGCTGTTCTATTAAAAGCTTGGTGCATCTTCCCAGTTCCTGACTCTGAGGCCAGATTTTCTAGGAGCAAAACTACATGAGTATGTATTTCTCCATAACCCACAAATAAATAAGTATAGTGTCAGTTTAGAAGTAGGCCTGTTTTCCTTACTGTATCAGAAGCAGCCCAAATTAGAAGTCTGCAGACCCTATTACTTATAGTAAGAACTTTAAGCCATCAATAGAACTATGGTTAAGAGGCAACCTTGGTGAAAACTAGAGAAGCTGGTGGACAGTGGCTTTACATCTCTGCCTAACAGTAACCAAAGCCAGTTTTCAGCCTAAAGCAGACAGAACAGATAATAAAAGAGTCCATTGGCAACTGTCTAGATGACAATGCTGTGATTAGTAGGAGCCAGCATGGGTTTGTCAAGAAAAAATCCTGTCAAACTAATCTCATCTCTTTTTTTGATTGGGTCACTAGCCTAGTAGATGGTGGAAATGCTGTAGATGTCATCTATCTAGACTTCAGCAAAGCATTTGACAAAGTCCACCACGACCCTTTGATTAGCAAACTGGTCAAATGCGGACTACATGGAAATACTGTCAAGTGGATTCACAACTGGTTGGAAAACCGTACTCAAAGAGTGGTCGTCGGTGGCTCTGCTTCGGACTGGAAGGAGGTTTCCAGTGGAGTGCCACAGGGTTCTGTCCTGGGGCTGATACTCTTCAACATTTTTATCAATGACTTAGATGATGGGGTGGAGGGAAGCCTTATGAAGTTTGCGGATGATACGAAACTGGGAGGGATAGCTAACACAATGGAAGACAGGAATAAAATCCAAAGGGACCTGGATAGACTAGAAAATTGGGCTGAAATTAATAAAATGACATTCAATAAAGACAAATGGAGGATTCTGCATTTAGGCCACAAAAACAAAATGCACGGGTACAGGATGGGAAATACCCGGCTTAGCAATAGTGCGTGTGAGAAGGACCTTGGAATTGTAGTTGAACATGACCCAGCAGTGTGATGCTGCGGCAAAAAAGGCAAATGCAGTTTTGGGCTGCATAATAACAGAGCTATAGTTTCCAGGTCGAGGGAAGTAATAGTCCCACTATATTCTGCATTGGTCAGGCCTCATCTGGAATACTGCGTTCAGTTCTGGGCGCCTCATTTTAAGAAAGATATAGACAAGTTGGAGCGGGTTCAGAAGAGGGTGACGAGGATGATAGCCGGTATGGAGAACAAGTCTTATGAGGAAAGGTTGAAGGAACTTGGCATGTTCAGTCTGGTGAAGAGAAGGCTGAGGGGTGACATGATTGCATTCTTTAAGTACCTGAAGGGCTGTCACATAGAGGAGGGTACAGATTTGTTCTCTGCTGCCCCAGAGGGTAGGACTAGGTCTAATGGTTTTAAGTTGCAGGAGCGTAGATTCAGATTGGACATTAGAAGGAACTTCTTGACAGTAAGGGCAGTTCGGCAATGGAACCGACTGCCTAGGGAGGTGGTGGGATCCCCTTCGCTGGATGTCTTCAAGCAGAGGCTGGACAGCAATCTGTGGGAGATGCTCTAGCTGTGGATTTCCTGCTGTGAGCAGGGGGTTGGACTCGATGGCCTACAAGGCCCCTTCCAACTCTATGATTCTATGAAGTAATTAAAACTGGAGAGTGGCATGGGTGCATTATTTGTTGGAATAATGACAGCAGTGCTACACCCAAAGAAGCAAAGGGATCAAGATGCATGATACGCTGCTATTGCTATTGCCTTGTACAGATAGCCTTCAGTGGGCAGACAGTGGAGCTACGGCAAACATAATACTAGAAAACATTACAGCAGCCCTATTGGGCAGGGTGTTTGTTCAAAAACCATAGTAACTGCTTTTGGAAATGCTAGGATTAAATGAAAGAGGGAGGGAATATTACACAGCTGGGTGTAATTAAGTTATCCCATTGTACCTCACAGAGAAAGCAGATCCACTGTTACCAGGTAGCATCCATCATTCTAAACCTCATCAAGTGAGTTTATGATGCTGGAATACAAGCACCCTCCAGCAAAGATAATCTTGTCAAACTATATCTAGACATTTCTGAAGGGTTTGGAAATTTCCTGACACTCATCTGTTTTGTTGCATCTGTAACTCCAGGGATCTGTGGGCACAGGAAAATATTATATGCAGTGTTAGGCAATCTGAAGGCTGCTTTTGAAACGCAGGAAGCTGAAGGAATCATTACAAAAGTGTCCAAACCTAAACCCTTCCTAACTGAATGCCACAGTCAACTGAGAGAGAGAAAAGATAGCTTTGTTAGTGTTTGCCAGGACCCTACAGATCTTAATAAAGCCATAAAGAGGTATCATTTCCTCATCCTCATAGTTTAGGATCTCCCCTACTCCCCATCCCCCACAAACTGGCTAGAAAGGAACTGTTCATGATTCTGGATGAGAGGATGGTAAGTGCAGGTGTAACTGGACAAATAGTCTGCAGAAGTGCATATGCTTACTGAGCTATGAAAATGTCACTCCAATAAACTCATTTGGCATAAAGTCTGCAAGTGTTCTAGTAGAAAAATGAATGCTGTAGCAACATGTTGGGTGCACACATCATAGCAGATGACATGATAATTGCATCAGCTGCCAAAGAACATGATGCCATCCTAAATCAAGTTTTGGATACAACTAATCAGAAAGGAGGAAAGCTCAGCAAGGAACAGTACAATGCCTGGATTGCAGTATCAAATATATAGCCCATGCCATCTCAAGGATGGGGTCAAACCAAATGAAACCAAGACAGAAGACATCTGCTTACAGAAGATTCTCAGTACTGTTTAGTATCTAGCATATACTAAATGTGTCAAGCCTCAGAGCACCACTGATAACACTGGTCAAAAACAGTGCCATCTGGCATTGGGGACCAAAATATCTAGGCACGCTCAAGCAAATAATTGCCAAGGCTTCAGGGCTCAATATTCTGACCCAGCAGAAACTTGAAATACAAGCTGACATATCTAAGGATGATCTCGGCGCATGTCTCTTCCACAAGAGACAACCCATATAGCCTGTGAATCTTGAACCTAAGCACATAAAACAACTGTGGTCAAATTGAAAATGAGCTATTGTATTAGCCATGACAAAGTTTAGTCAGACCATAAGCCACTGGAAACTATCTTTCTCCTCCAGGTACAGAAGTTACAGATTGTCTACATGTGAGGCTATGTGCTCTGCTATATAGACCTCCTCCCTCCCTGGCTATCCATGGATGTTGCCTTCCCTGAGTCAGGACAAACAGGAAGAATCACAATCATATGTGGGTCAGACTCTAATTAGCAACAAATTTAGGAGAAACTGAAGACACTTAATGAAGGAATGGGCTGTTTCTTCTGAGCCAGTCACTTCATTCCAGAGATTGAGACAGGAGCACCCATCAGGTGAGGCCTCTGACAGGGGACCCTGTCCAAAAGACTGAGACAATGGCTTCTCCTGAGGAGGCTCTTGATGGAGCTACATGAATCAGCAGTGGTTATAACTACCTTCTAGGTTTAAAGATTATGTCATACATCAGCTGTAAAGGCTGAATTCTGCAGTGAGTACTGACATCTGATTAATTTGTGATTAGCTGATGTGGAGGATTCAGGGAAAACCAATCTGTTTTGAATATCTCTGAACCTCTGGAGCACTTTTACTTTCAGCATGGACATGAAGCTTCAGAAGGGTATTTAGAGCCAAAAGATTTATATATGAGTGAGTCTGTCTCATAGTTTTGTCTGAGTAGGGCTGCAATCCAGTACACACTTACCTGGGAATAAGACCAATTGAACCCAACAGAGCTTACTTCTGATTAGACATGTATTGGATTGCATCCTAAGTATCTCTGTCAGCCATGTTCTAGGCTGTGTAGTAGTTGAAAGAAAGGTTGCTGTTCTGGTAAAAGCTTGTGTATCTTCCTGACTCTGAAGATTTTCTCAGACCTCAGTTCCATGAGTATTCACTAATAGGCAAAAAACCTTGTGGTTTAAGAACGTACCTAACACCCACAGATATTTCTATCAAATTTTAAAAAGCAAGGAAATTGGGCAGCTATAGTGAATGCACCAGGGGAGCAAGAGACCTGCCCTCCTCTCTGAAATATTGGACTGCCCTACAAAGTTGTCAAAATGCAAACACAATTTGGGTTGGTCTTTCCCAGTCCAATCCACTTGCTGTGTAGCTTGGAAGACTTTGGTAACACGTGCCTCTGAGCATATGGTGAGTGGTGGCAATACCTGCCATCTCCAAAGATGGAGAATTAAATTTTTGTATGTTTGTTGGTTTTCTTCTTACTTTGCTTTATTCCTGTGTTACTATTGTTTCTACAGAGAATCTAATCTAGAAAATTTTATTTCTCTCATTATTCATCCTAGAAACCTGTGTCAAATTTATTTTTATTAATTTCAAAGCCTTTTTATTGGTCAGTGTCATATGGTGGTGAAGACAGCATTTTTTTGTGTTTCAAATTGGAGGTTATGTTCTATTTCTATTTTGGGTGCATTAACAGTTGAATCTGAAACTGCAGTTTGATGTAAAATCAGACTGATTACAATGGGTTGCTACTTCAGCAATGACTCTAGCTGTTGGAAAAAACAAACTTAGCCTGCCAAAGATGCATGTTGTCAGGCTGCTATGTTTACACCACTTCATTTAAGGCAAGGTGGGCATGGTCACTTAAAACACAGAGCACACCTAGAACTTTGCTAGAATATATTTCACCTCCCATTCTCTTATCTTGTGCAAACTGAGACACTCCAGATGTCCACTGGAGACTATTCTGCAGAATAGTCAGTGCCATTATTCCACAATTGTTTTTGGACTTTTTTTAGTGTAAATTTTGCAAAGTGTTGCTGTACTTCACATATTCACAGAAATAGAAGCAAAACAAAATGATTTCCTATAGGAAACGTCACTGAAATTGCAAAGTAAATCAGACATATTTAAAGTGATTATCTGAACTATGTCAACTGTCTTAATGTTGCTTCTTCCTGCTAAAACAAGATCAGCACAGCACATCTTTTTATTATTTGGGCTGATTGCAGGTGTTGCCACCACTCACCATATGCTCGGAGGCACATGTCACCAAATTCTTCCAAAGTACACGGGAAATGGATTGCACTGTGAAAGACTACCCCAAATTGTGTTTGCTTTTTGACAGATTTGTAGGGCAGTACAATATCTCAGAGAGGAGGTCAGGTCTCTTGAATGAATGAATGAATGATGAATGAATGAATGAATTTTATTATTATGGTCGCAGACCAGATATTTAAAAAAAGAGACATAAAAAGGCAAACATACAGGATGGAGGATTTGGATATTTAGGATACAGAGCTACCATAGTTCCAAGAGCCCAATTCTTTAAAGAGCAAGTTGGGAACATTTTTTCCTAATTTGCATTGAAATAAGGAGAAACTTTGCAACAATAGCAGTGATATAAGGTGACTCATCACCAAGACAGGTCGACACCAGATTGGCGGAATTGCCCTTAGGCAAAGCTGTTACCAAAGGTGAAATTAGCCTTCTCCTGTATTCTTTATATAGCTCACAGGATAGAAGAACATGTTCTACAGACTCCACTGCACCATCTCTACAGAGGCATAACCATTCACTAACTGGAATCTTGTTGAAATAGCCCTCCAACAGTGCCAAAGGGAGCACTTTAAATCGAGCAAGAGTAAATGCTCTCCTATATTTCGGAATGGTCAGTGAGAACATATAGGGGGCTACAGTGATTCCATAATTGCTGAAGTTCCTATAGGTTAACGGGGAGCAGAGTTTGTTAGCTGCATTTCTTAAGTACTGCAAATCTATATCAATTAATCTTTGAACGACCGTAAAATGAGCCTTCTTGAGCCCATAATTCCCCAGCACTTCAAGGGAAAACCCCAAGGTGTTTATTTTCTTTGCCACCGCATGCATCCAGTGGCTCTCGAAGGTATCTGAGAGCAATAGGGAAAGATAGCTGCCAGGAGATGCTAGGAAATGTAATCGCAACCACCACGTCAAGGCGTCGGTCCAAGCTTTGCAAGCCACTGAGCAGATGCCTACTTCTAAGTAGATAGCAGCATTGCTCACACAGAGGGGAAGACCCAGTAATTTCCTAAGGAACTTTGATTGGATTCTTTCCAAATGGGACTTAAAGCCCTAGATCCAGATTGGGACACCGTATGTGAGCTGGGCCAGAGTCTTTGCTTTGTAGATTTGGATAGTGGCAGGGATGTATTGGCCACCTTGTAAAATGAAAAATCTTAAAGTTTGCTGTTGACTAAGGCTCGCTAAACGATTGCCTGCCTACACTGTTGGGACCAAAGCCCAGAGCTTTGCATTTAGATTCCAAGATATTTCATGCAAAAGACTTGCTCAATGGCATTGCCATTTAGAGTCCATTTATATTGTCTTTGGGCTTTAGAAAACACTAGAACTTTAGATTTATTGTAATTAATAGTTAGCCAATTGTTAAAACAATATATTCCAAAAGCAGATAGTAATCGGGTTAACCCTGTTCTGGACAGAGATAATAACACAGCGTCATCGGCGTAGAGAAGCAGTGGTATTTTAAGGTTGGACAATTTAGGGGCATGAGAGTCAACTTTCTGAAGAGAAGGAGCCAAATCATTTAAAAATAAATTGAAGAGAAAAGGGGCTAAAATACATCCTTGTCTTACCCCCCTAGTGACCATAATTGGGTTGGTAATTTGTCCCTGCACACCACACCTGACTGGGCTGGAGGTCCTGTCATATAGCGATTGAATAAGAAACAGAAGACGCTTATCCATACCGCTGCTCTGTAGTTTTGACCATAGCAGGTCTCTTGGGACCAAGTCAAAGGCAGCTTTAAGGTCTATAAATGCAGCAAAGAGTTTGCCACCAGGAACAGCATTGAATTTCTCAGCTAAGTGTGCCAAGATACAGCAGTGGTCTAGAGTTGAACAGCCTGCTTTAAATCCAATCTGCTCAGCACCAATTATGTTATTACCCTCCATCCAGGATAATAGCTTGCATTTTAAAAGCCTGGCATAGAGTTTCCCAATTGTAGATAGAAGGCTAATGGGACGATAGTTGGCCGGGTTAGTCCTGTCACCTTTCTTAAAAATAGGGACTATAATAGCTTTGCACCAAGTTTCTGGGATTTTTCCAGTGCTATTTATAAAAGTGAAGAGAGTTGAAAGTAGTGGAGCCCACCGATCAGGGTTAGATTTCAAAAGATCTGAGAGAACAGAATCTGGCCCCGGAGCTTTCCCAGGTGTAAGCTCAGTAATAAATTCATTGATTTCACCTGGACTTATGGGTTCCCATTCTGGGCACCGATGGGTACTTGAATGTTGCACGTAAACGGGGTACTGGGGTCATGGAGATTTGCAGAAAAATATATTTCCCACTCATATGGAGGGATGCAACAAGGAGACAGCCCTTGGGGATGCGCCATTGCCCCCGTAGTGATCCTCCAGAATAATTTGCTGTCTTTGTTTTGGGAGGCAGAAATTAATATATTCTATTTTCTTCTTTCTTCAGTTTTCTTTTTCAGTCTAATGAGGACTTTATTTTGACGTTTCAATTTGTAGTAAGAGTCGGGCAAACATTTGGCGCCTTTGCTATGGTAATTAGAATACATCTGTCTCATTTGGTTACGAAGCATCATACAATCTTGATTGAACCAACTCTTGCTTCTAGAGTGCTTAAGTTCAACCGGATTGCTGTGTGCAGCTAGAGTCTTTTTAATATCAGTAATGAGGGCCTCATAGTAGTGCGACTTACCTTCGCCAACTGATGCCAAAAGATTCTGGTATAGTTGCACACAAGCTGGGGATTCAATAAAAGAGACAAATTTACCCCCAGTTCTACTGGACCATTTAATCCGCTTCTCACAAGTTGTTGGAAAAGAATCCAGCAAAGGGGGACCATTGGGGAGATGAATATTAAAAGGAAATCCTATTAGAGTGACTAAGGGATAATGGTCACTGTCTGTGTGGTCATCAATACAAAAGAACCGAATCAGCTCCCTTAAGGGCTGAGAGACAAGGACATAATTTATATTTTGATGTTGTTTTTGTATTTTTATTCCTTTGTATGTCGCCTAGAGTGACAGGTTGGCCTGCCAGATAGGCGTCGAATAAATTTTAGATAATAATAATAATAATAATAATAATAATCTACCACACCACTTCCTATTGTGGAGCTGAAAGTGAATTCGCCCTTCAGGTCACCAGGGGTGCTACCATTCAGAATAAGTTTATTTTGCCGGTGGGCTAGGAGAGCTAAACAGGCACCAGCAAAATTATGTGTAACATCTTTTGAATGTCTTATGTAAGAAAATTGTGCTGGCATATATTCGATTCTCTGAAGGTATTGAGATTCCGCTAGCACATCGTCATCAGGGCCCAGACTGGCGTTAAAATCGCCAGCCATGAGGACCTGTGCAGTTGGAAACTGTGCTTTGGTTCTAGTAATATATTGTTCCAGCTCATCCCGTTGGGCTTTCTTCTCTGGTTGACTTTTGGTTGGGGGGATGTAAATGTTAAACTGTATAATTTGGAGAGAGTGGTTCTTAATTAAGGTAGCCATAGCAAGCATTCCACAACTGGGTAGTGCAGTTGTTTTGACCTTAAGAGATGTCGATACTAGGCAGAGTAATCCTGCTCTGGGCCTGCCTTTGTTTGTGGGTTGAGTAGCCACCAGAGAGGTAACACTGTACCCCTCAAATATAATCTGGTCACTGGCCCAGGTTTCCTGTAGCAGAACAATATCAAAGGCTTTGATGTAATCAATGAAAGAGCACTCCTCTAACTTCCCCTTCCAACCCGCTGTGTTCCAAGAAAGACATTTAATTAAGGAAGGCATGTGTCCTAGGTAGTCAGTCAATAGGCTTTAGGTCCTTTAGCGCATTGTCTTCATCTAAAAAGACGCAACCACTCTTAGTTGGTGGCAGCTGCTTCTTTAGGGGGTGAGTACCAGGGTCAGTGATGGGAGATGGTCCCAGTTCATTTGGTTCCAAAAACTGGTAGCTTATCCAATCCATGGGATCGGCCAAACCTGCCATAGTTTTGGGGGCATTTAATTCGTTCTCTCTGCCTGCTTGCAGAGAAGAATCAATAAGATGAAATGTTCTTGTATGCTTAGGTTTCTTAACTATGCAGACTGGAGAAATAACTTTAATAATTGGCATTGGTTCATCAGTTACAGCCTCTGGTATGTTAACTAAGTTTCCATTTTTTGAGGAAAGAACCAGAAGTTTAGATTTTACCATGTCTAATCTTTGTATAATACTTGCCTGCTCAACCTGAGGAAGACCAGAAAAGGAGGCAAAAAGATGGTGCTCGTCTGCCTCCCATGGATCGTTACTAGCCTGAAATGCAGATTGGAATTTCAAAGGACTAGGTTTTGTCTTCTCCACGCCCTGCTGGGAAGGAGTTACAGGCGAAGGGATCACTTCATCCCACCTAATTAAGTCTGGGACGTTAATATCAGGGAGAGGATCCTGATAAGGTTCAAGGCCTGGAGATTGAGTAGGCAGCGGGTTCAAGGTAATATGTTTGTCACGCTTAGGACCTTTGGGGTCCTTGCTGCCAAACAAAATTCGCTGGCCAGGGTGTATCTTTGAGTCGACCAGACCCTTTCGGCTAACGCTCTTACTATCTGTATCAATTTGAAACACAAAAGACTGCTTTCACCATCATATGACATTGACCAATAAAAAGACTTTGAAATTAATAAAAATAAATTTGACACAGATTTCTAGGATGAATAATGAGAGAAATAAAATTTTCTGGTTTAGATTCTCTGTGGAAACATTAGCAACACAGGAAAGAAGCAAAGTAAGAAGAACACCAACAAACATACAAAAATACAATTTTCCATCTTTGGAGATGGCAGGTGTTGCCACCACTCACCATATGCTCAGAGGCACATGTTACCAAATGCTTCCAAGCTACGCAGCAAGTGGATTGGACTGGGAAAGACCAACCCAAATTGTGATTGCATTTTGACAACTTTGTAGGGCAGTCCAATATCTCAGAGAGGAGGGCAGGTCTCTTGCTCCCCTGGTGCATTCACTATAGCTGCCCAATTTCCTTGCTTTTTAAAGTTTGATAGAAATATCTGTTGGCTATAGGTACGTTCTTAAACTGCAAGGTTTTTTGCCTGTTAGTGAATTCCTCTGCTTTTTAATCCTTGAGGTAAGAATGGGATCCTGTGCAAGTTTGCTGAGAATGAATTGATCATTTGCATGCTTTTTGAGTTCAGTGGGATTTACTCCCCTGCAATCATGCTTAGAAAGGTGAAACTGACCACATGGGATGGGGAGGGGAGGGAGAACAAAGGGGAGGACGGGAAAGGGAGCAGGCAGAAGGGGGAGGGGAGGAGAAGGGCAGGTTTGATTATTTGCATGTTTATTGAGGTCAGTGGAATTTACTCCCGTGCAATCATGCTTTGTTTTTGTTTATGTGCCTTCAAGTTGATTATGACTTATGGCGACCCTATGAATCAGTGACCTCCAACAGCATCTGTCATGAACCACCCTGTTCAGATCTTGTAGGTTCAGGTCTGTGGCTTCCTTTATGGAATCAATCCATCTCTTGTTTGGCCTTCCTCTTTTTCTATTCCCTTCTGTTTTTCCCAGCATTATTGTCTTTTCTAGTGAATCATGCCTTCTCATTATGTGTCCAAAGTATGATAACCTCAGTTTCATCATTTTAGCTTCTAGTAACAGTTCTGGTTTAATTTGTTCTAACACCCAATTATTTGTCTTTTTTGCAGTCCATGGTATACGCAAAGCTGGCCTCCAGCACCACATTTCAAATGAGTTGATTTTTCTCTTATCTGCCTTTTTCACTGTCCAACTTTCACATCCATGCATAGAAATCGGAAATACCATGGTCTGAATGATCCTGACTTTGGTGTTCAGTGATACATCTTTGCATTTGAGGACCTTTTCTAGTTCTCTCACAGCTGCCCTCCCCAGTCCTAGCCTTCTTCTGATTTCTTGACTATTGTCTCCATTTTGGTTAATGACTGTGCCGAGGTATTGATAATCCTTGAGAAGTTCAATGTCCTCACTTTCAACTTTAAAGTTACATAAATCTTCTGTTGTCATTACTTTAGTCTTTTTGATGTTCAGCTGTAGTCCTGCTTTTGTGCTTTCCTTTTTAACTTTCGTCAGCATTCGTTTGAAATCATTACTGGTTTCTGCTAAGAGTATGGTATTGTCTGCATATCTTAAATTATCATGCTTGGGATAGGTAAAACTGACCAGGGGGGAGGGAGGGAGAGCTGGAGTGTGCTGGGAAGGAGGAAGAAGGAAGAAGGGAGGCGAGGGGGGAGGGAGAGAAAAGGGGGTGGAGGGGAAAGGCAGGTATGATCATTTGCATGCTTATTGGGTTAAATGGGATTTACTCCTATGCAATCATAGGATAGGTAAAACTGACCATGGGGGGGGAGGGGGGGAGGAGAAAGGAGAGGGAAGGAGAAAGGGAGGGGCAGGGGGAAGGAGGGGATTGGAGGGGGGCAAAGGAAGGGGGAGAGGAAGGAAGTCTTGATCATATGCATGCTTATTGAGTTCAGTGGTACTTACTCCCGTGCAATCATGCTTAAGATAGGTAAAACTGACCATGGGGAGGGGAGAAGATTGGGTGGGTGGGCACTGGGCAGAAGGGAAACCCTTTTACTTTCCAAAAGGAAAGCATTGTGAACAGTATAATTGCTTTTCAGCGTTTTCCCCACCTTTTTATTCTACAGCAGGCGCATGAAGCCTTGCACCCAAATTTAAACCAAAGCTGCCCCTGGCCACATTCACACCAGACTGTTATTTCACTTTAGGCCATCATGGCTTCTGCCAGAGAATCCTGGGAAGTGTAGTTAGCGAAGAGTGCTGAGACTTGCTAGGAGATGCCCTGTTCCCCTCACAGACCTTCAATCAGAGTGGCTGACTGTTAAACCGCTCTGGCCACTGGAGCTCTGTCAGGGGAATAGCAGTCTCCTCTCGGCACCCTTCACAAACTACACTTCCCAGGATTCTCTGAGGGAAGCCATGACTGTCTCATGTGAAATCAAAGTCTGATGTGGGTGTGGCCCCCTGATTAGGCAAGCTCAGCAGCTGTGAGTCTGGCTGTTAGAACACTGACGGTTGGCTCTTACTGAGCATGCCTGACATTATGATTGAGTTCAAGCAAAAATTTGTTAAATTAATTAAAAATCAGCCAGGCTTTTTTTTTTTTTAACTTTTAAACTGCAGACGATGAAGGTCAGAGTATGGGGCAAGGTCAGTATTAGGATTACAAGTACTCTGTGAACATGGCTGATTTTTAATGAATTTCAACAGATTATGAGAACCGTGACAGAAAAAAGTCCAAAAGGGCTCTGGAGGTTTTTCCTCTCTCTCTTTACACTTTGACCTCTCAGTTCTCTCTGACTGTTTTGTGTATCACTATGAAAATTGAGGGGGTTGTTAAGCAAGCGATTCTGAGTTCAGGACTATAAGTTTTGTAAGGTTTTGTTTTGAAATGAGCTTATGGGAAGCATCAGAATGGCATATAGGGGTATTTTCAATTTAACATTGCGGAATGTGAAAAATCCACACTGGCTGTAGTATACAGGCACTCTGTGGCTGTATAATTAGTACCCGTGATGTGTACTAATGTTCAAGTACTGTTGTGCTTTAGGAGTGGCATTTAAATAATTATCTTAACAAAGTTGGAACTGTACTCTTTTAAATTTGTCCTTTGAACCCCCTATTGTTTAAGATATTTTATTGGTTTCTTATTACTCCAGAAGAGAGTAAGAAAACAAAGAAGGATAAGGGGAATTCAGAGGACAATTAAAGATTGTGATTGGTCTCTTTTGTGCCTTCAGGAGTTTTCTCCTTCAGCATATCCCATTTACTGTAGTATATTAACAGGAATAAGGAGGGTTAGTAGTTATATTTGGTGTTCTCTGGTCAGGGAAATGGTCACCTGACCTATGACATAAGGGTCAAGATTATTTTAGTCTAATACTGTTCTCTGCACAGTATTAGGGCCAGTGTGGTGTAGTGGTTAAGGTGTTGGACTATGACCTGGGAGACCAGGGTTCAAATCCCCACATAGCCATGAAGCTCACTGGGTGACCTTGAGCCAGTCACTGCCTCTCAGCCTCATGAAAACCCTATTCATAGGGTCGCCATACGTCAGAGTCAACTTGAAGGCAGTACATTTACATTTTACTGTTCTCTGCAGTACAGCTATGTACTAGATATCATCTATGTAAATGGCTTACTGCTCTATGTAAATTGCTTTCTGCTCTGAAGGCAGGCGAAAGGTAGAGCTTCTTTTCTTAACTTACAGTAAATACACTGTAATATATTAATACAATAATAGCTGCCACTTACCTTCAGTTTGTGCATTTCTCTATGTGTATTGGATTATTTTCTGGTTCCCTTTCTATTCTGTGTCTGTCACTAGTTAATAGAATAGTAGAATTTGTTCAATAACTGTTAGAATTTAAAAAGTAAGCAGATCTAGGCAATAAAATAATGTTGTATAATTGCTTAGTTGGTGATTTGTACACAGGTCCACAAATGATTATAGTTAGTATTAAGCATATAATTTTTTAAAAAAGCAAATATGTCTACAGGGATAATAGAGTAAAATAGATCGGCTGTACTAGGCATGAACAAAGCAATACAATTAAATATATATTTCATGGTTTATTTAGTGTGCAAAGTTTGGACCTACTTCTGGATTAGTACAGCTTCCTCAGCGTTCTTCTGGTCGAAGATCATTTGGACGGTCGAAGAGATTCAGCATTACTCGCTCACTTGATGATCTTGAGGTAATTTTATTATATTAAGCTCTCATTGTTTCTTATGAAGACAGAGTGCACAGGAATTATACAGCTACGAGAGTGGCTTTATACTATAGTCAGCATGGATTTTTCGCATTCTGCAATGTTAAATTGAAAATACCCCCCATGCCATTCTGATGCTTATTTCAAAACAAAACCTTACAAAACTTATGGTCCTGAACTCAGAAACGCTTGCTTAACAACCCTCTAAATTTTCATGCTGATACACAAAACAGAGAGAATCCATAGTTCAAAGTGTAAAAAGAGAGAGAGAGAAACCAGGCCCCTTTTGGACTATTTTCTGTCAGATTTCTCATAATCTGTTGAAATTCATTAAAAATCAGCCATGTTCACAGAGTACCTGTAATCCTGATATTGACCTTGTCCCATACTCTGACCTTCACTTTCTGCAGTTTAAAAGTTAAAAAAAAAGCCTGGCTGATTTTTAATTAATTTAACAAATTTTTGCTTGAACTCAATGATAATGTTGGGCATGTTCAGTAAGAACCAACTGTCAGTGTTCTAAAAGCCAGACTCACAGCTGCTGGGCTTGGCTAATCAAGGGGCCACACCCACACCAGACCTATATTTCACTTTAGACAGTCATGGCTTTCCCCAAAGAATCGTGGGCAGTGTAGTTTGTGAAGGGTGCTGGGGGGAGACTCCTATTCCCCTGACAGAGCTCCAGTGGCCAGCGTGGTTTAACAGTCAGCTGCTCTGATTGAAGCCCTGTGAGGGGAACAGGGCATCTCCTAGCAACTCTCAGCACCCTGAACTCAATAAGCATGCAAATGATCAATCCATTCTCAGCAAACGTGCACAGGATCCCATTTCTTACCTCCCAGATTAAAAAGCCGAGAAATTCACTAATAGGCAAAAACTCTTGTGGTTTAAGAACATACCTACAGCCCACAGATATTTCTATCAAACTTTAAAAAGCAGGGAAATTGGGCAACTATAGTGAATGCACCAGGGGAGCAAGAGACCTGACCTCCTCTCTGAGATATTGTACTGCCCTACAAATTTGTCAAAATGCAAACACAATATCCGGTCCACTTCCTGTGTAGCTTGGAAGAATTTGGTAACATGTGCCTCTGAGCATATGGTGAGTGGTGGCAACACCTTCAATCAGCCCAAAGAACAGAAACAAGGTATGTGCTGTGCTGATCTTATTTTGGCAGGGAGGAAGCAACATTATTAAAACAGTTGACATAGTTCAGATAGTCACTTTTGAATATGTTTGATTTACTTTGCAATTTTAGTGAAGTTTCCTATAGTAAATAATTTTCTTTTGCTTCTGTTTCTGTGAATATGTGAAGTAAAGGTCCAAAAACAATTGTGGAATAATGGCACTGACTATTCTGCAGAATAGTTTCCAATGGACATGAGGAATGTCTCAGTTTGCACAAGATAAAACAGTGGGTGTGAAAAATATTCTAGCAAAATTATAGGTGTGCTCTATGTTTTTAATTGACCATGCCTACCTTTCCTTGAGTAGTTTAAGCATAGCAGGCTGAACACATGCACACTGGGCAGGCCAAGTTTGTTTTTTCCAACAGCAAGAGTCATTGCTAAAGTAGCAACATATTGTAATCAGTCTGATTTTACATCAAACTGCAGTTTCAGATTCAACTGTTAATGCACCCAAAATAGAAATAGAACATAACCTCCAATATAAAACACAAAAGGCTGTCTTCACCATCACACGACAATGACCAATGAAAAGGCTTTGAAATTAATAAAAATAAATTTGACACAGATTTCTAGGATGAATAATGAGAGAAATATAATTTTCTAGGTTAGATTCTCTGTAGAAACAGTAGTAACACAGAAAAGAAGCAAAGTAAGAAGAACACCAATAAACATACAAAAATGTAATTCTCCATCTTTGGAGATGGCAGGTGTTGCCACCGCTCGCCATATGCTCCCAGGCATCTTACCCAATTCTTCCAAGCTACAGAGGAAATGGATTGGATTGTGAAAGACCAAGCCAAATTGTGTTTGCATTTTGACAAATTTGTAGTGCGGTCCAATATCTCAGAAAGGAAGTCAGGTCTCCTGCTCCCCGGTGCATTCACTATAGCTGCCCAATTTCCCTGCTTTTTAAAGTTTGATAGAAATATCTGTGGGCTATAGGTACCTTCTTAAACCGCAAGGTTTTTTGCCTACGAAAGAATCTGTAAAACCCAAGGAAAACAGCTTTGTTCTCAAAGTATAGACGTATTGCTTTTCTTTGTTCAGTTTCACATATCATTTTAAACCACTGTTAAACTTAACTCTGGCTTAAATATGAATGCACAGCATGCTGGTTCACAGGGAGAAAATCGTGGCCGTTACATCCTCCCCCACTCCTGCTGCTGCTGTGCTGGAGCTAAGCTATGGTTTGGTTTAGCATTGTGTCCCAACTCAGTCTCATGGCTGGTCTCTCTCTGAACAAACCACAAGCTGCAACAAAGTTTTGTTCTTGCCTTATTGCTTACAGTTTGTTTGGGTAAGACAAACCGTGAGCCCCAGTTCAGATGTAATGCTAAGCCAAACCATGGATTAGCTCTCAGAAAGCAAGAGCAGGAGTGGGGGAGGAGCAAAGTGACTGCAATTTTCTCCCTCTGCATCAGCACACTGCACATTCAACTTTAAAGCATAGATAAGCTCAACTATGGTTTCATGCAGAGCTTGGAAAAGTTACTTTTTTGAACTACAACTCCCATGAGCCCAATGTAGTGGCCATGCTGGCTGGGGCTGATGGGAGTTGTAGTTCAAGAAAAGTAACTTTTCCAAGCTCTGGTTTCAAGTGACGTGCAAATTAAGCCAATGAATACATGTATGCTAAGTATTGTTATAACATATATGGTGGTGTTTCTGCAACTGAACATGGCTACCTGTGGAATTTGTGTCATCTGGATGCTTGATTTGATGCCTTGGGATGCATTTAGTACAAGACACTTATTTATAAGGCCAAAACCCCAGTTTTCATTAAAAATACCTACCCTTTGTGGTTGAGGGTGGGGTTGGGTTCAAAAAGTGAACCTTGACCAGAATATACTCTCAAACCATGCTTTTCAAAATGTAGCAGGTTTCAAAAAGAAGTAACTCTCAGTTTCTGGATGGCACATACAAGCAGTTTTTATGCATAGTATGATGGGTCTCAGAGTTCGTTTTAGTCATTTTTAGCTTGCAAGTTACCTTTTTTGTAGTTGGAGTTTGACTAATATTATGATTTCACAATTGTGTCCTCAACATTTCATAGCCTAGCGAGTTAAAATAAATGGGTGTGGTACTGAAATAATATGAGAATCCTGTTGTACCAGGAAAAAGAATCCTTTAACCTACTGTTGGTTACTCAAAGGAGCAAGGAACAGACAAGCAGGATGGAGCAAACAGCATAATAGGCTTTCATGTGATTATAATCTTGAAGGAACATGCAGCTACATGCCAAGAAACAGAGAAAATGGCAACAAGCTGTATAAAGTTGCTGTTTGATTTTAGAGCTAGATGGAGTTTCAAAATAAGGTCTTTAGAAAGCATTTGATGAGCTCTTTATATACATTCCACACTGAACCTATGAAATATTAGTATGCTGTCTCTATAGATGATTCATTGTTATGCAAAGACAGTCACAGCAACAATTTAAAGCCTTGAGTACAAGCTGCTTTTCCTCACGATGATGCGTAGATACACACACTAGTGTTTAATCTGGGTGGGTCTCCTCTGTGAAGGAAGGAAGAAGAGGCAGCTTCATTTGTTTTACTGGACAGGAGAAGTAAATATGTGTGAGTGACAGCAATTTGATAGTAAACTTTCTTTAAAATGAAAGAAAAGTCCATTAGGGACTACTTATACATGGAATCTTGCAACAGAAGTCACGTAAGTATGTTTTATTTATCTAAAAGTGTATGGAAATCAGGAAAGTGATTTAAAGGGCAGTCTTAAGTTGTAAGAACTTCCATGGTTGCTGTAAGTGTATATTTTCTCCAGCTGAATTTTTTTCTTTATTAATGTAAATTGATGATTTTAGATTTTAATTCTTTCATTGTGTAAGTCAGCAGTAGTTTTCCAGTAGGTGGTCATGCTATATTGTGCCCTGTCATTTTTTAAAGAGTAATTGGATACATTAAACAATATATATATTAAAATAGTTTTGATTGAGGATTTTTTGTATGGTTGTTTATATGTTTGTTTGGTACAGCTGTCTTTTGATTTTTTTATGACTCAGACAAGGGTTGAGACTTTGACCTTCCAGTTTTTTAATGTTTATTGTTTTTTAAAACATGAAAGAGAGAAATATTCTGAGGGGGGAAGTGGATGCACCAACTATATTTTTCATGGCATACATTCCGGTTGAAAATACCAACAACTCAGGTCATAGAGATGTCTATTTTCAACAGGTTGTTAAAAGAGAGCTTAGGAACTGTGTGGCTATTTCTTAGTTATGCTTATTTGTTCTTGCTGGTAAAAAACAAAAATTCCAACAAGCAAATTTGTAATCAGCAAAAAATATGTTTTTATACTCTATGGCTACAATCCAGTAAATAGAATGGGATTTACCTCTAAGTAACCTACACTGGATAGCACTGCACTCTTGGTATAATAGGTTTTCAGCAACATCCTGAAAAACATGCTCACTTTTCTTAATATGTAGTTTTCTATGATATGTAGCTTTTTCTTTGAAATAGATTCTTTGTGAAGAATATATTTTTGTTATATCATCTCATAGTTTTAAAAGGATTATTATTAGGGCTGAAATTTTAGTTATGGAAATCTTAATTGATGAAACCTTCAATGATTGATCTATTAGTTAAATGTGCATATTTATAAAACATTATACTAAGTGAACATATTTGGTATTATCCACATGATAAAAACAAGTGTTTTGTATTTCCATTGTTCTCTGTTGTTTCTTGCCAGCTAGTATTGAGACAAGATATACTGTCTTTGTAAATGAAGGTTCCATTCCTAACTATCATAGGTAAGACCTTTCTGGATTAAACAGACCCAGCTGTTCATACTGAAGAACTGCCTTGATGGGAGAGTTTAGTATCTTCTTCTTAACAGTGGACAAGCCCAGTATTACTCCTGAGAATCCCCCAAGCTTTGAATGTTTATCCTGTCCTCTAGAAGCTGTGTTGTCCTTTGCCTGTGTCTTTTTCTCCATTAGTTGAGGGGGGGAGGGGGGGAGGAGTGACCATGTAGCATTGAAGGAGTTAGAGCAGCAGCTGCCCCTGTTCCTTCTTACCCTTCCCAGAAAAAGCTGGCGAGAAGTGCAAGGGCCTCTGCCACTTGCACAACAACCGCCTTCCCCTCTCAGCATCAGTCAGGAGTGCTAGCTCAGTGATGGTGCGCGTGGTTTGCATACAGAAGGTCCCAGCTTTGATCCTTGGCATCTCCAGGATTGGCTGGCCAATGATGAGAAAGACCCCTCTGTTCCTGAGATCTTAGAGAGCTGCCAGCTGCTAGTCAGAGTAGGCTAAATGGGGGGGGGGAATTGACCTGGTATAATGCAGCTTGCTGCGTGGGTGTGTCTCCTCCCTTCCCAGCACAGCAGCTGCTCAGATCAGCCAGGGTGATGTTCATGCTGAACATCTGACTCAGATGTTCAGTATGAGAACTAGCCTGGGCACCAAGTAATGTCCCTCATCAGTGTCAACTGGACTGAAAGGGATGGGGATGTGGCAGTGAATTGTGTGCTGAACACCAATTATGCCAAGGAACTTTGCACACAGGGAAGAGAAAGGGACAGAGGAGGAGAAAGCTGCAGCTGGGCACAGCTCAAGCTGACTGACAGGAGTAGCACTGGTAGGCTAAATACCGTGGAGGCAAGGAGCCTTGGGTGAGGGGAGCAAGGCTGTGACTCCTGCGGTTCAGAGCCTTGAAAACTCAGAAGGGGGATTGGCCTATAATATTGATTGAGGTAGAATATTTTAATCAATATTGTGGCTATTTATTATCATTTTCTATGTATTCATTTGTTTAATTATTTACTAACTACTACTGGAAGAGATAATCTGCAATGCAGTAAAAAAACAAATTTGCTTGCCCTCCTGGGAAAGGTGCTTTTTTTAGAAAGAAACATTAACAAAACTGGCTTTGATTATTTGTGGAAAACACTGAAAATAGTGTTTGCTTGTAAAGTATAGGCTATTTTTTGGACATCTACCAACTGCCTGAAACTAGAGCCTAGCTTGTTCCTGGCTTTGTAAGTCTCCCTTTCTGAAAACTTGCTTTACAGAGTGCCCATTAGCATGGTAACTCA
Organism: Rhineura floridana; assembly: GCF_030035675.1. Classification (NCBI taxonomy): domain Eukaryota; kingdom Metazoa; phylum Chordata; class Lepidosauria; order Squamata; family Rhineuridae; genus Rhineura; species Rhineura floridana. Next base: position 1,620,709 of record NC_084488.1, on the reverse strand, counting down.
GAACCTTTGGGTTAAGTAGGTCTTACCCCCTAATAAATGTGTGTAAAAATTGTAGCCTGACAGTACAATCCTATACATTTCTACTCAGAGGTAAGGTCCACTGAGTTCAGTGAAGCTTACCCCCAAGTTAGGGTTGCCAGGTCAGAAGCATCCCAAACTCTGAGATTTCAGGGGCATGCCGTAGTGATGTCATGGGGTGTGCCCTAGTCAGGGCCGGCTCCAGGCATGCCGGGGCCCTTGGGCATCAGCTTGCCTGGGGCTCCAGTGTGTGTGCATGTGCGCATGCACACACACACACACGCACACGCCCATAGCAAGTAGCTCTCAGGGCGGTAAACAGAATAGGATAAAATACATACATCATCATAATAAAATCACAAAACATATAAGACACAATGAAAACAAAATACAATTAAACAAAATATAAGATGATAAAAGGATTAGTATTACAAGATTAAAAAGATAAAATGATTAAAATGCCTGGGAGCATAAGAAGGTCTTTACCTGGCACCGGAAAGATAATAATGTAGGCGCCAGGCGTACCTCTTCGGGGAGGCTATTCCACAACTCGGGGGCCACCACAGAAAAGGCCCTAGATCTAGTAACCACCCTCCGGGCTTCACAATGAGTTGGTACCCAGAGGAGGGCCTTAGATGCTGAACGAAGTGAGCGGGTAGGTTCATAGCGGGAGAGGCGTTCCACCAGGTATTGCAGTCCCACGCCATATAAGGCTTTATAGGTCATAACCAGCACCTTGAATCTTGCCCGGAAGCAAATAGGTAGCCAGTGCAGGTGAGCCAGAACAGGAGTTATGTGCGAAGACCGACTGGTCCTCGTCAATAGTCTAGCTGCCGCATTCTGCACTAGCTGAAGCTTCCGAACTGTCTTCAAGGGCAGCCCTATGTAGAGCGCATTACAGTAATCCAATCTCGAAGTTACCAGAGCATGAACAACTGAGGTGAGGTCGTCGCCATCCAGATAGGGGTGTAGTTGGGCTACCAAACGGAGATGGTAAAACGCATTCCGTGCCACTGAGGCCACTTGAGCCTCAAGAGACAAAGAAGGGTCAAAAAGGACCCCCAAACTACGGACCTGTTCTTTCAGGGGGAGTGTAACCCCATCCAGAACAGGATGCACATCCACCATCTGAGCGGGGAAGGCGTTCACCAACAGTGTCTCAGTCTTGTCTGGATTGAGTCTCAGTTTATTAGCTCTCATCCAGTCCATTATCGCGGTCAGGGAACGGTTCAGCACATCAACAGACTCACCTGAAGAAGATGAAAAGGAGAAGTAGAGTTGCGTGTCATCAGCGTACTGGTGGCAACGCACTCCAAAACTCCTGATGACCGCACCCAGAGGCTGCATGTAGATGTTAAAAAGCATGGGGGACAAAATCGACCCCTGAGGGACTCCACAATGGAGAGTCCAAGGTGTCGAGCAATGTTCCCCAAGTACTACCTTCTGGCGACGATCCGCCAAGTAGGAGCGGAACCACTGCCAAGCAGTGCCTCCAACTCCCAACTCCGCGAGTCTCCCCAGAAGGATACCATGGTCGATGGTATCAAACGCCGCTGAGAGATCAAGGAGAATCAACAAAGTCATACTCCCCCTGTCCCTCTCCCGACAGAGGTCATCATACAGGGCGACCAAGGCTGTTTCAGTGCCGAAACCAGGCCTAAAACCGGATTGAAACGGATCCAGATAATTGGTTTCATCCAAGAGCACCTGGAGCTAGAGTTAGATGGGAGCACTCAAAAGATGGATGCTCTGAAGGCTGCAATTTTAAACACACTTACTAAGCCCCATAGAACTCAACAGAACCTCTGAGTAGATATGGTTAGGATTGTGCTGTTGGTAAGGCTTGACTAGGGATCCTCTGCAAAGATACCCATATCAAAGCAGGGTTGGCAGCCCCCTGCCTGGAATGCCCTGCCTGCCTTTTAATGTGACTGTTCCAAACCTCTTTACAGACTTGACCTTTCACTGCAGAGAGAGGTTTGAGAAATGAGTAAAGAAGTCTACACTTTCCTGCCTACTCTGTGGGCTGCTATAAACTTATTTTGACAGCCAACCCAATTCCAATGAGTAATAATTGACAGAGAGAAAACTCAAATGGTTTGGTCTACCTTCACAGGTAGTAGATTGGGAACAACAGCAATTGAAGCCACACTTCCCAGAATGTGAATTCTCTTTTACCACTGTTGGGCAAGAAACAAACAATCATGCAAATAACAAGGTGCATCATTAGTGGGTTTAAGGGGATTGAGCTGACCACATGGAAGCACTGTTGTTGCTTCTACAGATGTAAGGGAGTAAGGTCAGAGATAAATGAAGTGCAAATAGAAAAAGAATAACAAAAGACAGTGATGATTTCCTAAATGCAATACCATGCCAACCACAACAAGAGTAAGACAGAAAACAGCATTCCATAACCAATCAGGGTTCCTAACCAAAACTAAAAAACCCTAGCAGCCAGTCAGCCAAGGTCACAGAAATCCCCATGCAGCACAGCCTGACCCTGCAGTTAATGCAGAATGCTGTGGCATGATTGCTGACATGAGTGAGACCCTATCAGTACATAATACTTCTGCTCTGAAATCTGCACTGGTTGCCGATTTGCTACCAGGTCAAGTTCAAGGTGTGTTTTCCCTGTTACAGGTTCCACGTAGTACTTGTTCTGCTCTTGTAAGAAATCAATCTGTTAGTGTGGCAGTACCTATGCTTTGGAACTCCCTGCCTATTGACATTAGGCAGGTGCCTTCATTGTGCTCATTTTGGCACCTGCAAAAAACATTTTTGTTTCGGCAAGCCTACCTAGGCATGTAGAACCTATTGTGTTTTTATCGGTTTTTAACTCATTGTTGGTTTTATTATTTTGAATGTTTTTAAATACCTGTCTTTAACTGTTTTTGCCAATAATTTTATTGTTTTAATTCCTTCTATAAACCAATCTGAGGGGTTTTTTAAACAATAAAGCAGTATATAAATTATGTAAATAAAATACATAAATAAATTTCGGAGTCACTGTGGCTCTTGGGTCTCTTTCCTCTTTTAGGCACAAAGGAATCTGCCTTATACCAAGTCAGGCTATTTGATACCTTCTAGCTCAGTACTGATAACATGGACTAGCATTGGCTGTCCAGGATTCCAGGCAATAGTCTTATCCAGAAATTGAATTTTGGACCTCTGCATGCAAAGCATGTGCCCTACCACTGAGCTGCAGCCCTGTTTAAAAAAGTATCTTTTAAAATTGTTCTCTTCAGGTCACTAATGAATGCACAGCATATTATGGCAGATCCACACCATGCATTTAAAGCACATTCAACATACATTTGTAGAACATGAATCCCGTCACAGAATCATGGGAACTGTAGCTTGTTAAGGGTGGTAGTAACTACAACTGTGAGGGGGAAATTACACTTCCCAGGATTCTCTGGGGGAAGTCATGAGCTTTAAATGCAAGTTGGATGTGCTTTAAATGTATTATGTGGATCTGCATTACTTCATAAACTTTGCCTGCATATAAATCATTTTAATTAAATTTTAAAATGGAAATAAGCTACAGGGTTTATTGGGTGGCCATGGGCCATCTCTCAGCCTTATCTGCCCCTCAGGGTGAAAACAACAGAGGGGACCATGACCACTCCAAAGAAGAAGGGCACACCCAAAAATGTATGGGAAATAATAATTTGTAAATAATAATTTACAAGCAAAGTGTGAAAGATACATATCAAGATATAGTGTGAAGAAATATTTATATAAACATGACTGTGTAAGAGGTTTATTATTTACACAACCTGTAAATATATTTGTAGTGCACTCCGATGCATGTTTACTCAGAAGCAAGTCCCAATGTATTCAGTGGGGCTTTACTGAAATAAGGAAGCATGCACAGGACTGCAATTAAGTGATAAGGAACTCACAGAATCCAAAATTCAGAATCACGCTACTTTGTTTTATACTTGTTTTATGGTTATTGGACTTTAAATGGCTTTATTTCTTGTTGTGAGCTGCCTTGATTTCCAATCCTACCTCACAAGGTTGTTGGAAATATTCCATACACACACACACTGGAGATGTAAAAATATATACACCCTATATAATAGTTTATTGTCAAAGCCAGTTGGCCATTGCAGAACATTTTTTTAGAAAATGTATTAGTTTCCTGCCAAATAAAAGCAGTGACTCCTAAGTAAGCCCTGCCTAACTGCTTAAAAAAAAATTGGGGGAGGGGGATATTTACAACACAATCTTTTTCTCAAAAGTCCCATTGATTTTCAGCACACTCCTAACCATGTCTACTCAAAAGTAGGTCCTACTGAATTCAGTGGGGTTAACTCCCAGGTATGTGGAATTAGCATTGCAGCTTTACTCCCAGAAAAGCTTCATATTGGGAAGGTTTTCAAAACAGGTTATGAATAAGACAAATAAACTGCCCTCTTCAACAGTCCAGTAAAATTTAAACTTGTTTGACTCCTTAATTAGAAAAATATAATACTGCAGCATGTATTTATTTATTATTATTTATTAATTCTATTTCTATGCCGCCGTTTGGCCAAAAGGCCCTCAAGGCAGCTCACAAGGTTGTGGCTCTGCAGGACACTACGGCTACTTGTTTCCCTGGCACTCCTCCAAAAAGCTCCTTAGAAGTGGTGCAAGTTAATTCCCTCCCATTGGAAGGGCAAAACAACAAACAACAAAACAAAAGAGAATAAACTACCAACCCCACCACTTCCTGCCCTGCTTGCCCCAGATCTCTGCCCCTATCCCTTCTCCTCCAAGAAAGTGCTCTATGCTTTGCAATCCCAACTCCCTTTTTCTTATATACGCCACAAAATTTCACAGCTGGAGCTTAAGCAAATTGCTTATTAGAACTACAAAGGATTTATAGTTTTAAAGTAGTAGTGGTGAGCCTTCTCCTTGATATGCTGGTTTTGTGTGTGCAGAAAGTAGGAAAAATCTGCAGAACTTGGATTCTAAACCAGACTCGCTTGATTCTATCAGGGTGGCTCAACCCAGTTTGGATCATGAGTCTACTTGTACTGTTAGAATCTGCAGATCTCATGCTGAGGTGGTCTGAGAACTCCAATGCTACCTCTACCTGTTTTTTTAATGGTTTCCTTTTAGAAAGCTCCAGCAGCCCTTCAGCCAGTCATAGCCTACAGCAGCTAGCACAGGGGGCTTCTTGCCACCATGCACGTTGACCAGAACAGAGGGGTCCCCTTGTGAGAGACGGGACTCGAAGACTCTCAGGCACTCTGAGGGAATTGTATGGGGAAAAAACTGGGAGAAGTACAAAAATAGTTTGACAGATAAAATGCCATTTTTGCAAGGAATTAAAAAACTTTCATGCACACTTTTATTATAATTATAACTAAAATAGTTTACTGTGTATGCCCACCAAGATCTGCTGTTATCTTCTGTTGTAGTGCAATCCTGTGCATGCTTACTCAGAAGCAAGTCCCAATCCTGTACAGAGAAAGTGGTCTTTATGCTGCTGAAAGCTATATATTTACTGGATTCCTGATGTGAGACAAGCAGGAAAAGGAAACTGTTCTCAGAACGCGAAATGGGGCTTAGGTTCTTGCCAGGGGTCAACAAATCTTGTCAGTCACAACCTTGACTTCACTTATTGGCTGAAAACTTGAAAGAGCAGGATTAGAGCAGCCGGTACTAACAGAAGTTGCATGGGGGCTGACATTTTGGGTTATATCTGTTGAACTAGACCACCTAGAAATTTAATTTTTTTAAAATGAAAGTTAAGAGTCCGGAGATTAAGGTGACGCACCCAGAGACCCAGAGGGGACCCCCAAAAAGTAGAATCTCCAGGCAAAAACCAGATGCCTGGCAACCCTAAACGGGATAGGATTTTTCCCCAGTCTCTCCCCCCCCAAAAAAATTATGCCTTTCCCTGTCCTGAGAGATTAGACTTGGTAATAGTGTTAACACAAGAGAACTTGTACACAACAGGTTTCTGGCTAATAAGTTTAATGTTAATCCATAAGCAAGGGCAGTGTGCCCCTTTAAAAAAGTAGATTCCTTCCCCTCCCCCTTTTCCATTTTGGAAAGTCTGTTATGCAGGCAGCATGGTGATTCTGTGAAGCTAGGTAGATTCCTTTCTGTAGTACTGAATTTGCCACAAAGCAACAGAAGATTAGCGCAATACTACCACCTCCACATGTAGACATTTTCTCTGTGTTGCTCACCTCTGATGTGTAACCCTGATCTGTGATGGCCATTTCTGTGGTTTAGGATGCTCCTGGCAAGTCCACATCTGGTGATTTCATCAACCGATATCAGTTGTCTATCATTGCACATTGCTGTGAAGTAGGGATTTTCAACTATAACAGTGTTTAGCAGTATTATTTAAGCCCAAGCAATGTTCAAAGATATGAAAGGTGTCTATGTCACATCTGTGGCAAGCTGATGTTTTGTCATCCTTCTTTAGCATTTTAGTGTGAGTTTCTCCTACATACATTTTTGCATGTAGTTTTGACTGACACATTTTTGAGAGCAGTTTCTCTTAATATAATGCATTTTTGTATGTTTGTTTTCGCTAATATATTCATTTTATGCACACTTTCCCCTAATATATTTTGCATTGCAAACTTCAGATACATGCAAATTTCAAAGGATGGCTGTGATTCAGTCCTCATATTGTTTTGGAAAGTGAAAATTTGATAGATTCAGCTTTAAATGCAAACTGAATCCAATTTCTCCCCCATCCTAGGGTTGCCTGGTTCCTGGCCTGAGATTGATCCTATAATAATATAATAATAAAATTTTATTTGTGAGTCGCCTATCTGGCCGACTGAACGGCCACTCTATATCTTTAGAAGAAGAGAAAGTCAGCCAAGTGCAGGTGTTCTTGCAACCCTGTAATGAGAAAAACCACAAGGTGGAATTCTACCTTCCTCCTGCACAACTTTTAAAGATACACAAGACCTCTTCGAGGCCGGGCCTGGCAACCAAGAGGTCTTCTGTATCTTTAAAAGTTGTGCAGGAGGAAGGGAGAATTCCACCTTGTGGTTTTTCCTGTTGCAGTGTTGCAAGAACACCTGCAATTGGCTGACTTTCTCTTCTCCTAAAGATACAGGATCAGTCTCAGGCCATGAACCCGGCAACCCTACTACTCACCTATATCTTGAATGGCAGAGTGGATGGGGGAAGTCCAACCTGAAACAGCATGGAAAACCCCACAATTGGGTGTTTGGGGGCAATTATTGCTTTGGTCACCAAGATGAAGAGATGAAAACTGGAAGGGTTCCTGACAGACAGATTTAACTAAAGAGAAGACTGTATTGTGTATGGGAAATGGGGAGGCTTGAGACATTCCATCTTTGAGCAATGGAGTCTTTGGTCTAATAACAGTGGTGGATGGACAGGCAGAAGTTTGTGCAGACCTTCATGACACACACATACTCAGTTATGTTACATTTAAAGTGTTTCACCTCAAAAGTAATTATTTTTGTCCCTGGTTTGTTGGTTTACATAGCAGAGTAGACTTTAACTTTTTATGTTTGTTTTGATAAAAAGTCAGCTTTGATAAAGAGCTATTACATTTATATCAGTGGTTCCCAACCTGGGGGCTGTGACCTGCAGGGGGCCCACAAAGTAATCCAGAGGGGGCTATGAACAGTAAAGAAATGAATTATTTCTTAATTTTTTTTAAAAAAAGACTTCACTACCTGGAAACTGTCTGCTCCCCACTGCCACTGCAGATGGCACCTCCCCCTTGTTCCAAACGAGAGGGGAGGACTTTGCTGAAGCACCAGTGTGTCTTTCAGGCGCACTGAGGGCACGCATCTGCTTATATCACACATGGCAGATGCCAAAGGAGGCTGAGAGAGGTGCTACCCAGAAGAAGAGGGGATTACTATCCCAACCCCCATCTCCTTGCACTGCCGCTGCTGAGGACGCCCTTACTCAGAACCAAAGGAGAGGGCTGTGATGCCCTTCCCTGGCTCTTCCTGTCAGGTTCTGACCTGCTCGTGGCTACTGCCTGTCACTAGGCACCACCAGGGACTCCACCAGTCCGGACTGTCCTTTTTATGGTTTCTCTCTCCGCTCTAGCATAGACCTCACCAGATCCCCCTGCTAGGCAGCACCACCAGTCACGTCCTATAACCAGTATTCCCAGAGACTCTGCCTGAGTCTCTCTCAATCAGGTTACCTCTGTGACTGCATGCTTAAGCTGTCCCCAATCCCTTTGATCTTTACAGAATATTGTGGTTTGCTCTGAATACTTGTGGTGTTATATTCTCCCCTTCACCGCTGCCACCATTTGTTACAGTTTCCCTTCAGCCTTGGTATTTACCTTACCCTCCCTTCTGGTCTGTGAAACCCCAGCCAAGGATCAGGCCTTTGGTAAACCAAATATATTTATTAAATAACAGAGATAACAAGATTACTTTATAAAGGCACTTAAGCATATGGTTTCATCTATTCCTGAGGTACTGGTCTTAGTATTAATTCGAACTCCACACTCTCCTCACATCCACCAACTCTCCACACAATCTCCTCTCAAAAACCCACCAAAACAACCCACTCACGTTCACCGTCCACCCAGATTCAACTGTCATCCTTCCATTTATACTCTCCGCCATTCTCAACCCTCAGCCAATCATCCAGCATTCTACTGCCCATTCACTCCCCCCTCCTCTTTAACTCCACCTACCACATATCTTCTATACAAACAGCACTTACCATATATACACTAATACAGGAACATCACATTTCCCCCCCCTTAAAATAACGGCAGAGTATTATTCCTGTTCCAGGATTCATACGCCGCGTTAATAAATAAAACAAGTCTCTCTGGGGAAAATGTCTTTCTTTGTTCCTCCGTCTGGTCACGTCACTGCAGTCCCAGCCACCTGCCTTGACAGTCCATCGGCCAATACATTGTCCTTGCCTTTGATGAACTGGAAGTCCACTTGATAGTCTTGTAGTGCTGAGGACCACCTCTGCAGCATAGTATTATGGGTTTTCATAGTCTGTAACCATAACAAGGCCCGATGATCCGTTGTTACCGTGACTCTTCATCCCCACACGTATGAGCGCAACTTGTTCAGTCCCCACACGACTGCTAGGCACTCCTTTTGGACCGACGAATAGTTTTTCTCCCTCGACGTCAGCTTGCGACTCAGATACGCCACTGGATGTCTGGTGCCTTCTCTCTCCTGCAGCAAGACGACTCCCAGCGCGAGGTCTGACGCATCTGTAGCCACGATGAATGGTTGCTCATAGTCTGGTGCTATTAATATGGGTCCTTGGCACAAGGCTTGCTTCAGCAGATCAAAAGCCTTCTGACATTCATTCGTCCATACCACACGCTCAGAACACTTTTTCTTTGTCAATTCATGCAAGGGGGTTGCGATTTCCCCAAAATTTTTCACAAACTTCCTATAAAAACCAGCCACACCTAGAAATGCCCTAACTTGCTTTTTGGTTAAGGGGATAGGCCACGCTTGTATTGCCTCCACCTTGCTCCATAAGGGGGTGATTTTCCCACTCCCCACCTTATGTCCTAAATACTTCCTTTAGCCCAAACTGGCATTTCTTAGCTTTTATTGTGAGGCCTGCTTTTCTTAATGCCTCTAATACTGTGGTGATTACATACGTCACTGTGTCAAGCCTTTCTCTTATGGTATATGGTCCTTCCCAGCTAGCCTGTAATTTGTCATGTTTCCTGGGTATGAATGCCATAACCATATCTCCCACATCATACACACGTTCCCTGGCTGTTCTGTCGTACCAGTAACTTTGCTTCTGTGCTTGACTCAAATTCTCTTTCACTACTTCCATCATTGATGTTAATTTATTGCTGAATTCCAATACAAAATCTACTACAGATGTTTTGTACTCTCCCAGGGTTCCTTCCCATGAATTTTTTAACAGTTCCAAAGGTCCCCTCACTTTTCTAGTGAACATCAGTTCAAAGGGTGAGAAGCCTGTTGACTCTTGAGGGACTTCTACTGCCCATTCACTCCCCCCTCCTCTTTCACTCCACCTACCACATATCTTCTATACAAATAGCACTTACCATATATACACTAATACAGGAACATCACAAGGGCTTTTTGTGAAGCAAAAAGGAGCAAGGCTGCAAGGAAAGGCTGTTTTCCCCCTTCCTTCCTGACAGCCAGCCTGCCTTTCTTGACTCCTGCTTTGCTGCCACCTCCTTTTAAAAATTATTCTTATTTCTGAGGCCACCCAGATCTCACCTGCAGCCCAGATGGAGTCAAGGAGCAGTGAGGAAGCTCAAGATTTGCTCGCCTCCCATCTCTGAGGCTAAGTATGTGTCCAGTGCCTTTCTTCCACCTACATTCCACCCCCCAACCTCACTCTTCAAGATGCTGCAGCAGTTGAGGGTTCCCCCCCGCCCACATGCCCAAATGCATGCATGGCAGCAGATGCTTGCAGGAGGGTCAGGTGTGTTTGGGTGCGTTTGTGCACTGATCTGTCTTATGCTCCACTCTCATTCCTCAAGTGCCTGCTAACCAAGTTATCAGTTCTGATGATCATCCCAAGGCCCAAAAGCGCTAACTCCCCTCCTCAACCTATCCACCTTTTTGTCTTCACAATCGAGCATCTCCACCACTACCACACTGCTGCTTCTTGATGATGATGATTTTTAAAAAGCTCAGCAGGTTGGCTGAGGCTGGGGTCCACATACAGTAGCTGAAATATATTTATTTATTTATTAAATTATTCTTGTGTTTATATCCCACCTTTCCTCCAAGTTGCTCAAGGTGGTGCACATGGTCGTCGTCCCCGTCTTTCCATTTTATCCTTACACCAACCCTGTGAGATAGGTCAGGCTGAGAGACTGTGTCTGGTTCAAGATCACTCAGTGGGCTTCACAGCTGTGTGGGGATTTGAACTTGGATCTTAGTGTTGGGAGACAGGACTGTACATTTTCAGACTATGTGTGTGGAGGGGAGGGGGATACCAATTTGATGAACATTTGCATTAAGAAAAGAAAGCAACACCCCCTGACTGCAGGGAGCTTTTCATGGAAAGGGATATTTGGAGATGTGATTCTGCCACTCACCATTTTTTCAGTTAACAGAGACTAAAATTACAATTAGTGTGTGGGGGGGTCACGAAATTTTTTGAGCTTACAAAAGGGGTCCCGATCTCATAAAGATTGGGAACCACTGATTATATGTAACGTTAAAGCACACTGTTTCTAATGGACACTTAATATTACTTTTTTTAAAAAATGAACTGTAATTTTTGACGATCCTGATTTATTCTGGTTTTTCCCACATTCATGGAGGGGACAGAAACATTAAAGCTGCTCCCCAAACCACTTATCCAGCAAGTCAACCAGTGTCTGAGATTCAGCAGACATTGCTATCTTTGCAGCTATGAGAACTAGAAACTCCAGGCGCTCTTGGATGAAACCGATTATCTAGATCCGTTTCAATCCGGTTTCAGGCCCGGTTTTGGCACCGAAACAGCCTTGGTCGCCCTGTATGATGACCTTTGTCGGGAGAGGGACAGGGGGAGTGTGACTCTGTTGATTCTCCTTGATCTCTCAGCGGCGTTTGATACCATCGACCATGGTATCCTTCTGGGGAGACTCGCGGAGTTGGGTGTCGGGGGCACTGCTTGGCAGTGGTTCCGCTCCTACTTCGCGGATCGTCACCAGAAGGTAGTGCTTGGGGAACATCACTCAACACCATGGACTCTCCATTGTGGAGTCCCTCAGGGATCGGTCTTGTCCCCCATGCTTTTCAACATCTACATGCAGCTGCTGGGTGCGGTCATCAGGAGTTTTGGAGTGCGTTGCCATCAGTACGCTGATGACACGCAGCTCTATTTCTCCTTTTCATCTTCCTCAGGTGAGACTGTTGATGTGCTGAACCGTTGCCTGACCGCGATAATGGACTGGATGAGAGCTAATAAACTGAGACTCAATCCAGACAAGACCGAGACATTGTTGGTGAACGCCTTCCCTGCTCAGATGGTGGATGCTTACCCTGTTCTGGATGGGGTTACACTCCCCCTGAAAGAACAGGTCCGTAGTTTGGGGGTTCTTCTCAACTCTTCCTTGTCTCTCGAGGCCCAAGTGGCCTCGGTGGCACAGAATGCGTTTTACCATCTTCGTCTGGTAGCCCAACTACGCCCCTATCTGGACAGGGACGACCTCGCCTCCGTTGTCCACGCTCTGGTAACTTCAAGATTGGATTACTGTAATGCGCTCTACGTAGGGCTGCCCTTGAAGACAGTTCGGAAGCTTCAGCTGGTGCAGAACGCAGCTGCCAGATTATTGACGAGGACCAGTCGGTCTTCGCATATAACACCTGTCCTGGTGCGTCTGCAGTGGCTTCCTATTTGCTTCCGGGCGAGATGCAAGGTGCTGGTTTTGACCTATAAAGCCTTACACGACGTGGGACCTCAATACCTTGTGGAACGCCTCTCTCGCTATGAACCTACCCGTTCACTTAGTTCAGAATCTAAGGTCCTCCTCCGGGTACAAACCCATTGGGAAGCCCGGAGGGTGGTTACGAGATCTAGGGCCTTTTCTGTGGTGGCCCCTGAGTTGTGGAACAGCCTCCCCGAAGAGGTACGCCTGGCGCCTACACTTCCATCTTTTCGGCACCTTTTTATGCTCCCAGGCATTTTAATCTTCTTAACTTTTTAAATCTTTTAATCTGTATTTTAATTTTTGTAGTATTTATTTTGTTTTTGCTGTGCTTTTTGTTGTTTGTTTGTATATGTTTTTGTATTTTTATTATGATATATTGTATTTTATTTTGTTTGTTCACCGCCCTGAGAGCTATTCTGCTAAGGGCGGTATATAAATTGAAATAATAAAATAATAATAAATAAATAAACCTCCCTTTTAAAAATAAAGTCTGGGATGCTCAAAAAGCTGAACTCTATGCCTACTACTACATCTTGCACATTTTTGTGCTCCAGCAGAGTCATGGCAGACACACAGACCTAACTACAGTGTGTTTCTGCAACATACCATTCTGAATTGAATAAAGTATATTATGCTGTTTGCTACAGGGTGGATTTGCTAAATGCCACAGCCCTATTTCTCTAAACTAGCCTTTTTATGTGAGATAGCTGAGATACAATCTGATCCATGATGAACTAGAGTTTTCTGCCGTGGATGGTTGCTATTGGTAACATAAAGGGAATAAAATAGAATATGTGAAATGCCTTTAAACTTTATAGGCATTTTTCACAGGAACTGCATAGTAGTGGATGGTGCACTTTAGCTCTTGAGAAGCTACTGTAAGAAATGCTTCACCATCTAAAGTAAAGATGAATTTAGGAAAAGTACTTCTGGCAAAAATAACTGCTTTTTCTTGTGATGAACAGGTAAGCAACATGATTGCTTGTCACAAGGACATTCTTGCATTTGAGATTAGAAATCAGAATTATAGATTTATTTTTCCATATTCAGAGTTCCAAAACTTTTAGTTGAAATTGTATATATATATATATATTAAAAAATTAAAAATAAATGTAGATTCTGGGGGTTATGTCATGGTTAAGTGAAAAAACCTATATAGCAACAGTCTTTACAAGTTTTTAGTTTTACTCTTCAAATTTTAGTGTGTAAATATAAACTTTAACAGAGATTTTTCAAGATGAAAAGTGAGCTTAACAGTCAACAGTACAGATTGCTTATGTATTGTTGGCTGTTTGCAATAAAACGTGCATGCACATTTGTATTTTGGTGGTCAAAACTTTTAATAATTTTCATTTATTTGAGTTGCATTTCTTAGCAGTGTCCTGTAGCAATGTCTTCAATGTGGCAAAAAAAACAAAAAGCCTTTCTCCTTTGCCATCTTCTTGCTTTGTTGTTTTTATGCGAGTAGATAAGGTGGCAAGGGAAAGAAAATAATTTAAAACGTCATTCTGAAGTAAAGGAATGTTATTGAATCATGATGAATCAGCTTACTGCATACCAGAGATTATTATTTCTTATAGTTTCTTTGCTGATTTTTGGTTATTTAAAAAAGAACCTGTTTCAATCTCCTTGGTAAGAAATTTCTGATAAATATATGTCCTTTTTTCAAAACTTCAAAGTAAAATAACTTGGTAATAACTGGAGCAGGAATTGGGAATGCAAATATTATGCAGAAAAATTAAGACATCTTGTTTAGAGGCATTCATTTCACAATAGTGATATTTATATTTGACATTTTTGTTTAGGTAACATTTTAAAAATAACATTTTCCTGTTATACTTACTTCCAGAGAGGTTGTTTGAATTTTTAAATGTAAATAATGGATATCCATCATAATCTCTGCTTTTGCAAAAATGTAATTTGCCAAATGGAAACATTAGCCAGAATCTAGACAGACACATGAGAGGGCACCTCATGTCATGAACAAGAGGATTCCTGACCTGTTAGGGGGCTTTCCAGTGCGTGTGGGTCTATTACCAGAAGATAGGACCTGAAAAGTGCCTGTGCAGAATGCTGCACACATTGGATCCCAGCAACAGAATAGGTTTAATCTGCTGTGTAATGATAGTAATAATTCATATAGCATTCAAGATGTTGCACTTATTATTAATCATCTTTCCATCATATGTGTACATGGTGCTTTACAGAAAAAAAAAGTTTGACAGGTCTGTTCCCCAAGCAGCTTACAATCTAAAAAACAGAAACAAAGGAAACAACAGAGACTGAAATCAGGGCAAACAGGAGAAGAATATGTGATTACTTCAGTTATACCTAATAAGTTTTAATTACATTAGGGTTAGGGTCTCGGGGTCCAAAGGCTTAATGGAACAGGTGGGTTTTGAGGAGGGATTTGAAGTAAGGAATGAAGCTATCGTAGAAACTTTCTCGGAAGCAATTCCAGGTGTAAGAAGCAGCAATGGAGGAAGGGTGGAGTTGTTTCAGGGAGTAGGAGACCTTCACGTGGTTGGCGATGGTGGTGATGCTGCTTGACGAGTGAAAGGCACAGGTAGGTATGTAACAGGATATGCGTAGGGAAATAGGGGATTTTAGCTTGTGCAGAGGCCTGGACTGGATGGAAGTCAGTGTAAGGATTATAGAGAAAGTATCACATGAACTGAGCAGTGAGAGAAATAAATGATATGGATGAATGTGAGCAGACCAAGGTGATAGAAGGCCAGAGTAGTCAAGAGAAATATTTCATTGGTAGTCAAGGTGAAAAATTTACAGGGCATGGACTAGACATTTTGCTGAGGGAACAGAAAAAGGGCCTTATTTTTGCAGTGATGTAAAAGAAAGCTACTTGATTTGGTGAAGGACTGAAGGGGAGGGCTGGAGAGAGAATTTGTGCCTGATCTCACAGGGGTAGATGGTGAGTTTGTCAACAGATAAAAAGAATAAACATGGGAAGGAGGACACTGGGGGAAGTTTCAGTTATTGTAGCCTGATGACATTCAGAAGGTGCTTGTGAGTATTCACTCCACAACGTGCTGTCTTGACCCTCACCCTTCATGGCTGATTAAAGCTAGCTGGGGTGGGGTGAGGCATGTCTGTGTTGGTTCAGAGTATGGTGAATGCATATTTACACGAGGGGATGGTGGCTGCCGCCTTGAAGGAGGCAGGAACTCCTGAAAACCCCCATCCTGGATCACAAGTACCCCCTTTTTTGGATAAGGCACCTGAGAGGGTTATGGTGGCACAGTTGCAGGCATTCTTGGAGGAAAGTAATTATCTAGAACCATTCCAATCTGGGTTCAGACTTTGGTTCAGGCCTGAATCAGCCTTGGTTGCCTTGATGGATGAACTTTATTGGAGGCACAGAGGGAGTGCAACCCTTGTGCTCAATCTGTCACCAGCATTCCATAATATTGACCATCCTGACCATCTATGGGAGATGGGTATTAGGAGCACTGTTCTGCAGTAATTCCGGTCTTATCTTCAGGGACAGTTCCAGAAGGTAGCATTGGATGAGTGTTTCTTGGCCCCCTGTTTCTTGAACTATAGGGTGTTGCAGGGCACTATAGTTTTGAGAAGGGATTTTAAGTGCTATATAATGTCCGTGAGAGTCAGTGTGGTGTAGTGGTTAAGGTGTTGGACTAGGACCTGGGAGACCAGGGTTCAAATCCCCACACAGCCATGAAGCTCATTGGGTGACCTTGGGCCAGTGACTGCCTCTCAGCCTCAGAGGAAGGCAATGGTAAGCCACCTCTGAATACCACTTACCATGAAAACCCTATTCATAGGGTCACCATAAGTCGGAATTGACTTGAAGGCAGTCCATTTCATAACATCTGTATGAAGCAGTTGAAAGCAGTCATTAATAGATTTGGGCAAGGTAACGTCAGTATGCTGATGATACCGAACTGTATTTTTCTGTAATATCTGAATCAGGAATAAGTGAACACTCCCTGGGCTGGTGTCTGGATGCAGTGGTGGGCTGGATGAGGTCTAATAAACTGAGTCTGAATCCAGACAAGATGGAGGCTCTGTGGGTGAATGGCTCTCAGGTCCAGGAAGCCATTAAGTTGCCTGGAAGTGCTTGATCCAGCTCTGGAGGCGCAGCTGTACTCAGTGGCTAGGAGTTCCTTTTACCAGTTTTGGCTGGTAAGACGGCTATGGCCATTCCTTTAAGAAACAGTGAGAACCCTGTAGAAAGCAAAATAGCAACTACCTCAAGGGAATACAGAGACAAAATGCAAACTTATGTATGAGATTTACAGGATAATCCTCTGCATGTTGATTCAGAAATGTTTTACTGGGTTCAGTGAAACTTGCATTCAAGTAACACGATCAAGTTTCAGTAACATTGCTAATTACATAATATTTGCAGCTTTAAAAAAAATCGGTTTCAACAATTGCTGATATAATGATATTAGGAAAATTGGTTCCTAAGCAAGTTTCTCCTGCTTGATATTATTGTTGAAATTTTGCCTAAGACTATGCAGGAATATTTTGACAATACTGATTCAATTCCTATCATTGTAATAACTTGTGAGGTGCCTAAGACATTTATGAGGGGTACCCTTATGAATTGCTTATAATAAAAAAGAGCTAGACAATAGAAAATAGAACAGGTGTTAGGGTGGAATCTTATATTTTAAGGAGGCAAATAAACCTATACAATTCTGTATACTAAGGGTCCTTCCCCTGCTTGGAAATCACTATCATAATTGCTTTCCTTCAAGAGTCTGGGATTTGATTGAGAATCAAATTGGGGGTGAGAGAGGAATCAAGCACAATCCACTTTAGATATCAATTCTAAGGATCCAAGTATTTCTCTAAGCTGTTTAATGCATGTTTGATAATCAAATCCCAGATTCTTAAAGGGAAGCAACTATGATACTGATCCTCAAGCACTATTAGTATTCAGATAATAGCAAGAATATAAAGGGCTTATTTATATTAATGCACAGAGGACCTTCAGTAGGGTATAGTGATCATTTCTAATGAAATTTATACAAGATATAGATTTGGGCATATATATTTTTCAGTGGATAGTACTTATAATAATCTAGTTACAAGTTATAGTAGCGTGGGGGGAACCAAATTTTGGGATGTGTAATAATACTGCAGAGAGGAACTAGACTAAACTACCTTTCTCTCCTGCACACTTTATTTCGTGCATTGAAATTCTAACAATTGTGATCCAAGTTTTTGATCTGATAGAGAGAATGTTGATTGGAAAACTACATAATAAGTTAGCAATATATGCTGCTATTACTGCCTTCAGGCCAGCATCAGAAGTTGTCATGACTGGGCATCTGCCAATGGCCCTAGGGCTCAAGAGGCCCCACTGTTCATGTAACCTATGGCAACATGCCCACGCTCATTTTGGTGGGCTGACTCTGGCAGAGCAGAGCATCCTCCATACAGCCTACTTGGTTACACTGGCACATTTATTCTTTGCTTCACCAACAGCAACCACCATGGAAGAGAAAAGGGAAATTATTTCGGGAATAAGAAACAAAGTAAGAGTGAATTGTTTGAATAAGGAATTTCTGGGATTATATTAGAAGTTTTTAAAAATATCTCTGGAAGTGGAACTGTCCATTTTAGCATAGCTGTGATTAAGCACTACTACCTACTCTAAAACAAAAAGTAATAGCAAAGAGAGGCTATCCCTAACTTAGATCTTATTGTGTGTATGCATGCATGTTTAGTTTGTGAACATTTTAAAAATAGCCCTTCCAATGAAAATGCCATTTTCCAATACTGAAGGAGGGGAGACCAAGGATTGAGGGGGGATTACCATAGTTCTGTAGTGTAGTCTATTATATTAATACTGTAGGTTAGTGTTGGGAATGAATGGAAGTGGTTTTCCATTCAAAAATCCACCCCCTACAAAACCCCTCAAATGATAGCAAAAGACACTTTTCTAAACGTTCTAAATTGCTCGTTCAGAATCTCTTCCAGTCCAAATCCAGTGCTTATTTGCATATAGAAGTCTTATACTCCATCGTCTTGCATTCAGACGCATTGCATTTTAAATGTAATAATCCCCACATACAATAAGATCACGACCTCCTGACTTTGTTGTTACTTTTTATCTTTTGATGAGGATATCTCCAGCTTTTGTAAAATCCTGGATTTCTTCATTGATTCCTATAGAAAGATCTCACTATGGGGACTGGAGAAGAGACCTATATGTTAGAGCAGCCTTTCCCAACCGGTGTGCCTCCAGATGTTGTTGGACCACAACTCCCATCAGCCTCAGCCATTGGCAATGCTGGCTGAGGCTGATGGGAGTTGTGGTCCAACAACATCTGGAGGCACACTGGTTGGGAAAGGCTGTGTTAGAGAAATGCCTCTAGCTGGCCACTGAAATACTCTGTTTGAGCTAACAGTTCTGTTACCTATGTGAGATTGCTGTAATGTCCTTTTATTACTGAATTATGATTGCCTAACTTTCTCCTGTAGAAATCAGTGGGATTTAAACGTGCTTAACATTCTCTGGATTGTGCCCCATTGCTCTGTTCATGTTCACAACTTCAATAAATAGGTGGGATATGTCATATATGTAAACTGGCCCAATTCCCATGTTTCCTTTGATGTGGCAAAGTCATTACAAGCTAATTTGATCTCACATAGTTCATGTGAGGAAATTTCTTAGGATGTGCACCCCTTCTTGGGGAAAGCTGGTACTCAGCACGTCAAGGTAGTAGCTTGAGAAGAACAGATTCTCTGACAGGTGTCACACCAAGGACTGCATTCATAAGTAGCATACCATGCAGCACTTGGAATGTAAAAACATCAACTTTGACTTAAAGTGAGTGTCATGTGGAAAACAGGTGCTTGGGGCTGTTCTCCAAATGTATGCCCATCATGTGTACCACATGATTTCTCTTTATTTGATTATTCTTGTTTATTAATGAACAATGATTAAGTGAAAAAGGATCATGTTTGAGGTGATATGAAAGCTCTACCTGAGGTGTCTGATTTGAAAAAGGGAGGGTAAGAGGAAAGGATGGGGCTGAAGAGGGTAGGGATGTGTTTAGAGGAGCAGGGGTAGTGCCCAAAATCTAGGATGGGCCTTGACTAGGGATGGAAAGATCTGTCTGTTTTATTTCTCTCAGTTTCTAATTTTTCAAATGTTGAATTCATTTTTTTACATTTCTACAGTGATCTGTGAATTTTTTAAAAAAAGAATCCTCATGAAAATTCTCCATTTTAGTGTGAATTTCTCCGAATAAACACATTTTGTAGGCAGTTTGTCCAATACTTTTGTCAATACACATTTTGCAAGCCATTTCTCATCATTTAATGCCTTTTGGCATGTTATTTTCACTCATGTATTCATTTTTATGCACACTTTCCCCTAATATATGCATTTTTGTAAATATTGTTTCGTTGGCGAACTGCATCCCAATATTCTAATAAATGCGAATTTTGAAGGATGGCTGTGTTTCGGTTCTCATATTGTTTTGGAAATTGCAAATTTGATAAATTCTGATTGAAATGCGATCTGAATCGAAATTCTCACCCATCCCTAGCCCTGACTTTCATAAACGTGGTTAATTCTTAATTCAGGCTGCAAATTAAATCAGAAGTATTGGATTTTAATATTCAGGAACAAGCATGAATGGCAATCACTACTTTTTCCATGATGTCTCAGAAGAAACAAGTTAAATAATTAGAATGAAAATCTCAGCCAATGCAAATGATTTATTGGACTACGTTTCTGTAATTATGCAAATAGATAGTGAGGTGGAAGAGGCTTTAAATTGGTGGCACACATCTCCCTAGAATTTTTAAAAAAGATTTCTGACTCTACCACTCAATATTTCTATGAAGTTACTGGAATTGAGAAAAGATGTTGAAAAGATAAATGGGTGGGGGTAGAGATCTAGGTTATCATAGTGTTCTACATTTAAATAAAAGAGTGTTGGGGGCATCAATATGCTCACAGGCACATGTTCCCAAATTCTTCCAAGCTACACAGGAAGTGGATTGGACTGTGCAAGACCAACCCAAATTGTGTTTGCATTTTGACAAATTTGTAGGGCAGTACAATATCTTAGAGAGGAGGTCGGGTCTCCTGCTCCCCTGGTGCATTCACTAGAGCTACCTAATTTCCCTGCTTTTAAAAGTTTGATAGAAATATCTGTGAGCTATAGGTATGTTCTCAAACTGCAAGGTTATTAGTGAATATAGCCTATCAATCCATTACTTTAAGGAGCTTACTTAGTTCTGCAGCTTTTTCTTCCACTTGTTGAATGTTCCAGTGCCATTGTCTTTTGTTAGACTGAAATTTGTTCACTTGACAGTGCAAACATTTTAGTATAGCGTCATATCATTTATTCTGCACCTCAAATTCTTTTTGAAGCCTAGCATGCAATTTTTTTCATCTCTAAGTGCATTTTCCTTTCCACTGATAGCTTCTTTCAACACACTAATTTCAGCTTCCAAATATACAACTTAAGGTTTTAATGTTACCTGTGTTTCTGAAGGTAATAAAATAACTGTTTACTGATGAACTGCTCTTTGCGGTATACACATCCCAAAGCATACGCATAAATGGATTTCATGACTGTGCATATGTGTGGGTGCATATTATGTTGGTACTTATTGCTCATATAATATTTCTGAAACATCCAATTATCTCACAACCTAAATACACAATTATTATTGTATTTTAGCTTTTCCAAAGCCAAGCATTACATATTGTGAGAGTGAGGTGTCATAAATATAAGTCTCACAATAGAATTACACAGGAAAGAAAAATATATAGAGACTGAATGTTGATGAACTAAAATCTAAGCTGTCTTATTAGCCATGGTTGTTGGAGATATGTTGGTACTGCTCAGGTGGTAGTGCTGCTCTCAGAGAGTATTCTTTAAGATAAATTATTTTTATTTTTGCATTTAGAGTCAGAGGTTGCTAGCACATGACTCTGCTGAAAGTTAGTCATCAGTACTGCCTCATCAAAGTCGGTGTGATCAGCATCTCTAGATTCTTCGATAATGGAATGGAGTATCTCTATTGCTGACACATGCAACTGTTACCTGCCCCGCATATTGATTCATCACTGGTCATGGGTGATGACCATTTATCCCACCATTGGAGATACATTTCTTCTACCTTCCATTCCATTGTATGTATGAATCCTTATCACCCACTGGAAAGGAACTGAAGAAAGAGGTTCAAAGTCCATCTGTGGCTAGTTCAGTGTGGTTGGACATACATGTTTGGTTATTAATGTCTCTTGTCTGGAATCAGCTACATAATAATGATAACATGAGGTCAAAGTCTACTCACGG
The DNA here is from genome assembly GCF_030035675.1 of Rhineura floridana. NCBI lineage: Eukaryota > Metazoa > Chordata > Lepidosauria > Squamata > Rhineuridae > Rhineura > Rhineura floridana. The sequence goes on along the minus strand of NC_084488.1, from coordinate 1,599,016 downwards.
AAAATAAAAATTAGAAGCATGGCCAATGGCAGTAGTACATAGAATCAAAAATAAGAAGACTGTGATTGCTAGCAATTTTCTTAAGAATCCTTTCAAAATCAATACCCAGAAGGAGTCTCAATGGATTCCTCAAGGTAAACAATTTCTCTTCGAATTAATATTTAGAATTTGAAATTTAATCATTGTCAATTCAAAACCAAATCAAAATACATGAGCTCAGATGGTAATATAGTGGCCACAAGACAATTAAGACACAACACAGAACATAAAACATACTTTCCTTTGTTGATCTGCATGGTCTTTTGCTGCAGCTGATCTTAAAATCTGTGAAAGAAAAATAAAACTTTTTCCTCCAACCAGAAGGCGTGGAACTAAAACAAAACAAAATTACCACAGAGATAATCATACACCCTGAATAAGTAGACTCGATTGTGTATCCCTAGTCTAAAGGAAGTCAGGCAGAATGTGTGAGTCTATAAATTAAGTATATGACTGAGCAAAGTTGAGCCATTAAAATGTGAAGATGTCAGCTTGGGGGAGAGGAAATGGAGGGAAAGAGAATGGGAATTGAATTTTCTTGAATCCTTAGCATATTATAGTATTTTTCAGAAAAGCTTTAAATTGCATGCCATGAAATCAAACATCTTTCTTCCTCGCACAATATTCCCTCTCTTCTGCTAGCTAGCAACAAAACACTCAGATTCAGGGCTGGCAATGAGGCCTGATCCTGAGCCCTTTAGCACAATATTTATTACCACAGAAAAAGGTTTTAGGGAGACAATAAAGAAAAATGTAGGCTGGTTGGATCCCTGAACAGGAGTACACTTGTTAGGGACTGGGATATACTAACAGCATATTCCCACTTGTAATTTCATCTAATACTAGACTTGAGTGATCCTATTCCGATCAATTTGGAAGACAAATGGGGTCACCACAAAATAAGGTACTGTTTTTTCCATTTCTCTACATATGCAGAAGCATATTAGTTTGTAGATTAAAAGGGGGGGATCCAGACATGGACCTGTGAGCTTCTGGGAACTACAAAATATTGAAGGTGTTGGTTAAAAAAACAAGCAAAAAGGTTTGGGGTGGAGGAAGGAATTGAATTTACCTGTTCAAGCCGCTGACAGCTTACAGTAAGTGTCCTAGAGGTGAGGGTTAGGTTGGAGTAAAGCCACATTATAAGGTTAAAAACATCCCTTCACAACATGAGGAGATTTCAGAATGGACAAAAGAACAAGGTCACTGAGAAGAATTCTCATTAGGTGACAGTCCATTTTGGAATTCTTTCCTAGATTTGCCAAAGCCACAGTCTGCACAGCTTTTTAAAGTAATGTAAGCTGTTTAGAGGTTTAGTTCCCCAAACTGGCTTTTGGTAATAAGGAGAGGGAAGAACAAGGTAGGATTATTTACTTGAGTTCCCTGTCACAACCTCTTGGGATGGGAAAGGCTTGAAGTCTAATCCTGCTCAGCGGCAATATTTCTCTCTGAGTTACAGAGCAAAGACATTGTAAGAAGCTGTGAATAGGCTTGGAAAGCAAAATTATTTGATTTTGAATCTTTGTGTGAAAAAGATTCAGTGATATAATCATGTAAGACTCTTGGTGCCAGTTATTTATTTGGCAAAATAAAAGTAAAACATTTATTGTGCTGTCTTCCATGCAGCCCATACAGAAACTAGAAAGAAATGAGTTTATATTTTGAACTTAAATTGTATATGGACAAAATCTCTTTGGTTTCTAAACATTCTGAACCTTGTAAGATTTTATAAATCTTGGAAATGACCAGCGGCATCACTAGCGGGAGTGCGGGGGGGTGCGGACCTCCGGTGTGCGCCCTCCCAGGGGCATGGACGAGGTGGCTGGGCTTGCGCGCGTGCACTCAAGGCCAGCCACCCCGTCCATGCCCCTGGGAGGGCGCGCAGCAGAAGGGCACCCAGCCGAAGAAGGCCTGGGAACACCAGCGCGCCTCCCTCACCCCGCGGACGCTGCTCCCGGTCTCGCCCGCCTGCCCACCTCCGAGGAGGAGTTGGAGCAGCCTTGCCAGGCAACGGCGTGGGGTGGGGCGGCTCTGATTGTCACTCCCCTCATGGTGACACCCGGGTGCGGGCCGCACCCTCCGCACGGTAGTGACGCTCCTGTAAATGCCGATCTGGCATGTATAACCGAGACCTGGGTGGGTGAGCAGGGAGGAGTTGGTCTCTCTCAGCTCTGCCCACCGGGGTACTTGGTTCAGCATCATGGTAGATCTGAGGGTCGGGGAGGTGGGGTTGCTGTCGTCTATAAGAGTTCCATCTCACTCACCAAGCACCATGTTCATTCAGTTACTGGCCTGGAGTGTTTGCACCTTGTGTTGGGCCAGAGGGACAGGCTGGGAATCCTTTTGGTGTACCGCCCACCTTGCTGCCCAATGGCTTCCCTAACTGAGCTGGCGGAAGTGGTCTCGGATATATTGTTGAGGTCCCCCAGACTAATAGTACTGGGGGATTTCAACATTCATGCCGAGACCACTTTGTCTGGCGCGGCTCAGGACTTCATGGCTTCCATGACAGCCATGGGGCTGTCTCAATATGTTAGTGGTCCAACACATGTATCGGGGCACACTCTAGACCTTGTTTTTGCTACTGAGCATGGGGAAAGTGATCTGGATGTGGGGAGTTTTACAACACTCCCTTTGTCATGGACAGACCACTGCTTGCTGAAGTTTAGACTTTCAGTAACCTCTTCCCTCTGCAAGGGTGGGGGACTTATTAAAATGGTCCGCCCCCAGAGACTAATGGATCCTGAAGGTTTTCAAAGGGCTCTGGGGGATTTTCCGGCTGATAGGACTGGCGCTCCTGCTGAAGCCCTGGTCGCTCTGTGGAATACGGAGATGACCCGGGCTGTAAACACGATCGCTCCTGCACGCCCTCTCCTGTGTAGAGCTCATACAGCTCCATGGTATACTCCGGAGCTGAGAGCGATGAAGCAAGATAGGAGGAGGCTTGAGCGGAAATGGAGACGAACTCCCGACGGATACAATTATGCGCTGGTTAGTGCTTCGACTAAGCTCTATGTAGGAGCAGTGAAGGCAGCTAAAAAACATCATTTTGCTGCCACTATTAAATCATCTCTTTGCCGCCCAGCGGAGCTCTTTCGAGTTGTCCAGGGGCTTCTCCATTCAAACCCTCCGGACACGGTGGAATCATCGGAGGCCCGCTGTAATCAATTTGCCGATCACTTCCAGAATAAGATCTCATGTATCCGCCAGGACCTAGATTCTCAAGTTATAGCAGTAGATCCTAGTGAGATGTCCGGAGCACAGTCTTGTCCTGTTTTGTTGGATGAGCTTCAGTTGGTTCAACTCGAGGACGTGGACAAGGTGCTTGGACAGGTACGTGCAACCACTTCGGTACTGGATCCTTGCCCCTCCTGGCTGATAAAAACTAGTAGGAATGGAACAGGTAGCTGGGCCAAGGAAGTGATAAATGCCTCTTTACGAGAGGGAGTGGTCCCGGGCTGTCTGAAAGAGGCAGTGGTGAGACCACTCCTGAAAAAGCCTTCCTTGGACCCAGACAATTTTAACAGCTACAGGCCAGTGGCGACTGTTCCATTCCTGGGCAAGGTCTTGGAACGGGTGGTTGCTGGCCAGCTCCAGGCGCTATTGGATGAAACCGATTATCTAGATCCATTTCAATCGGGTTTTAGGCCCGGTTTTGGCACTGAGACAGCCTTGGTCGCCCTGTACGATGACCTATGTCGGGAAAGAGACAGAGGGAGTGTAACTCTGTTGATTCTCCTTGATCTCTCAGCGGCTTTTGATACCATCGACCATGGTATCCTTCTGGAGAGGCTCGCGGAGTTGGGAGTTGGAGGTACTGCTTGGCAGTGGTTCCGCTCCTACTTGGCGGGTCGTCTCCAGAAGGTAGTGCTTGGGAAACATTGCTCGACACCGCGGGCTCTCCAATATGGGGTCCCGCAGGGGTCAGTTTTGTCCCCCCTGCTTTTTAATATCTACATGAAGCCGTTGGGAGAGGTCATCAGGAGTTTTGGAGTGCGTTGTCATCAGTATGCTGATGACACGCAGCTCTACTTCTCCTTTTCATCTTCTTCAGATGAGGCTGTCGATTTGCTGAACCGTTGCCTGGCCTCGACAATGGACTGGATGAGAGTTAACAAACTGAAGCTCAATCCAGACAAGACTGAGATGCTCTTGGTGGACGGGTTCTCTGATCAGATGGTGGATATATACCCTGTCCTGGATGGGGTTACACTCCCCCTAAAGGACCGGGTTCGTAGTCTGGGAGTCTTTTTAGACTCTTCCCTCTCACTTGAGGCTCAAGTAGCCTCGGTGGTTAGGAATGCGTTTTACCAACTTCGGTTGGTAGCCCAGCTACGTCCCTATTTGAGTAAAGAGGACCTTACATCAGTGGTACATGCTCTGGTAACCTCACGTTTGGATTACTGTAATGCGCTTTACGTAGGGCTACCTTTGAAGACAGTTCGGAAGCTACAACTAGTGCAAAATGCGGCGGCCAGATTGCTGACAAGGACCAAGCGGTCCGAGCATATAACACGTGTTCTGGCCAGCTTGCACTGGTTGCCAATATGTTTCCGGGCTAGATTCAAAGTGTTGGTATTAACCTATAAAGCCTTATACGGTGCGGGACCACGATACCTTGCGGAACGCCTCTTCCGATATGAACCGGCCCGTGCACTACGTTCTGCTACGAAGGCCCTCCTCCGGGTTCCAACTCACAGGGAGGCCCGGAGGGTGATGACAAGATCTAGGGCCTTCTCAGTGGTGGCCCCCGAACTATGGAACAGTCTCCCCGAGGAAGTACGCCTGGCGCCAACTCTGCTCTCCTTCCGGCGCCAGGTCAAAACCTTCCTATTCTCTGAAGCATTTTAAATTACACTGATTTAATTTTAAAAATGCTTACTGTGTTGGATTGTTGCTTGTATTTTAGTATTGTTTTGTTATTTATTGTATTTTTATGTTGTTTTATGTTCACCGCCCAGAGAGCTGTTGCTAGTCGGGCGGTATATAAATTTAATAAATAAATAAATAAATAAATAAATAATAAATGACATTGAGCCTAGGAGAAGCACTGTAGAAAAATATCTTAAGTTGTTAAAAACGCAAATTCTTCAGCTTGGACAATGACTGAATGTCTGTAGTAAAGCGAAAACAGCCACAAAAGAAATCTTTGGGTTTTGTTATTGTGCAGTATAGATTAATCAAAGACTATTGAGCACCTTTAGGGATTGATTATAGACTCCATCATTTAAACACTGTGTTTGATCTTACATGCAGAAGGTGATCTTATTTTCCTTTTAGTCAGTGAGAATAGTTTTGTAGGCATTGATGTTTAGAATCAAACTGCGGTAAAGTGGTTGCATTGAATGGCTCAGTTGTAACAGTAGGTTTGGCAGAAGAGTCTGGCTCATATATTTTTGAATTTTTCCATTTGTATTGATGACTGAGCAATTCGCATTATACCAGCTTATGTATAACTGATGTTTCTCTCTTTCTTTGCAGTGTGCAGCTGTGTCTGATGGAGGTAAGCTAAAGATTTTTTGAGAGAGGGCATTACTGTGTGAAAAGATTTGATGTTTCTTAATTTGGAAGTGTGGCATTGGATGATACATTTAGCAATGTAATGGCAATCTATGTTTGTTTGGTAAACAAACCTAAAATTGCAGGCTAAAATGTATTGAACTGTTTTAAATTCATACAACTAGTGTTCTTAATTTGATGTTTCAGGTTAAAAAAACTGATAATCTAGAGATGTTGACCAGCTCATAGTTGAACCATTATCTTCTGAAGACAGATAATATCCATTAAGACTGCCATGAAAGTAGGATGGGCCCTTTCAAGACACACACTGGCTGACATCTGCTGTATTGGTTGCCTGGGTCAGCTATCCATTGATATAACTGGTCTCTCTAAGTCATGACTCACCTTAGTTCATCAGATGGGACAATCTGGAGAAAGAGTTCCATAAATAACTTCAAGTGTACAAGTAATTTGGCATACCTTCAGTTACCAAGATTGCAAGCCATATATAATTTTAACGGTGAGCACTAACACTCTTAATTATGCTCAGAAACTGACTGGGAGCCAACTGAACTTTTTAAGCACTGGTGACTTGTATTCTCTATGCCAGATCCCAGTTGTTGTTATTTATATCTTTAGACGCCCTTCAGCCAAAGTTCTCAATTAGTGCAAAATACAGCAGTTATACTCTATCCCCAGCAATCTTCAAGGCAGCTCCATGTTCAACATATCACAATAATCTATTCTCGGTTTTACCAGAGCATGAATAGCTATGGCCGGGCTACCTCTGTCTCGGAAGATAGCCTTATTGGGTAGGCAACTAGCTCAGATATTGTGTTCAGTTGTCTTAGTCAACTGATTATGGATGATACCTTGTTTAAAAGTTCAAAAAGCTGCTGGTAGCTGTGAATATGTTTTTGCTGCTGACATAGGATTTACAAAATGTCATCTGGTAGAATTAAAAATCCAGCTGCTGTATATTAAAGTCTGTGGCACTGCAACAGCAGCTAAGTAATATTGTTCCAAACAGTCATCTTGTGGCAAATGCAAGGAAGTTAGTTTGGAATGTGCATACTTCAACTGCATTTTGTACATTTCCTGGCCAATATGCACAGTCTCTAGTCAGTATGCATAGTCTCCAAGAAACATGCCTTGGAAACACCCAAGAAACATAGAGCAGCAGGAAGTGGGGGGCTCCAGGTAGATTAACATTTTTCTGCAGTTCAGCCCTCTTTTCACCATTCTCACCTGTTCCTCAGTCAGCTGAGCAGCACAAGGCGGGCTTCCCCCTTCCATGATTCTGATAGACATTCCTGCACCACCCCAACCCCTGCTGCTATTAAGCGAAGGAAAATGCTTACTAGCAGCATGGGGTCAATCATCATAGGAATCACAAGGGAGGGAAGATTTAACCAGCTAGAAGCAGCCTGGGGGATGCAGATTATACACTTCTGAAGAAGAGAGAGAAGAAGGCATGTTTCTTGGAGACTATCCATACTGATTGTTGAATGTGCATATTGTCCGAGATTATACAAAGTTCAGTTCGGATATGTACATTCCCCAAATCCTATTAGAGATAATGCATAATCACCAGAGGAGGCACAAAATTAAGTCAATATATGCACATTCCTCCAAGGCCTCTTGGGGGTTATGAGCTGGAGAATGTACAAAATTCAGGCAAGATAAGCACATTCCCCGAGGCCTGTTCAGTATTATGCATAATGGCTGGAAAATGAACAAATTTCAGGTGCTATATGCATATTTATTGAACTTTACTGTAGTAACCTTTACCTGTTGTTTTAGTTTTATTGCTGTTTTGATGTTGTGATACTTATATATTATGACTTTGTACATCGCTCAGAGTGGCTCAGTTTCCAGCCAGATGGGCGATAAATAAATCGCAGAAATAAATAAATAAATAAAATTTCCCAAGACCTGTTAGAGATTATGTATATTGACCAGGAAATGTGCGCAATTCCCTGTTCATGAAAGGTTAATGTGCACATTCTGTTTCCTGACTCCTAACTGAGCAGAACAGAGGGAGCTGTCTCAGCTGGTCCACAGGAGAGGAGATATAAGCAAGCCAGCTTTCAGAGAGCGAGCGAACAGAGCGAGCAAACAGGGAGAGCAAACAGGAGTTTGACAAAGGAGTTCAACAGCGGAGGTCAAGGTGGAGGTCCCTAAAAAAAAATAATTACTAATTCTTCTTGTACAATGTACCACATACTAGTGGGACTCTCAGGTTTACCCTGAAGTAGGACAGGACAAAACACAGGCCACTCCCAAACAAGTAGTTAGAAAGAAACAAAAGGTAGAAGAGAGTATGAACGGGAAGTATACTCCAGTGGTTGTGACCTGCAAGGTGTGTGCCATGTTTGTTTTCTTGCCTGAGACCAACATGGTGTACATGTGCAACAAATGCAAGCTTGTGGCACTGTTGGAAGAAAAAATGAGAGGCCTGGAACGGCGGGTGGCCACAGTGAGGACTATAAGAGAAGATTAGGAGTTCTTAGACAGAACGCTGGAACAACAGCAGCAAAGAGAAGTGGAGGTGGAAGAACAACAGCATGTGATAGCACAAGAGGAGACCGCTTTGGAGAGGAACAATGAAGTGGAGGAAACTCAGTGGGAAAGGGTGAGAGGAGCAGAAGAGCTAGAAGACACCCTTCCCCAGTGGAACTATGGAACCACTTTCAACCAATCGAGGATGAGACTTGAGAACAGCCTGTGGTGGAAGAATTACAGGTGTCCCTGTGTGACAACAAGCAAGAGGCTGAAGCTCAATCAAGGAGGGGCAATGAAACCACACCCCACAACAAGAAGAGAAGAATACTAACAGTGGGAAAATCCCTGCTGCATGGGATTGAAACCCAAGTATGCCAAGATGATCTGTGGACTTGCCAGGTATGCTGTCTACCAGGAGGACAGATTAGAGATGTGATGGAAGGTTTGCCATCACTCATCAAGCCCATCGACAGATATCCCTTTCTCCTCATCCATGTGGGAACAAATGATACTGCCAAACGGAGCTATGAAGAAATCACATTAGACTTTGAAGCTCTGGGAAGGAGACTCAAGGACTTTGGGGTCCAGATAGTTTTTTCATGCATCCTTCCAGTGCTTAGAAGAGGAGTAGAAAGGGAAAGAAAAATACTCCGTGTGAATGAATGGCTACGAAGGTGGTGCTGACGTGAGAGATTTGGATTCTGGGACCATACGCTATGCTTCCTGGAAGATGGACTGTTGGCAAATGATGGGTTGCATCTCACAAGGACTGGGAAGAATGTGTTTGGCCACAGCATGGAGAAGTTCATCAAGAGGGCTTTAAAGTGAATCCTAAAGGGGAGGGAGACGTAAACTTGGTGGTAACGACTGATGAAGGCTTGTGCACAGTAATGGGAACAGAGAGATCGGCTCTAATAGGGCCCAGTAACAGTCCTCAGAAAAATGTAGTAAGGAAGCCAAGCCACAAATCACATGGTCTTCAATGTGTGTATAATAATGTGCAGAGCATGGGAAACAAGCAGGACAAACTTGAACTCTTAATACAGGAGGATAATTACGACTTGATAGTGTTGTAAAAACTTAGGGGTTCTCTCGGGTAGAGAAAGAAGGCCACCAAGTAGCAACGAGTTCAAAGCATTTATTCCAAAACTACTGCAGTAGGGCTGACACACAAACATTACACTCAATGGGTGAAGCATGAGTCATGCGCCCCTTTTCCTGCTTTGCCCTTTTATCACCAAGGCTTACAGAGAGAGGCGCAGAAAAGCTTATCTAACCAGGGAAGAAGGAATGCATGTAATCAGCAGAACAAGACATACACAGTTGCATATGTGGTTGTAGCTTTCTAACTCAAGCGTTTGCAAGTCTCCTGTTGTCCTGGGATACAGCCTTGGTCTACATTTCTGTTTTTACTACATTCTGTTTTTACTACAATAGGTATACCTGAAACTTGGTGGGATGACTCCCATGACTGGAATACAGAAGGATATAACTTGTTCAAAAAGAACAGAAGGAATAAAAAGGGAGGTGGAGTCGCGCTGTATGTTAAAAATATATATCCCTGCACAGAAATACAGGAAAATGAGCTTGGTAGCTCCTCCAAAAGTATCTGGATTAAAATTAATGGGGCAAGTAATAAAACAAATGTGGTGCTTGGAGTCTACTACCAACCACCCAATCAAGGAGAAGACAAGAATGTAACTTATGAAAAGCAAATTGCAGATGTTTTGAGGAGGCATGATGTAGTAGTAATGAAGGACTTCAGTTAACCTGATATCTGTTGGGAGGCTAATTCTGCCAAACACGGCCCCTCCAAGAAATTTCTGACTTGTGTTGGAGATAACTTTCTCCTACAGAAAGTGGAGGAAGCAACCAAAGGATCAGACTTGATTCTAACCAACAGAGATGACTTGGTGGATGAAGTGGCAGTTATGGGAACTCTGGGGGAAAGTGACCACACCATACTTGAATTCTTGATTTTAACAGAAGCAAAAGCTGATAACTTTCTCGTACAGAAAGTAGAGGAAGCAACCAGAGGATCAGCTATCCTGGACTTGATTCTAACCAATAAAGATTATTTTGTGGATGAAGTGGCAGTTATGGGGACTCTGGGGGAAAGTGACCACACCATACTTGAATTCTTGATTTTAACAGAAGCAAAAGCACCCTGGACTTCAGAAAAGCTGATTTTAATAAACTCAGAACAATGGTAAGTACGGTTCCATGGCAAGCAACCCTAATGAGAAAAGGAGCCCAAGATGGGTGGGAGTTTCTAAAAAAGGAAATTCTAAAAGCGCAATGGCAAGAAATTCCAATAAGGAAAAAAGGGGGGAAACAGCAGAAGAAGCCAATGTGGCTTCATAAAAAGCTTAGAGATGACCTGAAAACAAACACATACAGGAAGTGGAAAGAAGGCCAGGCCACAAAGGAAGAGTACAGAATGAGCTGAGGTTAGCGAGAGATGCTAAAAGCAACAAAAAAGCTTTCTTCAGGTATGTCCATAGTAAAAGACAGAGAAAAAAATGGTGGCACAGCTACTCAATGTGGATGGCAAAATGATAACAGATGCCAAAGAAAAGGCAGAAGTGCTCAATTCTTACTTTGGCTCAGTCTTCTCCCAAAAAAGGATCTATGACCCTCCTGGGAAACATGAAGTAGAAGGGGCAGGATTGGAGCTTGAGATTGATAGACAAACGGTCAAGGAGTACCTAATCACTTTAAACGAGTTCAGGGCCCGATAAACTGCATCCTAGAGTATTGAAGGAACTGGCTGAAGAACTCTCTGAACCGCTGTCTATTATCTTTGCGAAATCATGGAGGCCTGGTGAAGTGCCGGATGACTGGAGAAGAGCTAATGTTGTCCCTATCTTCAAAAAGGGCAAAAAGAAGGAACCAGGGAACTACAGACCAGTCAGCCTAACACCAATCCTTGGAAAAAATCTAGAGCAGATTATAAAGCAGTCAATCTGTAAGCACCTTGAAAACAATGCAGTGATTACTAGGAGCCAATATGGATTTATGAAGAATAAATCCTGCCAAACTAATCTTATCTCATTTTTTGATTGGGAATGCTGTGGATGTAATATATCTCGACTTCACCAAAGCTTTCGATAGTGTCCCATGGTATTCTGATTAGCAAGCTAGCTAAATGTGGGCTAGATGGAACAACTATCAGGTGGATCCACAGTTGGCTCCAGAATCATACTCAAAGAGTGCTTATCAATGGTTTCTTCTCAAACTGGGCAGAAGTAACGAGTGGGGTACCACAGGGCTCGGTCCTGGGCCCAGTGCTCTTCAACATTTTTATTAACTACTTGGATGAGGAGGTACAGAGCATGCTTATCAAATTTGCAGATGATACAAGATTGGGGGGCACAGCTAATACCGTGGAAGACAGAAACAAAATTCAAAGGGACCTTGATAGGCTGGAGCATTGGGCTGAAAACAATAGAATGAAATTCAACAGGGATAAATGCAAAGTTCTACATTTAGGAAAAAGAAACCAAATGCACAGTTATAAGTGTTGACCCTTGGGCTATACTACCTCTGGTTGTTTTTCATCAAGTCTGAAAGCCTGGAGCAAGGAAGAGTTGTATGTTATGTCTTGCTGGCTGCCAAGGTCAACTGGTTGCTAGGCAACGGGAGATAGGGCTGGAGTGAGAGCAGCCAGTTTTCTCTGTGTTTTTTCTCTGTGGGGGTTTTTTTGCTCTTGCAGGAGCAGCAGCTTTCTGTATGTGCTCTTGCTATGAGCCTTAATGTCCTGAGTAAATGGACTCTTAAAACTATGTCGTGTACTTGGATTTCTTGACCAACTTATACTCTAATGTAATTGCGCTTACAACGCACACCGCACATATCAACAATAAGATGGGGGATACTTGGCTCAGCAATATGATATGTGAGAAGGATCTTGGAATTGTCATTGATCACAAGCTGAATATGAGTCAACAGTGTGATATGGCTGCAAAAAAGGCAAATGCTATATTAGGCTGCATTAACAGAAGTATAGTTTCCAAATCGCGTGACGTATTAGTGAGGAGAGACTGTAAGAACTGGTCATGTTTAGCCTTGAGAAGAGAAGACTGAGGGGAGATAGGATAGCAGTCCTCAAGTACATGAAAGGTTGTCACACAGAGGAGGGCCGGGATCTCTTCTCGATCATCCCAGAGTGCAGGACACAGAATAATGGGCTCAAGTTGCAGGAGGCCATATTTCGACCGAGCATCAAGAAAATCTTCCTAACTGTTAAAGCCATACGACAATGGAACCGATTACCTAGAGAGGTAGTGGGCTCTCCAACACTGGAGGCATTCAAGAGGCAGCTGGACAGCCATCTGTCGGGAATGCTTTCATTTGGATTCCTGCATTGAGCAGGGGGTTGGACTTGGTGGCCTTATAGGCCCCTTCCAACTCTACTATTCTGTGATTCTCCATGAGAGGTGGTGAACATGCGCTGTGGCCAGTTATTATGCACATTAACTGCTGAACCGATATTGCCCTTGGAGGAAAAAGAGAGAGGGAGAGAGAGCAGTGTGAGAAATTTGCCACTGTCATTGCAGATTAAAAAATTGTTAATAGTTGGGCTCAATTTGATGATGTTAGTTGTAATATAGACTTAGACCCTCTTATCTTATGCAGTATGGTTGCAGCTGTCTGCACGGTTGTTCATTTTGCTTACTAAGTTCTCATGTGGGCAGAAGACTTTGTATTTGGTGTAGAAACAAATGCAGCCATGCCAGTTGGACACATTTATTCTTCTGCTGATTACAGGAAAGGGTAAGAAGCTATTCACAGCACTGCAGCACTGCCCATTCACATGACTTTTGAGTTTTTTACCACTTTGCCCACATGCTTTCAAGTATGAGCAACCATAAGGGCTAGAACCTTGGTTTTTAAAAGCTGAGATCTTTAAGAAACAGAGTTCAATAACTTTTTTATGCTCCTACGAAATTGCAGCAAGCCATCCCTTCCATTCAGTGAACCACAATAGAAAGGGATCAACCCCATATGCTCACTCACGAAGTTAATTAGGTAGTCATCAAAAACTAGCCATAGGCCTTTGCAATATACAATTTTAAAACAGAAAGAACAGCCAACATTTAAAACAATTTTAAAAAGGAAGACATTAAAACAGAGATCATATATCCCTGGATCATGTACATCAGATATATTTGGGGGTAGATAACCATAATCCCCTTATGATTTGTTTAGTGCTTCTGCAACATATTTCCCTCGTAGCTTTTGTGCCGCCAAGGCAAAAAGGGCTACCCTGTGCGTGACATAGTAATCCTGGTCTGATAAAACATAGAGAATATTTTCTTGCTTTGGATGCGGCCATATCAACAAACTATTGAGGAATTTGAGTCTCGGATGGAAATATAATGGACACTCTAACAGGTAGTGGAATAAATCTTCAATCACCCCTGCTCCACAAATACATACACGCTGGTCCCTAGGGACCTGGCTATATCGGCCTGCTAAGACCTCAGATAGCATTGTTTGAAACCTTAGGGCAGTAAATGCTTGCCTAAGGTTTGATGAAATAGGGTAGGCCAAATAATTTGCTCTCTGGTGGTCCGTTTTTATTGCTCCATACCACCTTGAGAATCTGGAGTTTCTTTTTTTTTTTTAATTAATTTTTATTCAAATTTTCAAAACAAAAACTGTCATGACCCCCAGACCCTCAAGGTACTGGGTTCATGCATCAGACTCAGACCCCCACCCTTAGGGAAATGAGACTGGAACCAAAAAGCTATTACTTCACCCTTGCCAAGGCTGTGTACGCTCACAACAACCCTGCAAGGTAGAAGGTAGGCTGCCACCACCCCTGTATACTGGTCCACTCAGAGCCAGGGGATCTCTGAGTCCAGAAGATATATAAAACCAAGGTCCTAGAAGGCAAGAGTCACAGTTACACTCCTTGCCAGGCACCTCTGGTTTAACACTTAAAATCCAAGCCTTTAACTTCTTAACCCTCTTTGGTAGTTAGTGACTGAGATTGGTCAAGGCACTGAATCCAGAACCACCCCCTCTCTCAATTGAACACACCAGGTTAAATAGAAGTAGCTTTATTAAGATATATAAGTGCACATAACAAAATAGCAGCAAGTAATCCTTTAAGACCATTCACCCAACAGGGGTTTAGGTTCTTACAAGAGAGTTCATATACACAACAAGAAAATAACAAACTAACTCACCTAACTACTTACACACGAGGTAGTTGGTTGCGTGGCACCTCTCCTAAGAGAGATGGATGTTTAACATAAAGCAATGGAACCAGACATAGGTTGCCTTCCCGTAAGCAACCCCTGGAACCATAAGGCAGAAAGGTTTGGAACTCTGGTGCCAGTCAGCATAGGCAGAGAACAGAGAACAAAGGCTATGGGTCTCTAGCCCTATACTTAAGGGAAAAGGATCCTAACGGTCCAAAATTAATTGACCAATCAGGAATTGGCTGATGTAACTTTCTTCTCGATGTTTCTCACATTTTTGCGCCTTCAGGCCCCCCTCCCAACTGTGTTTTCCAACTGTACAGGCCAAGGATGACCTTGGGTACCAGGCACTTGCTAATCAGCAAAGATAAACAGGTGCAGCTTGTTAAGGCTTCTCTAACCATCTTCAGCTGGGAAGTGAAACTCAAATTTGCAAATTGGCAAAGGCTTGTCTTTTCTAACTGTAACCGTCTCCCAGAGTCCCTTACTGGAGCCAAAGTATTGTTATTAGATTTTTAATAACTCATGACCATTACAGGTTCATGACAAAAACAATACAAAAAGAAAAAACACAAATCAATAACTAATACAATAAAAAAGAAAAAAAAAGAAAAATATTGACTTCCGATTTGTCGTAGTTCAGCTATAAATCTATAATATATAACAAGCCTGTCTCTTAATAGATTATAAAATCACCTTCCTCCAGCGGTTATCTTAATTGGTTTCAAATCTCATTAACATCATATCATTTTATTCTTCCACAAAAAGTCAAAGAGAAGTTTCCAATCTTTGAGATATATGTCCATCAATTTTTTTCTAGATAAACATGTCAATTAATCCAACTCATCAAGTCTACTAAGTCCAGTAATTTCAAATCGCTCTTCTTCCATTATCCGTATTGGTTCCATCTTCCATCTTTATGCACCCAATAATCTTGCTGTCATAGTCATATAATAAGAGTCTGATAGGAATTTCCTTTATCACAGATATTTTCTTGCCATCAATTCCGAACGTATCACTGAAGTATTGTTGCAAAGCCGCATCTCTGTTCCTCTTTTTTCATGATACACTAGCACATCTCTTGAAGATTTTTCCATTGACACAAAACAGGGATTAATTCTGTTAACTTTCTCCATTTCAAGTTCCATCAAATCCTTCCAGTCCAGGAATTTTTTTGAACCGATAATATCTTTATCTCCAATCTCTTCAATTCCTTCAGGGACAGCGCTGAGTTCCAAACCGTAATATTTGTCTCCAGGATCCATCACAGCCAGGAAATCCAAATCTTTTTCCATGTCCATATTTAATCCAATCTCCATAGTTTGAACCTTGCCTTTAATTTCTCTTTCATCCTTTTTTGGTTTTCCAGATCTATCTTTATTCTCCTTTCTCATAGAATCCTGAATTTCTTTCAGCTCCTGTCTCATTTCGTCAAATTCAATTCTCAACGCTTGACTATTATTTCTCAGTTGTTGTTTTATTGACTTAATCCCATTCATTATTTTCTGAAACATGTCTAAAGATAAAGTCCCTTCTTGTACATCCATGATCTTCTTAATTGTCATTCTTAAAGTCAAAGGAACAAAACTCCTTCAATTTTCAATGTCCCAAGCAAAGAGCAGTTTATTTCTTTATCCAGTTACAAAGGAGTTAATCTTTCAAACCAACTGGCGTCACACTCTAGACAGCCCTTATCTCTTATATGCCCAGAAGTGTAAAAACAGCTTTAGTTCACAGCGTCCAAATAACTAGTAGCAGAAAGAATGAGCAGATTCGTCAAAAAAAATGTAGATCAGAAAAAATAGTCCCAGACATATATTACACAAAAGTCTTATAAATCAAAAAGATTTTTCTTTTCTCTTCCAATCAGAAACCCCTCATCCGTTGTAATCTTTATAATGCTATTTTCCATGTCAGCTTTTTGCAATAAAAAAAAGATAGGCTATTTTTATTTTCTTCCCCCTTAGTTCCGTGAGTAAAAGAGAAGGAAAGTTTTGACTCACCCAGGTTTTCTTAATTGCTGGTTCTTTGACAAATCTCTTTAGCTGTATAGATAAGAAAGTAATAAGCGTAGACAGGAGAATGCTTGCCTGTTAGTCTGTTTTTCTTTAAAGAAAAAAAAATGGGTCACTTATTCAGCTGAGCTAGCTAGAAATCCTCACTCCGTCCGAGCTGCTGGAAGACCTTCTTTCACAGACAATTCTGACGAATTCCAGTCTCCAACAATCACAACAAAGCTGTGTGGGAAATCTCACGTTTCTTCCTTATCCAGAAGAAATTATCCCCAGTCAAAAAAGACCCTTCTGACTGGATTTAAAACTGAAAAAGTTTCATCCAAGACGGGAGCCCGTCTCAGAGGCTGCACAGGCGGAGGGATCCTCCTGGGAAGTTGAGAATCTGGAGTTTCTGATGGCCAAGCGATCAATCCAATTACTATGTTGAAAAATTGCTTCCTTCAACTTGACTCAGTCCGAAACAATTGAGTTCGGAGTTGTTATATGATAGAGGTGGTATAGGTTCGATATTCTGACACTCCAGTAATTGTCCCTTAGAGTCATATTGTGGCATAATTTAGTAGGGGCATTTTTTATAGATTCCCAAAAAATTAATAGAGTGTAATGAGCACGAGCGGTGAGTTGAGGAAGGCCAAGCTCTGCTCAGAGAAATGCCGCTGGAGTGCCTGGAGGCAGGCGCAAAAGTTTCCTTAGGAAAGTATTTTGGACTGCCTCAAGGCTGGGCATGATGGAATTTTCCCATCCCCAAACTGGGGCCCCATAGAGGATCTGTGCAAGGACCTTGTTTGCAAAAAATTTTAGGGTGGGGAGGACAAGATTGCCACCAGCTGTTCTATAAAAACTCAGGATAGTGGGATATAGCAACACACTAGGGATGGATGAGAAGTTTGATTCAGTTTGCATTTCAAGCTACCAAATCCACACTTTCCAAAACATATTGAAAACCAAAATACAGCCATCAAAACTGCCTACAAATATGTGTTTATTAGGAAAAATTTGCACTAAAATGCTGGAGAATTTTTATGATAAAAAAGCAAATTGCTGCAGAAATGTGGAGAACTGAGTTTAAGATTGGAAAAAATGAGAAACTGAGAGGAATGAAACTGGCAGAACTTTCAACAAAATGGCTGCCTGAAAGAGGCAGTATTGAGACCACTCCTGAAGAGGCCCTCTCTGGACCCAGAAAATCTTAATAACTATAGGCCGGTAGCAAATGTTCCATTCCTGGGCAAGGTCCTTGAATGTGTGGTTGCAGGCCAGCTCCAGACACTCTTGGATGAGACCGATTATCTGGATCCATTTCAGTCGGGTTTCAGGCCTGGTTTTGGCACGGAAACAGCCTTGGTCGCCCTGTATGATGACCTTTGTCGGGAGAGAGACAGGGGGGAGTGTGACTCTGTTGATTCTCCTTGATCTCTCAGCGGCTTTCGATTCCATCGACCATGGTATCCTTCTGGGGAGACTAGCTGAGTTGGGAGTGGGAGGTACTGCATTGCAGTGGTTCTACTCCTACTTGGCAGGTCGCCTCCAGAAAGTGGTGCTTGGGGAACATTGCTCGGCACCCTGGACTCTCCGGTATGGGGTTTCGCAGGGGTCAGTTCTGTCCCCCATGCTGTTCAACATCTACATGAAACCGTTGGGTGCGGTCATCCGGAGCTTTGGAGTGTGTTGCCATCAGTATGCTGATGACACGCAGCTCTATTTCTCCTTCTCATCTTCTTCAGGTGAGGCTGTCAATGTGCTGAACCGGTGCCTGGCTGCGACAATGGACTGGATGAGGGCTAATAAACTGAGGCTCAATCCAGACAAGACTGAGATGCTGCTAGTGGGTGGTTCTTCTGACCAGATTGTGGATGTCCAACAAGTTCTGGATGGGGTTGCACTCCCCCTGAAGGAGCAGGTTCATAGCTTGGGGGTTCTCCTAGAACCATCTCTGTCACTTGAGGCTCAGGTAGCCTCAGTGGCACGGAGTGCCTTCTACCAACTTTGGTTGGTGGCCCAACTACGTCCCTATCTGGACAGGGATAACCTGGCTTCAGTTGTCCATGCTCTGGTAACCTCCAAATTAGATTACTGCAATGTTCTCTACGTGGGGCTGCCTTTGAAGACAGTTCGGAAACTGCAGCTTGTGCAAACTGCAGCGGCCAGATTGGTAACAGGGACCAGATGGTCCGAACATACAAAACCGATTCTGGCCTGCTTGCATTGGCTGCCTGTATGTTTCCGAACTCAATTCAAGGTGCTGGTTTTGACCTATAAAGCCTTACATGGCTTGGGACCACAACACCTGATGGAACGCCTCTCCCGATACGAACCCACCCGTACACTACGTTCAAGATCAAAGGCCCTCCTCCGGGTGCCTACTCCAAGGGAAGCTCGGAGGGTGGGAACAAGGGAGAGGGCCTTCTCAGTGGTGCCCCCCAAATTATGGAATGATTATTCTGACGAGGTGCGCCTGGCGCCAACACTGTTATCTTTTCGGCACCAGGTCAAGACTTTCCTCTTCTCCCAGGCATTTTAGCATGTGTTTTTAAATGGTTTTTATATTGTTTTTAATTTTAAAATTGTGGTTTAAATTGTTTTTAAAATATGTGTTTTAAATTGTTTTTAAAATATGTGTTTTAAATTGTATATATGTTTTAATGTTTTTGATTGCTGTAAACCGCCCAGAGAGCTTCGGCTATGGGGCGGTATACAAGTGCAATAAATAAATAAATAACAAAATCCCCAGACTGACTCACTGCTGTATACACACACATATTCACATCATCCAGCCAGATCTTGGCAATGCTTGCTGACTAGATTTGTCAGTAGCTCTCATCAGGAGGGTGTGATCCATGAAAATCTAATTGTGTAGTTGCCCAATCTCAGATCACGTCAGATCCTGCCTGTCTTCCTGCTCACATATTGTTAATCATGTGTAGAATAGCCAAATAAGATTTTTGCTAAAGTCACAATCAGTGCCTCACTTGTTGTTGTTGTTACAAATCTGTAGAAAGTTTTTTTTAAAAAAAACAAGACAGTCCCTGCGCACACAGCCAGATTATCTGATCAACTCAATACAAAAAGAAAAAGGATGGGAAGGGAACAGGAAGACAAGTATACGCGAGCAGCAAGTTACCTAGTTGCAAAATTTGTAAGAGTTACGTGCATCAGTCGGTGGGATGTATGCTCCATAGTCACAGGATTTTCCTTGGAATGCCTTTAATAATTACCTGGTTTATTTAAACATTTATCAATACCTAAATATAGAAGAGCTGTTTTATTGGCTCGTTTTGATGTTTTCCCTTCAAAGCTTTTAGATAGCAGATTTGCTAGAGATCCTTTTAAAAATAGATGATGAAAACAATCATTCCTGTGTTATTTTTCTGTAGCTGTTATCAGAGGTATACTAAACATATACAGTCCTCTCACGAGGCTATTTCCAGGCCAGGCTTTAGCGATCCGCTTGAGTGTTTTTCTTAAAGAGACTTCATTGCCGAGTAGGTGGCAAAATTTGTGCATATTGTCACCTCTTATCTTGGTTAACACTCTTTGTAATTCATTTTACTGAGGCTGTGATTTTGTGTTTGGGTTTTTAGATAAATGGATGCAACTAGCAGCAGCATGGCTAAACTTAGAAATGGGGAGGAGGAAAGGGCAGAGGTGAAAATGGAAAGAGACATTTTCGGTGTTACCTCTCCTAGGCTTGATAGAAGGAGAAGAAGGCCAAGTCCAAAGGCCACCCTGGCACTAGAATGACAAGAAGCCCTTGGTTGCATTGAGGGACTGAAGCTACCTGAGCCCTTTGGGCCCCTAATTTTGCTAGGCTTCCTTGGAAGTGACTTAGGAAGGGAACCATGTAGCAAAGCATTCCCTAGAAACCCTAACTGAAATTAGTTTAAAACAATTAAAGGGAAAGGAATACCTGGGAGCCAAGCTAAGAAAGAGAGACTGGAGCAGCCTGTGTGTCCTGGGAAGTAACCCTCCTCCTGGGCCCAGGAAATGGACCCGTTGAGAGTGCACCCAAGAAAAGAAATGAGTGGGGCAATGGCTGGGGTGGGAGCAGCAGAAAACCCAGAACAAATCCATCTGCATTTTTCCCCTCTTTAGATGGCTATTAGGAAGAGTTTGTTGAGTAATACTAATGTGTATGGTTGTTTCATTTCTTTGCTGTCTGAGGCAGCTGCTATACTTGCATTCAAGTATAATGTGAATAATTTATGTTCCTTCAGTAACAACGGTTAAAGGTCCTTTCTTTAAATTATTTATGTTGCTTTTTATAATGCTTTGTGTTAAGTATATGGAGGATATCTCTTGAGACTATAAGGGGAAATAAGCTTTTGACTCAAAAATACATAATTTGTTGAACAGCCATTTGAAGAAAATGTTGTAATTTAGTAGGAGGTGTTAGAGAAGAACAATGTTCCACATCGCTCAGAGAACGTCTGTCAAGCATACTCTAGGAGAATGTATCTGTGTTAGGTATGGATACAGAAAGATGGTTTTCAGTGAATGGTTTGAAATATTTGGTTAAATGGCACCACAGTGGCTCTTACCAGCTCTATCCAGGTAATATCTTCCGTGATGCTGATGATCTTTTAGAAATATAGGCATTTGATATTGTATAAAAAAGACTGTATAGAAAATAATTGTTTTGAAAATATTGTCCTTCACTTAAATATTTTCAACATGATCCTTAAAATAAATAAAAAATGCTTATAAACTAGAAGATTGCTAGCTTTTCATAAAAATGGTTCTGGGTAGTCTTTTTATGCAAGCCAAAAATGAGTAAACAGTAAAAATATTTGAATTTGCCTCTCCTCTCAGTTATAAATCCCCCACGTTCCAGTTATAGAGATGTTATAACAAGAAAGAGAGGATTTGTTCTCCTGTGTGTATAACACTGCTGATAACTTACCAGAAGGACCCTGTATTTTCTTCTGCTGAAGTGGGAATGCAAAGTAAAACCTTACTAGTCCAGCAGTTAAAAGAATCAATATAAGCCTTATATTAATGCTCCTTGCTTGTCTAGAGGAGAGAGAGGGTTGTGTGAGTGTCTGTAGAAACTAGCCTTCTGTACAAAGATAAAATGTGCATGGATTGCTGCATCCAGTTTTGCTTCTGGCTCCACCTACCACTAGCAAGTGGGCCCCCAGCAATTTGCCCAGAAGGCTGAAAAACGTTCCTCACCCTGATAAAGGACCTTTAAATGCAAACAGAATTAAATTTCTCCCCCAGCTCTACTCATAGTATACTCAGATAAAGATACACACTATAGCAGTCTCACAATAATCTGCACAATAAATGAAAAGACCCAAATGTATACAAATATATGCAAAATTCAACATGGGTTTTTTCCCCAAACAAGTACAGATTCAATCAGTTGCATGAACTTGAGAAAGGCTCATAGTTGAAACTGACCTTTTCCAGTCATCCACAGTTGGTGGCTCATAGCATTCATTGATATTTGGGATTTGCTATATGTTTAAAAATAAATTCATGTTATGTATTAGTATAATATAGATACTATTTGTTTATATTTGATAGTTATTTGTTGTTCACACAATATACTCAGAACATCACTGTCATAAATAATGTGTTGATTTTATTTGTTTGCATTTTTAAATACTCTAGCAATAGCAAAGCATTATGTGTTTTTTTACTTCTGACTTGACCCTGAACATGACGACATTGTTACCTTGGTACCCTCAATAATAAAGCCTGTTTGTAGACCTATGGGAAGAAAATTCAACCCACAGGCATCATGTGCTGAACCAGCTATCATTTGGGCAGACACCTGATTGTGTAATAATCCAAGACGTCATGAGGTTGATTTCCAGAGTAATCAGAATGTGTTGTGAAGTTGACCAAGAGTAAGTGCAATGCCAACTCTGAAACTAGCTCTCACAACTCAGTCTGTTCTTCTATGTCATGGCTGGTATCCCCACATTGACTGTAGCTCTTTGCCAGCATGCTGTTAATAAGAACAAACCTTCTTTCTTGTTTAATATGTTTTATGCTGTAAACTGCCCTGACCTCCCTTCTAGAAAGACAATCAGGGTGCAAAAATAATGAAATAAATAAAAGAATACTATCTACTGAATGTCAAGCAAATGGATATCAGGATTTGCCATCTTCAGGATTTGCCAAGCCCCATGTCCCAGCAGAGTTCCATTGCTGACCCCAGGATCCTCCTGCTCCTGCAGCTTCCTGGTCCTGCCAGGTCACATGCTCTCTGAACAAATGAAAAGGAACAATAATCTCCACATACCTTGTTCTGTCTCATTGGGAGGTGGTACATTGGGCCTAAACAAAGAGGCAAGTGAAAAGGTAGTGAAACAATGTCAAGGAGGGAGCACACTCAGGGAGAGATGCCAGACTGGTAGCATCCTGCTCAAGGTTCCCCCAAAACCTGGATCCAGCACTATGTATGCACCAAAAGCTGTATATTTTATATATTGCATACATTGTGAGACATACAATTATGTGTCATGCTGAGTTTTAAATTCGTACAATTTGTGGCATGGAAAAGATGGAAATGCTTTTATTGAATAAATTTCTAAGCATTTTTGTTGCCATCAGAAAGGCAAGTCAAAACTAGTACAGTGAGTTAAAATGAGACTGTTAAGATGACCCTCTAGAATTTTAGCTTTCCAATAAGGAGAAGGTTCTCCACAATAAATGGCAGGCATCAACCATCGTCCTTGCATCACAGAGAAAGTTGGAGAAAGTCTGCATTATTTCATTAGAGGGAGGGGGTAGTGTTCTCTTTTGGACATCCTGCATGTGGGATAAGAATTTATAAGACCCAAGTTCTGATTTTGGAAGATTCTGCTGTCCACTCTCTAGTTCACTAGTTGCTAGTGGTGTCGAATAGTTAATACAGAAATCATAGCTCAAATTTCTGTAATTTTTTATTTTCTTCCACAACAGAGCTAAATAACACAGATTTGAAAGATTGTGTCAGTGATAATAGCCTCAGCAGTAATGCTAGCCTCCCAAGTGTCCAGAGCTGCCGACGACATCAAGAAAGGAGAGTTGCAAGTTGGGCTGTTTCATTTGAACGGCTTCTGCAGGATCCAATTGGCGTTAGATATTTCTCTGTAAGTAATGGACAAAATGCTAACTTTCTTTTATATTTAGATTAACCTAAATAAAAAAAGTACTGAATTTATCCAATACAAATTTAGCACAAAATCCAGCTGATTTCGGTGAGAGAGTGAAGCCCAATTTAAGATCTCCCCCCTTAACTATGCTCACTCGGATTGGGCCCATATTTTTTTTTAAAGTCTTAAGTGCAGCCTGTCAAAATGCTTTCTACTAGGATAAAAATAGTGATGTGCAAACACTAATTAAATTATATTTGTACTGCTAATCTCAAGCTTCCTCCATGAAAATAAAAAGGTTGCTTTTTCTCAAGAGTATGCTGTCTTCTTGGAGGATGGATTAAAGATGTGACGGAAGGGTTGCAAAAATTCATAAAGCCCACTGACAGAGATCCCTTTCTTCTCATCCGTGTGGGAACGAATGATACTGCCAAGCAGAGCTATGAAGAAATCGTGTCAGACTTTGAAGGTCTGGAAGTAAACTCAAGGACTTTGGGGGCCAGATAGTTTTCTCATCTGTCCTTCCAGTACTTAGATGAGGAGTAGAAAAGGAAAGAAAAATAGTCCGGGTGAATGACTGGCTATGAAGGTAGTGCTGACGTGAGATATTTGGATGCTGGGACCACAGAGTACACTTCCTGGAAGATGGACTGCTGGCAAGTGATGGGTTGTATCTCAAGGACTGGGAAGAGTGTGCTTGGCCACAGCATGGAGAATCAGAAGAGCTTTAAACTGACTGCTGGGGGAGGGGAGGTAATGACTGATGAAGGCTTATGCATAGTAACAGAAACTGGAGAATGGCTGTAATGGGGCTCATAATAGTCTTCATATAAAAATGTAAGGAGGAAGTCAGACCATAAATCACATGGTCTTCGATGTCTGTATACTAATGCCCAGAGTATGGGAAACAAACAGGACGAACCTAAACTCTTAATGCAGGAGAGTAAATACAATTTGATAAATATAACTGAAACTTGGTGGGATGACTCCTATGACTGGAATACAGCAATTAAAAGATATAATTTGTTCAAAAAGAACAAAAGGAATAGAAATGAAGGTGGAGTCATACTATGTTAAATAAAAAATATATATCCTTGCACAGAAATACAGGAAGATGAGTTTGGTAGCCCCACTGAGAATTTCTGGATTAAAATTAATGGGCCAAGGAATAAAAGGAACATGGTAATTGGAGTTTACTAATGACCACCAAATCAAGGAGAAGACGAAGATGAAACTTTTGAAAAGCAAATTGCCAGTGTTTCAAGGAGGCATAATGTAGCAGTAATGGAGGACTTTAATTACTCTGATGTGGGTTGGGAGACAAATTCTGCCTAGCATGGCCTCTCCAAGAAATTCATGACTTGTGTTGGAGATAACTTTCTCCTCCAGAAGGTGGAGGAAGGAACTAGAGGATCAGCTGTCCTAGACTTGATTCTAACTAATAGACATGACTTAGGCTGCAATCCAATACATACTTAGCTGAGAGTAAGTCCCATTGAACCCAATGGAGCTTACTTCTGAGTAGAAACATAGAATTATAGAGTTGGAAGGAGCCTATAAGGCTATCGAGTCCAACCCCCTGCTCAGTCCAGGAATCCAAGTTAAAGCATATCCAACAGGTGCCTATCCTGCCTCTTGAAGGCCTCCAGTGTTGGAGAGCCCACCGCCTCCCTAGGACATTGGTTCCATTGTCGTACTGCTCTAACAGTCAGGAAGTTTTCCCTAATGTTCATCTGAAATCTGGCTTCCTGTAACTTGAGCCAATTATTCCATGTTCTGCCCTCTGGGACAATCCATAAGAGATCCTGGCCCTCCTTCTATGTGGAAACCTTTCAAGTACTTGAAGACTGCTATCATACCTCCCCATAGTCTTTTCTCAGTCTTCTCCAGGCTAAGCATGCCCAGTTCTTTCAGTCTCTCCTCATAGGGCTTTGTTTCCAGTCCCCATCATCCACGTTGCCCTCCTCTGAACCTGTTCCAGTTTCTCTGCATCCTCAAAGTGTGGTACCCAGAACTGGATGCAGTACTCAAGATGAGGGCTAACCAGTGCCAAACAGAGGGGAACCAATACTTCATGTGATTTGGAAACTATAGACATGTATTGGATTGCAGCCTTAGTGAATGAAGTGGCAGTTACTGGAACTCCTAAGGCTCCTTGGAGTTGAGCAAGACGAGCACCTAGAACTCTATTGTCTGTTAGCTTTCTTTCATTTTTTTGTTTTGTGTATTTAAATCTAGATTACTTCTTTTGTAATACTGGATTTATTTTATGTTTGTTAAATTGCTGGTTTTTGTCCCATTTGAATGAATTATGTTTTGTAAACTGATTTCTCTCCCCTATCCCAATGATATGAATTTTGAATGTTTGTTGTAAGCTGTTTTGGGCACAGCTGGCTGTAGAAAGGCGGCATATAAAGAAACTCAACCAACCAACTCTGGGATAAAATGACAGTATGATACTTGAGTTCCTGATTTTAAAGGAAGCAAAAGCTGAGAGTAGCAATATGTGTAACCTGGACGTCTGGAAAGCCAATTTTAATAGAACAATGATTAAAGACCTTATCTTGGAAGACAGTCTTACTCGGCCACGAGTGAGAAGGAACTTCTTGACAGTAAGGGCAGTTCGTCAATGGAACTGACTGCCTAGGGAGGTGGTGGGATCCCCTTCGCTGGATGTCTTCAAGCAGAGGCTGGACAGCTATCTGCGGGAGATGCTCTAGCTGTGGATTTCCTGCTGTGAGCAGGGGGTTGGACTCGATGACCTACAAGGCCCCTTCCAGCTCTATGATTCTATGATTGCCAATGAATGAATGAATGAAATAAGAACCTATGGCAAGCTTTCCTAATGAGAAAAGGAGTCCAAGATGGGTGGCAGTTTCTAAAAAAGGAAATTCTAGTGGCACAATTGCAAGCAACTCTTGCAAGGAAATAAGGTGGAAGACAGCAGAAGAAGCCATTGTGGCTTCACAAAAAGCTTAGGAATGACCTGAAAAAGGACACATATAGGAAGTGGAAGGTCAGGCCACAAAGCAAGAGTAGAGAGGACAGGTAGCATGGAATTGCAGGGATGCCGTCAGGAAAGCTAAAGCTGAGAATGAGCTGAGGTTAGTGAGGGATGCTAAAAGCAACAAAAAAACTTTCTTCAGGTATGTCCATAGTAAAAGACAGACAAAAGGAATAGTGGTACAGTTACATAATGAGGATGGCACAATGATAACATGACAAAGAAAAGGCAGAATTGCTCAGTTCCTACTTTGACTCAATATTCTCCAAAAAGGCATTCTTTGACCCTCCTGGCAGATGTGTACAAATTGAAGAGGCAGGATTGCAGCTTGAGACTGATAAACAAATTGTCAAGGAATACCTAATCACTTTGAATAAGTTCAAAGCTGTAGGGCCCGATGAACTGCATCCTAGAGTATTGAAGGAACTGGCTGAAGTACTCTCAGAACCGCTGTCTATTATCTTTGCGAAATTGTGGAGGACTGGTGAAGCACCGGATGACTGGAGAAGGGCAAATGTCCCTATCTTCAAAAAGGGCAAAATGGAGGAACCTAGGAACTACAGACCAGTCAGCCTGACTTCAATTCCTGGGAAAATCCTGGAGCAGATTATAAAGCAGTCAGTTTGTAAGCACCTTTGAAACAATGCAGGTATTAATAGAAGCCAACATGGATTTGTCAAGAACTAATCCAGTGAGACTAATCTTACCTCATTTTTTGATTGAGTAACCTCCCTGGTAGACTGTGGAAATGCTATGGACATAATATATCTCAACTTCAGCAAAGCTTTTGACAAATTGCCCCATGATATTTGGATTAGCAAGCTAGCTAAAGGTGGACTGGATGGAACAACTATTAGATGGATCCACAGCTGGCTACAGCATTGTACTCATAGAGTGCTTATCAATGGTTCCTTCTCAGACTGGGGGAGGTCATGAACGAAATTCAACATTTTTATTAATGACTTAGATGAGTAGTTGCAGGGATAATTGCAAGGTTCTACGCCTAGGAAAATGAAACCAAGTGCACATTTATAAGATGAGGGATACTTAGCGCAGCAATACTACCTGTGAGAAGGATCTTGGAATTGTTGTTTATTACAAGCTGAATATGAGCCAACAGTGCGATGCAGCTGCAAAAAAGGCAAATGCTATTTTAGGTTTGCAAATTGCTTAAAGTGCTAGTTCCCTTCTATTTATCACTGGTTAGGCCTCATCTTGAGTACTGCATCCAGTTCTGGACGCTGCACTTTAAGTAGGATGCAGACAAACTGAAACAGGTTCAGAGGAAGGCAGCAAGGATAATCACAGACTATGAGAAGAGATTGAAAGAACTGGGCATGTTTAGCCTTGAGAAGATAAGACTGGGGGGGTACAATAGTACTCATCAAGTATTTAAAAGGTTGTCACATCAGGAAAAACCTCATAGAATAGTAGAGTTGGAAGGAGCCTATAAGGCCATCCAGTCCAACCCCCTGCACAATGCAGGAATCCAAATCCAAGCATTCCCGACTGATGGCTGTCCAGCTGCCTCTTGAATGCCTCCAGTGTTGGAGAGCCCACTACCTCCCTAGGTCATTGGTTCCATTGTTGTATGGGTCTAACAGTTAGGAAGTTTTTCCTGATGTCCAGTCGAAATCTGGCTTCCTGCAACTTGAGGCCCTTATTGCGTGTCCTGCACTCTGGGATGATTGAGAACAGATCCTGTCCCTCCTCTGTGTGGCAACCTTTCTTGTACTTGAAGAGTGCTATCATATCTCCCCTCAGTCGTCTTCTCCTCCAGGCTAAACATGCCCAGTTCTTTCAGCCTTTCCTCATAGGACTTTGTTTCCAGTCCCCTGATCATCTTTGTTGCCTCCTCTGAACCTGTTCCAGTTTGTCTGCATCCTTCTTGAAGTGCAGAGACCAGAACTGGACACAGCACTCAAGTAAGTACTTGAGTTCCTGGTTTAGACTGGAGTAACCAAGAGCCTTGGAATTTGCTTTGAATATTATTTTTTTCAATACATCAACAATGGCTATAACCACCTTTATCTCCCATACCCTCCTCTATAGAAGAGTTCCTTAAAGCTGTATAAATTGAGACCTGTTGTAATTACTTTTGAAGTATTATTTGGCCACACTTGAGTGACAGCTAACCACTTTTAATGCATTTTTTTTATTCTTTTTCTAGGAATTTTTACGGAAGGAATTTAGTGAAGAAAATATTTTATTCTGGCAGGCTTGTGAATATTTTAACCACATATCTGTTCATGACAAGAAAGAGGTAGGGCCATGTGGTCATTTGCTGCTTATGTTTTTAAAGATGTTTTGTTTTAATGTATTTTAAAGTCTGTTTTTATGATGTTTTAAAGTGTTTTTAGTGCTTTTGTTTGCCGCCTTGGGCTCCTACTGGGAGGAAGTCAGAATATAAATAAAATAATTCATAAATAAACAAATGTTGTATATACGACCTGGGAGACTTGGGGTTCGAATCCCCACACAGCCCTGAAGCTCACTGGGTGACCTTGGGCCAGTCACTGCCTCTCAGCCTCAGAGGAAGGCAATGGCAAACCCCCTCTGAATACCGCTTGCCATGAAAACCCTATTCAGAGGGTCACCATAAGTCAGGATCGACTTGAAGGCAGTCCATTTCATTTTTTCCTTTATGCACACTTGATTTATATCTAAAAATCGAATAGCAATTTAATGCTGTCTAATGTTTTGGAAAGATTCCTTATGGTTTTACCTGGGTTGGGCTAGACCAGCCTCTCCCAACTAGTGGGCCACCAGATGTTGTTGGACCACAACTCCCATCAGCCTCAGCCAGCATTGCCAATGGTCAGGAAAGATGGGAGTTGTGGTCCAACAACATCTGGTGGCCCACTAGTTGGGAGAGGCTGGGCTAGACCCTCAGCTTTCTCAGTATAGGTTACTTTTCTTGGACTGAGATGAATGGAGTATGAGCAAAATATAACTTTGTAGATGTGTGAGATTTAATACAACAATTTTCTCTTCAGCTCCAGGTGAGAGTTTTATGTGCTCCGCGGTGCAGGCACTATCCTACTCCTACTCCCATGCAAACACTAGGCATATTTGGGAGCTGGATAATGCCTGGCCCAGCACTGGTTTACAATAGACAAATGACTGGTAAGAAAAGTGTTAGGCCAAAAGATACGCCCTCCAGCTCTGCCACAGCCCCTTTTTCCAGAAGAAAGTGTTCAAGTAAGTAGAGAAACCTTTTAGGAATTTAGTGTACATATATTGCAGTCCACTGAGGACAATGGATCAGGTGTTTGCAGGGAGGGGAAGGCACATTTACAGTAGTCCTGTTCAGAGTCCCTCCATGCATGTCGGCAAAATGTGGATTGGGCAACAGGACTTCACCTGCCAACCCCACTCATGAAGTTTATACACCAAATGTAAAGAGGGGCTTACATGTATCCAGCTGTAATTGTAGGTCCTCCTTGCCAACTTGCTGCTCAGAAACATCAGGATGGGATGGGGAGGTACAGAGATGTTGGGATTGGGAGTTGGGCTGGCAGTTCTACTGTCTCCTTGACACATTAGCTATAAACATGGAGGGGGCTCTTGTGAAAAGATGTACAATAAATACAGTGAAGAGTGTGCCGTCCTTTTTTCACACAGGTCTGATGCATGCACACAATTATGCATTTAATAAGTAATAGTTGCTGCTGTCTAGACCACCGCCTGTGCCAGGGTTTCTCATTGCCACTGATGAAGCTGTGAAGTCACACAAGGCAGTCATAGCACCCAGGGGGAGAGCCTTGGCAGTGTATTCTGGGAGCCTTGTTGAATTGTTGCCAGCTTCTGAAGAGACTGCTTTGTAGACCTTATAGCATTACCCTGAGGGCCAAACTAGATGTGATGTGTGACCTTGAAGTGTCTAGTTTTTATTTTAAATAAAAGGTACTGGGGATCATGACTAGGATTGCAGCATCCAGGTAGGGGTTTTTATCAGTGAAAATCCCCCAGTTTCTTTTTGCCCTGGGAGAGAAGCTGCTATCAGTGCCAATGGCAGCTTATACCTAGGGGCAAATAGCCCCTAACCTGCGGCGGGGGGAGGGTAAGCTTCATTTTTCTGTGTGCTGTAGTCCTGATCCTGATGCCCCCAAGCTGATATTATTTCAAAGAAAAATGTTAAATGCATTCAGCTATTTAATGCTGCATCTTTTGACCCTGCATCCTTAATTACTTTGCATGTTGTTTTGCTTCCAAGTGAATAACAAAACTTGTGTTTCGTAGCTTTCTTTCAGAGCTCGGGAGATCTTTAATAAGTTTTTATGTAGCAAAGCTACAACCCCGGTTAATATTGATAGCCAAGCACAGTTGGCAGATGATGTTCTCAATGCACCACATCCAGATATGTTCAAGGATCAACAGCTTCAGGTAATTTTTGAATTTTTAAAAAAATAATTAGTGAATGCGAACACATTTTTAGAAAGCATATTTTGTTCATGAAATGGGATGCAACACAGAGAGGACTGGGCATAACTCTGGATGTGTACAAATGTTGTGTGCCTCCTCACTACTGGAGAAGTATAGTTTCCCACTGCTTTCACTCCTTAGATTATGCACATACTTGCCTGTCCATCTAGTGCTGGTTTTGCCCTCTTCCCATGCTTCCAGCAGGCTGTGCACTTTTCCCCCAGAAGTCTTGCAAGTTATCCAATTAAACATTTCTTTGTTAGTTTTTTTTTAAAAAAAAACAAGCATCAATCAGACTTTTTTAAACTTGAAAAACTGTTCTAGTGCCTGGGGGGGGGAAGAGATGGGTTTGTGATTGACCATGATAATCAGCAGTGCTATGCACAGCTGCTTCAGCTGTGAACATGGTGAATGGCATTCCCCCAAGCTCAGTAATTCAGAAAAGACGGCTGTGGTCCATCTGACCAAAATGGAGTGAATACAATACCACAGTGGCCTCACTGCTGGTATTATGTGAATTTGGACACACGTTGTGTGATTCTTTCTCCAGTTCTAGGCTTGATCCCTCTCTTCCACTTACACTCAGTTACATTCATGTTTTCATCTTCTGGGGTAAAAAACCTACCAAAAGTGCAAGATCACAAAGCAGAAATGACAAAAAGATGCAGAAGGTGCAGAAGAGTGATGCATTGATTCAAATAGTATAAATCTCAATTCATATTATTGTCATAACATTTTAAAGCACTCTTCATCATATCATATTTAATATGATATGAACAGCATTAAACAAAAACAATAAGGACTTTCAAGTAAAGTCTTGTATTTTTGTCAATGGACTTTTGCAATCACCCAGAAGAAGAAATCCCTGTTTTTATGCAGTGATTCCAACCAGCATTTTACCAAGAGGGCTGTCAAAGAGTTCTAGAGAACTCAAAAGCTTTTCATACTTTTGTAACATTTTGGTTGGTTCTAATAAAAGTATTGACCAGCTGTAACTTATGGACCAGTGCTGCTATCTTTGCTTTTTATAATGCATGCTATCTTCATAGCCTATATTCTCTTTTTAAGGTTTCTGGTTATTTTGTTGCAGGGGCATGTTATGATTTATACTTCATAATTTAAAATGCAAGTAATATTTCGGAATGCATACTTTCTACATCAGCTGGATTGATGAAACCTTTAATTCTGCCTATGTGGTGACAGTGGTTACAACTACCATGTGAAAAATGTCCTTAAGGTTGAATGAGGAGACCTGCAAGGGCAGACTTCCCTCTCCGCAGGCAGAGGGGGAGATTCGCTCTGTCCTTTGGTCCTTGGGACACCCTCCCAGGGGCTATAGGATTGTGCCCTAAAATAATGATAATGATAATAACATTGATCAAATGAAAAGAAAGCAGAGGTTCACAGTTCTTAACAATGCAGAGAAGGTAACAGAAGCACTTTGTTTGCTTCAAGGAAGACAAAGACTTTTTTCTCAGTTTTTCAAATGCCAATGATTAGATTCAACCAAAGTTAAGCACTTTTAGAATCATAGAATAGTAGAGTTGGAAGGGGCCATCAATTCCAACCCTCTGCTCAATTCAGAAATCCAGTTTACAGCATCCCCGACAGGTGGCTGTCCAGCTGCCTCTTGAATGCCTCCAGTGTTGGAGAGCCCACCACCTCTCAAGGTAATTAGTTCCATCGTCATACTGCTCTAACAGTTAGGGAGTATTTCCTGATGTTCAGCTGAAATCTGGCTTCCTGTAACTTGAGCCCAATATTGCTTGTCCTGCGGAAGTCCTCAGGATTATCGAGAAGTGATCCTGGCCCTCCTCTGTGTGACATGTAGCATTGCTGAACCAAGTAGCCCCCATCTTATAACTTCTTTCTTTTTCCTAGGTGTAGAACCTTGTACACCTGTTAAATTTCATTCTGTTGTTTTCAGCCCAATGCTCCAGCCTATCAAGATCACTTTAAATTTTGTTTCTGTCCTCTGGGGCGTTAGCTATTCCTCACAATTTTGTATCATCTGCAAATTTGATAAGCATTCCCTGCACTGCCTCATCCAAATCATTAATAAAAATGTTGAAAAGCACTGGGCCCAGGTCCAAACCCTGCAGTACTCCCTTATTACCTCCCTCTAGTTTGAGAAGGAACCATTGGTAAGCATTCTTTGAGTACCTTTCTGTAGCCAGCTATGGATCCACCTGATTATTGTTCCATCCAGCCCCCATTTAGCTAGCTTGCTAATCCAAATATCATGGGGCACTTCATCAAAAGCTTTGCTGAAGTTGAGATATATTATGTCCACAGCATTCCCACAGTCTATCAGGGAGGTTACCCAATCAAAAAATGATATAAGATTAGTCTGGCAGGATTTGTTCTTGACAAATTCATGTTGGCTTCTAGTAATCCCTGCATTGTTTTCAAAGTGCTTACAGACTGACCGCTTTATGATCTGCTCCAAGATTTTCCCAGGGATTGATGTCAGAGTGACTGGTCTGTAGTTTCCAGGTTTCCTCCATTATGTTCTTTTTGAAGATAGGGACAACATTCGTCCTCCTCCAGTCATCGTGCATGTGACCCCATCCTTCAAAGATAATAGACAGTGGTTCCAAGAGTTCTTCAGCCAGTTTCTTCAGTACTCTAGAGTGCAATTCATCAGGCCCTGGAGATCTGAACTCGTTCAGTGTGATTGGGTATTGCTTGACTATTTCTTTATCAGTCTCAAGCTGAAATCCTGCCCCCTTCAACTTGTACTTCACGTTTGCCAGGAGGGTCACAGAACCTCTTTTGCGAGAAGACTGAGTCAAAGTAGGAATTGAGCACTTCTGCCTTTTCCTTGCCGTTTGTCATCATGTTTGCCATCCTCACTGAGTAACTGTACCACCATTTCTTTTCTCTGTCTTTTACTTTGGATGTACCTGAAGAAAGCTTTTTTGTTGCTTTTAGCATCACTCACTAACCTCAGCTCATTCACAGCTTTAGCCTTCCTGATACCATCCTTGCAATTTTAAATATTACCAGTTTCAAAGGAAGTAGTAATCATTACCTCTCCTATTGAAACCATTGGGGCTTAAAAGTAATATACATGTTAGCATTGTGCTCCATGTCTTTTGCTTAAAATTTAGCGTTATTGAAAGTTTCATGTTTTAGTTTCAGCCTTCCCAGACAAATTCATTGTTATCATAATACACTTTTATTTTCAGTTGTGCAGTTTATTTACAATAGTTCACTGAAAATATATGTAATTTCCATTTTCTTTTTAAACTAGAAGCACTCTTAAGACAAATAAACATCTTTATTCTAATGCTTAACATTTAAAAAATGGTGCTTGTAAAAGTTCATTTCCATGTTATTTAAGACATTTATTCCATTTATTTACTTCTTAGATTTTCAACTTGATGAAGTTTGACAGTTATACACGTTTCCTGAAATCTCCACTTTACCAAGAATGTATTTTGGCAGAAGTGGAAGGTCGGCCTGTTCCTGATCCACAATATGTTCCCAGCAGCCCTACTTCTAAACACAGTTTTGGTTCTGAACGGTCAACACCAAAAAAGGTTTCTCTCTCATATGATCAAACATCTACAATCAAGTATTTTTGTTTGTTGATCACCTGAATATATAGTAAAATTGAATCATATTTCGTTCTAGTACCTAATGCTGGCATCAGAGCCCAGCATAGGTGTAATGAGAAGCCATGGTTTCCCACTATGTGCATGTAGTACTGTAGTGAGCCTCAGGCTTTCCCTCTGGTATTTCAAGAAAATATCAGACGTATTCTCTGCCACTTTCAAGCAAGTCACAGTTTCACATGATATCTGGATCCAAGGTATTTGGGTTTGTTTAAGGTATGGTTACTGAGGGCAGGACACAATCAAACCATGGTTTTAACAAATCCTATTCCTGAGTTTAAAACATCAGAGAACTGTGGTTTGTTTAAAAGCAGAAGTGGATACCTTTGATCTCCTCCTCTGTTGCATGAAAAGGGGGAGGAGAGACAGGAAATGTGTTAGCCCGAGGCTTGTTGTGGCTTGTTCATGTCTGAATTGTACCTAATTAATTGCAAAGACTTATTTACACAATTGAAGAGCTTAATTTGTTAGAAAGAAAATATTTTACCACTTAAAAATACAGTTTTCCCCTGCAGGATTATGGAAAAGTTATTAGTCAAATACGTGCTCGATCTTGTTTTCATCTGTGCTTCTTTTCCTGACACAAGATATCATAGGAGTCACTTATATGAATGAAAGTTAGTCATGAATTGAACAATAAATAATCATCAGTATCAGAATGTGTTGCTCTATTTAAATTAGTATGAAGTTTCCAGATAATTTTTTTTAAAAAAATTTTAAATAATAGTTAAGTGGAAAATCTAAGTCTGGACGATCCTTAAATGAAGAATCTGGAGAGGAAGACGTTGAAAAAAAGAAAAAAGGAACATTTTTTTCCTGGTCTAGAAGCAAGAGTTTGGGAAGATCACAGAAGAAAAAGGAGAATGGTGATTGTTCCAAAGGTAAGTTTTAATATTGAAAATACATATCATTATAGAGGTGGATTAAGATGAGAGAGTCTAAAAATCTTTAAAACATGACATTGCTGTGTTAGAAGCTTCTTGTTCAGAGTTCCATATTTTCATTGGTCACAGCAAATTTTCAAACAGAAAATTCTGGAGTCTAGTTGACTACAATTGACAGAGCATTATATTTTGTAGATCTTAAAGCTTGCTTAGGAAACAGTTTGAATAAATTCTGTATATGATATATATTGAGCATTTATGTGAAAATTCTGGTACAGTGATTTAGGTTTTTCTAATAAAATGATTACTATATTTTAAATTAATTGCACTATGTATTATTTTAAGATTTCCCCACAGATTCCTCTCAAACCAATGGATTGTCCTACAGACATGAATCTCAAGACTCATTGTCATCAGCTGCAAGTCTTGAAATGGTAAGGCTTGCATGTTAGGACAAAAAAGATTGCAGGGAGATAAAAACAGTATGCCTGAATAACATCAGCTGTATCTCCTATGCCTAAGTCAAAAGACCGAAAGATGAGTCAGAAAAATAGAGCTTGGTAGATGCGAGTCCAGCTTCTTGATGGTTGTTTGTTGTATGTTAGGTAATGTAATATAAACTGTCAATGAAAAGAATGTATCAGTGTTGAAGGGGCATAGAGAAAAAGTGAATTTCAAATAATAAATCCTTAACACTCCCAATGTGATAAATAAAGCAGAATGCAGCTACAGCCAATAATTACTTATTGAAGTTGCAAAGTTAAAATATGTATTTAATATATATAGTGAAAGTGAAAGGTTTTTTAAAAAATAGAGAGAGCAAATCACACTGGACACAGCCTGGCTAGAGTTAAATGTTTTGAGCTCCCATTGATACCCGTGGCATATGTTTAACTTTTAGTTCAGTGGGACTGAAACATGGCTATCTTTGAAAGGTTAATTTGCCAGGTCTAGACTGAAGACATTCCTGATAGGGATGATGCCTCTTACTGGAAGGATCAGGCGGAGTTCTTTCAAGCTCTTTGCCTCCTTTCCAGGGGAGGAATCATGCCTCTAGCCAGACCGATTCTGCCTGCAGTTGGTGAAGGCTGGGTTCTCAGGGTAGTGCTTGTTGTCTACCTTTTGTGGTAACCCTGTCCTGTTATTGTTTTATTTTTTTGTCTCTGTGTTGTGGAATTCTTTGTTGGGTCTTGTCTCTCCTGTTTCTCAGTTTTTCGGCATGTAGGTTTTTTAATTTTTTCAGTCAGTGTTTTTTCCCCTCTTTTCTGTTGTGTCTCTCACTGTCATTCCCTTTGGGGAGTGGGGATGGGGAAAGAAGTCTATGTGCTTATGATGGGGGCACCCTGGGTCCGGAGCTGCCCTTACCATCTACACTTTATTCCTGTGCAGAGCCTTGGCATGTCCTTCTAAGAACCACTACCAAGGGGAATGCCATTTTGTTTTTGCTGTGGATGCTTCAGCAACTTGCCTTGCTCCATTTTACTCTGCTGGTGGCTCTGTAAGGATCAGACCAGTGGGCCTTAGCAGCATTTCTTTCCTCTGGTTGAGCATAGTCTGCCAGCCCTTTCTCTTAGTGCACATGGTCACACCTCTATCAACTTTGGGTATGCTAGCACTTGAGGGTCAAGAAGTCGCACCCTGTTTTTGGCTCACAGCAGTTCTTCCCCACTTTTTTTGCTGGACTTGCAGGGAATGGCCTCTGTTGTTCCCAAGGCTTCCTCTCCCATATTGGAAGCTTTTCTGCCATGATGGCTGCCCTTCAGGGGACCTTTTAGACTCCACCATCTTCACTTGGTTGACATTCCCTCCAGAGCTTCCAGTCAGCAGAGGGTGGGGGTGAGTACCCTAGTGGCTTATCATCCTGCAATTACCTTCCCCAGCGAGGGAAAGTTTCCTCTCTTTTTTTATCTTGGGTGAAAGGTTACATTTCCCAAGAGATATTGTGGGGGGGGGGGAATATTCCTTCTCGGTTGAGGGATGACCTGAACAGGTGTAAGTCCTCCCTTAGGAAGGATTATAAGTCCAGAAGACATTAGGATCCAGGCTATGGTTTGAAGGCACGTAAGGCCAGCTCCCTGCTGAAGGTAAGCAGGGTCATTGCCTGGATGGGAGACCGCCTGGGAACCATATGTAAGCCGCCTTGTGTTTCAATCATGAAAAGAAAGGCGGGGTAGAAATGTAATAGATAGATAGATAGATAGATAGATAGATAGATAGATAGATAGATAGATAGATAGATAGATAGATAGATAGATAGATAGATAGATAGATAGATAGATAGATAGATAGATAGATAGATAGATAGATAGATAGATAGATAGGGGCCACAAAAGGTGAGATCCCACGAATCTAGTTCTAGCTCTGTGGGGTCTCCTCACTTTAACAGCTCTTGCAGAGCTTCTTCACCTGTGGCACAGCCTGTCTTATCACCCCTGCTCACACTCTGCCTTGCGGAAGTAGAGATACTTTTATCACACACTAAGAGTAAAGCAAAGCTGTTTTCTAGGGATCTTGTTTTCTTCCCCCAAGCCTTTGCTTACAAACTGCCCTGGCAACAGTAACCCTCAACCCCCCTGGATAGTTTATAGCCTCTAAAGATCCCAGCTATGGGTTCTTGCCCTCCCCACAAAAAAATGCTGTCAGTGGTGTCACTGGAACCAGTTTTCAGGACTAATAACCACATTGGGGTGACGGATTTCATTGGGATCACCACTAGGAAAAGTGCTCACCCAAGTCCACTATTAATTTTAAAAACGTGTGCTTTTAGCATCACATCTAGTTTGGTCCTAAGTAATCACGAATAGAGGGACGTATAGTCATGGGGGGGTGAATTACCATAGAAGACGAGGGCAAGGCTATCTACGCCTTGTTCCTCCCTCCCACTCCTCTCATGGATGGGTTCCTTGTTGGGCATCTGCTGTGCCCACTGACCTGTGTGTGTTGTTGTTTAATGCCAAATCGGTACACAATAATACTCATCCATGATTTGATCCTGGATGAAGGTGTCGATTTGGTGTGCATTACTGAGACCTGGGTGGATGAGATGGGAGGAGTTGATCTGTCCCAGCTTTGCCCAGCTAGATACTCGGTGCAACACCAGCACAGGCTGCAGGGACGGGGGGGGGAGAGGAGTTGCTGTGGTCTGCAGAACTTCCATCTCTGTCACCAGGAAACCTCTCTGTCTTGGAGCTGGCTGTGAGGGCCTGCACCTGGTGTTGGGCCAAGGAGACAGGAAACTAGGGTTGCTGCTGGTGTACCCTCCACCTTGCTGCCCGGCAGCTTCTCTGACCAAGCTGGCAGGGGCCATCTCGGCTGTGGTGTTGGAGGAGCCCAGAACAATAGTCCTGGGGCTCTCTCAAGTTGTCACCAGCCTGACGCATAGGGCAGAGCACACCCACTACTTGGTTTTTGCTCTAGATGGAGGAAGGTGTGGTCTGGAGATGGGGGGTGAATGTCACCCCATTGTCATGGTCAGACCACTTCCTGGTGAAGTTTAGACTTGTAGCTTCGACCTTCCCTACAGGGATGGTGGACAGATTAAGATGCTCTGCCCCTGGAGACTAATGGAATCCACTGGATTCCTGAATGCCCTGGGGAATTTCCCAGAAGATAGAGCAGGTGACCCTGTTGAAGCCCTTGTCACGCTGTGGAACAGCAAGGCGCTTCAGGCTCTTGACACGGTTGCTGCTGAGTGCCCTCTCCGGCATTGTAGAGCCTGGTTGGCACCTTGGTACACCAGTGAGTTAAGGGCAATGAAACAGGCTGGATGACGGCTAGAGCACAAGTGGCAAAATATGTGCTGTGAGGTTGATCGGGCACAAGTAAAACATAATCATGCCTACTGTGTGGCAGTGAAGGCGGCAAAAAAGGCCCACTTCTCTGTCTCCATCTCATCCTCAAGTAGCTGTTCAGTGGAGCTTTTCCATATTGTCAGGGGTCTGTTGACATCAACTCCAGAAACTGGAGTCTTAGACCCTTCGGAGGCCCACTGTGAATTGTTTGGAAGGCACTTTGAGGGTAAAGTTACTCGCCTCCATAGCAGTCTTGATGCCCCATTCACATCTACTGTAGTCCCCAGTGAGGTGTCCAGTACAACGTCTGCTGCAACATCTTGGGAATGGTTTCAGTTGATGCAGCCTGATGACATAGACAAGGTGCTTGCAATGTTGTAACCACCAATGTGTCCTCTTGACCCTTGCCCTTCCTGACTTATTAAAGCCAAGGGGGTTTGACCCAGTGGATCCAGGGTGTGGTCAATGCACCATTGTGGGAAGGAGTGGTTCCTACCACTCCTGAAAAAGCCCACCCTGGACCCATTGGTCTGCGACAATTACTGACGGGTCACAAATATCCCCTTCTTAGGGAAGGTGATTGAGAGGGTTGTGGCACAGCAATTGCAAGTACTCTTGGATGAAACAGATTATCTTGACCCATTCCAGTCTGGGTTCAGGCCTGGTTATGGGACTGAATCAGACTTGGTCGCCCTGATGGATGACCTTTATCGGGAGAAGGACAGGGGGAATGTGACCCTGTTACTCTTACTAGATCTCTCAGCAGCTTTTGATACCATTGGCCATGGTATCCTTCTGGGCCGACTTGGTGAGATGGGTATCGAAGGCATTGTTTTACAGTCGTTCCGATCCTATCTCCAAGGTCATTTTCAGACAATAGCATTGGGTGATT
The DNA here is from genome assembly GCF_030035675.1 of Rhineura floridana. NCBI lineage: Eukaryota > Metazoa > Chordata > Lepidosauria > Squamata > Rhineuridae > Rhineura > Rhineura floridana. The sequence goes on along the minus strand of NC_084488.1, from coordinate 1,559,042 downwards.
GTCTTTTGGCCCCCTGGCAGCTGTGGGGTGGGGTGCCACAGGATACCATATTGTCCCCTATTCTGTTTAACATCTATATGAAGCCCTTGGGAGCAGTCATCAGGAGATTTTGGGGGGGGGGGTCAGCAGTATGCTGATGATACCCAGCTCTATTTCTCTGTAACATCTGAATCAGGAGAGGCCATGCAAGCCTTGGACCGCTGCCTGGACTCGGTGGTGGGTTGGATGAGGGCCAATAAACTAAGTCTGAATCCTAGCAAGATGGAGGCACTGTTGGTTGTTGGTTCCCAAGTTCAGATAATTGGTCAGTTGCCTGCTTTGGATGGGGTCATACTCCCTCTGAAAGAGCGGGTCCATAGTCTGGGGGTGCTCCTAGATCCATCTTTGTCTCTAGAGGCCCAGGTGACCTCAGTGGCTAGGAGTGCCTTTTACTAGCTTCAGCTGGTAAGACAGCTGCGTCTGTTTCTGGACTGGGATAGCCTGGCCGCTATTGTCCATGTACTACTAGCCTCCAGGCTGATTACTGTAATGCACTCTATGTGGGGTGCCCTTGAGGTTGATCCGGAAGCTGCAGCTGGTGCAAAATCTGGCAGTGAGACTGCTCACTGGGGCAGGGTATCGACAGCATGTCACCCTGCTGCTGAAAGAATTGCACTGGCTGCCCATTAGCTACTGGGCCAAGTTCATGGTTCTAGTTTTGGTGTACAAAGCCCTATACAGCTTGACACCAGGATACCTGAAAGACCGTCTTATCCCTTATATACCCAGTAGATCACTGCGCTCTACAGGTGAGGGCCTCCTGCAGATACCATCTTATCAGGAGGTCCGTTCTGCACAACATAGGAAATGGACGTTTAGTGTGGTGGCACCTATCCTGTGGAACTCCCTATCCTTAAATATTAGACTGGCGCTATCTCTGTTATCTTTTTGGAACCTATTGAAGACCTTCCTCTTTCAACAAGCCTTTTAAGTTGAGACCTTATCCTAGTCTGCTTCTGTGTTGGAATTGCTTTTTAATACGTTTTTAAACCTTTTTTTAAAAAAAACAAACTATGTTTTTTAACCTCTTTTTTAAGATGTGTTCAAAGCTTTTAAAAATATTTTTAAAGATGTTTTGTCTTAATGTATTTTAAAGTCTGTTTATATGATGTTTTAAAGTGATTTTAGTGCTTTTGTTTGCCACCCTGGGCTCCTGCTGGGAGGAAGGGCGGGATATAAATCAAATAATAAAATAAATAATAACAAATAATAAATAAGTGTTACTGAACTCAGTGGGACATCTTTGAGTAAATATGCATAGGATTGGGATGCACATCTTTCAAAAAATCTTGTGAATGAATTTGGGCTTCTGTAATCACATATTGAAGCTTATTTATGCACCCATGAAAGCTAGAAACTTTAAATTCTAGGATTCCTAGATTTCTGACGAGACCCTGTGAAATGTATAAAAATGCCTTGGGGACTGTGCTTGAGCTGTCTGTTAGTTCTGACTCAGCAGGAGAGAAAGTGTGTGCTTCACTTTCGTCTGAATGATCTGGGTTCTTTTTTCTTCTCATGCATACATCTGTCATGTTCACAGTCCCAGTTAGGAATGGAATTTCTGGAAATCTCAAAGTTGAGCTTACCTGTATGGATTTTTTTCTAATTCCTGTCTCACTCTTTGATCTTGACAAGAAGAGAGTTATCCCCCTCCCAGTTCTGCTAGAAATATGAACAATTCTCACAAATTATATAAATTATTAAATGCAGCGTTACATGTATTATTATACATATATTGCATGCACATACATGCCAGGTTTCCTAAAGTAACCAGCACTTTATGCTGCAGAGATACAGTACAGCATTGAAGTAAATGACTGCCAATCCACAAATGGCTCATAAATAAGCAAACGCTTGATGCAAGAGGCAGTTCAAAGTGAGCAAAGCTCAGTCAGGTTAGCACTACCAAATTCTGTTTATAAATCTGTTTAAAATTGATTGCTCTTGCATGCCTAGGCCAAGTACACTCAGCTGGCTTCCCAGTACCCTGAGCAAACACCCTCATCTTCCAATTTCTACTATTAAATACATGGCAAAACCACTGAACTTGAGGTCTCCTTTGTCCTGCCATCTGCGTACCCTGATTTGCACCAGGAAGATGGAGTAAAGTGTGGTCGGTTACACCAGGATTCAAAATACCCATTTGCATATCCAGTCCCTCAGCACTGGTGGCCTGTTAAAATCAATGCAATGCTGGCATAGAGGCCATCTGTCTCACCTATTCTTTGAGGAAGAGTAACAGCACCATCTGCTCTGGGCATGAAGGTATCAACTGGCACTGCAACGGGAGTGATAAGAAGCAAGCAGATCCTAGGTAAACCCCAGAAGGCCAAGGCCCCACCCTTAAGGCAATAGTGGCTAAGCTGTGGCCACCCAGCAACATCTGGAGAGCCACAGGTTAGTCACCCCCTCCTGAAAGGTTCAACCCATACCATTGCTAAACATACAATTAAGGTGTTTGAACGCCTGTCCAGGAACAGTCATGCCATCCACAAGAAAGTGGGGAGAGTAGCCAAGAGCAGCATTCACGCTTCACACGCTTCATGTCCCCAACCACACAGCCACTGGCACAGACATATGAGACTGTATGAAGGGGCATTGGTTATTCCCCAGACCACAGAATCAGCCAGATACATCAGACTGAGGGGCTATAGGTTAAACAGTAGCCTTATGGAACAGCACAGATTTAGATGTTTTAGGGTTCAAACCTAGAGGTGCTCACTCATCAGAAAGGGCTGCAGGGAGCACATGTGAGAAAGTGCAGTGCCAAAGTCAATCAGAGAGAGTGGTGCTTGGATCTATTACACTGTGTAGCTAACTGCCTAGCTCTCACGTGCTCCAGATGCTTCTCATTTTTTTCTTAGCCCCATTAATCCAGGTCAGCCATATATGCCCCTTGGTCCTATGCTTGCTGTCCCAGCAGATCTTGCTATCTACAAGTAGTACACACACGCACACACACACTTCATGCAGCCCAACTACATAATTGATTGCATTACAAACTGTTAGGAGCCTGCCCACTTCCTGGACCAAAATGGACACTGAGCTTTGGTGGGATAGAGTGATGGAGAACCTCCTGGGTTCCCTTTCCTTTCAGTATCCTATTCTAAACACAGCAGAGGTAAGTAACAAAAGGAAGCAAGGATCCCTGTCTGCTAGCCCATGTCAACAGGGAGAGAACTGCTAAAACAATCTGGCTGGTGTAAGTAGAGCATAGAATGGCAGCTTCCTATAACAGAATAATGATCCTTAATTCTGTTTGCACAGTATCAAAAAATCCACTAACATCAAGTAGTTCTTTAGAAAACATATAATGGTATTTCGCTGGTAAGGCTATTTTCCAAATAGCTTTTCTACTTTGATTTTTATCTTCATTGTTCATTCCACACTGAATATTATTTTTCTGTCTTCTCTCTTGAAAGCTTGACTCCTATAGGGCATCTACATCTGTAACTGAGAAAGAAAAGTCTTCTAAAAGCTGCCATATAAATCTTCCAGATGGCTCATCATATACAATGACCATTAGAGCTGGATTCTCAATCAAAGAGATGTTATCTGGATTCTGTGAGAAACAAGGCATTAACATAGCTGCAGTCGATCTGTTTTTAATTGGTGGAGACAAGGTAATAAATGTGTGTGTGTGTATCATTCATTTATGAACCCTAACATTTTCTACATATTGCACTGATGTTAAAAGCTATGACAGTCCTTGCCTGTATGCTTTTAATGTAACAGACATTTTATTTTATTTAACAGCATTTGTATGTTGCTTAATCATCAAAACCTCTAAGCTGTTTACATAAAATATAAAATATACATTAAAAATACTGAAAAAGAAGTTTAAAAAATTGACTGAAAAGTTTTCAAAATATAAGTAAAATCAGAAGTTTGTCAAATACACATAATAAAATATAGTTACATATATGTCAAATTTAAATGTATGGGTAGGCTTGCCTAAACAAAGGTTTTAGCAAGCACTCTGTGGCGCAGAGTGGTAAGCGGCGGTAATGCAGCCGAAGCTCTGCTCACGGCTGGAGTTCGATTCCAACGGAAGGAGGAAGTCGAATATCCAGTAAAAGGGGTCGAGGTCCACTCAGCCTTCCATCCATCCGTGGTCGGTAAAATGAGTACCCGGCATATGCTGGGAGGTAAAGAAAGGCTGGGGAAGGAACTGGCAATCCCACCCCATATATATGGTCTGCCTAGTAAATGTCACAAGACGTCACCCTAAGAGTCGGAAACGACTCACACTATAAGTGTGGGGACACCTTTACCTTTAAAGACGATACAGCGAAGGTATCTGCCTAAAATCAGTGGGCAGGGAGTTCCAGAGTATAGGTGCTGATACACTGAAGGACCAATTCCTTATACGTGCAGAACAAATATTATATGGCACTTGTATGCGGCTAGTGTGGTATAGTGGTTAGGGTGTCAGACTACAACCTGGGAGACCATGGTTCAGATCCCCACTCAGACATGAAGCTCACTAGCGGACCTTGGGCTAGTCACTGTCTCTCAGCCTAACCTGCCTCACAGGGTTGTTGTGAAAATAATATGGAGAACCATGTCTAGCCACCTTGAGCTCAATGGAGGAATGGTGGGTAGCAAATGTAATAAATAAATAAAAATAAAATAAAGTGCCAATTCCGCAGATTGAAGTGGTCAAATGGGCATATATAGGAATATGACAGAAAACGAAAAAGGAATGAGCAGGGAAGAAGAAAGCACATACTGGAGTTGCTACTCCTTCTTTGGCCAGTGGAAGGATCCAGATTGCTTTCCCCCTTGCCATGATGTTTTTCCTGGGAGAAAGTGGGTATAGTTTCCCAGTGGACCTTAGTATCATGCTTCCCATCAGTTTTTCAATTCCAGGGCAACTGGCACAGTTATAAATTGCCAAATTCCCTTCTCACTTTCTGCCAGCTCTCCATCTGCCAGCTGGGAGCATCGCGGCTGAGCTGCTGCTGCCAGAGCCCGGCAGTGCTGGGAGCCTGCCAGCTCAGACATGGCTCCGCTGCATCCAGCGCCCCACAGCCCAGCAGAAATATGAGTTGGACTGCGCCCTTAAACTGTTATAAAATATTTTTGAAGATTGATGATTTGGAAACCATAAATCTAAGAGGACTTCCAGCAAGCAAATTAGCTTATTCTTAGGAATGAAATCTACATAATCAGAGGTGGTATACCTCTGAATAATAGATCCTACAGAGATATTTTTTAGAATGTTGAACAATAAAACAAAGTAGGCATAATGACAAAGACGTATTTTGCATCAGAAATCTTTGTTTTAGACATATGCAAATTTAATTTATCAATTAAAAGACTTTTTGCTTTATGAGTTATATTTAAAGTGCTTCATAAATTATACATAACTGTTTTTTTGATAGATTCAGTTTTACTTAATAACATTCACATTGCCATGTTCTTCTCTTTCTTCCATGTTTGTAGCCACTTGTATTGCATCAGGACAGCAGCATTTTGGATTCTCGAGCTCTTCGTTTAGAAAAGAGAACTTTATTTCGGTAAGGAAAAAAATTCTTATCCTGCAGCTTTTAAAAATTGTCAAAATGTGTTGTAAAAATTGATTTGTACTTGCTTTGAAATAAGATGGAGGGCGTTCCCCCCCAGGACAACAATTTCATGAGAATATAGGAGTTCTAATTTACAGAGTTTTGCAAGGTGGTTCACTTCAGATTTACAGCTGTATCCACCATTAATGTGAATGGGAAACATTCTTGCACAAGTCTTAAGTAAACACCTTGGAGCTCTGAATTTGGTAGCTCCAGCTAGAGTGGAGTGTTATTCACAGTCCTTGATTTTTTCCATAGAAATGTCAGAATTGCCTTTGTTCTTTCACCATCATCTCAGTTCTTCCCTCATTCTATATGCTTCTGTTTTCTTCTTTGCCACTTTATGTCATTCAGACAGTTTGGTATAATATGAATAAATCCTGTGTTTGCATGCTCCACTAGTTTAGTCTGATTTTTCCTCTCACTTCTGATTTAGATCCCAACTATGGTTTGTGGTTAGGATTCTGGAATAGTTTCCTGGAAATTAAAGCATGTGAGGAGAAGAGGAGGGACTGGTGTGAACATTTACATAGTTCCAATGTGATTTGTTGCCAAATCAGAAATGAAGGGAAATCAGAGTGCATAAATGAAGGAGAGAGCAGGCAAGCAAGCACAGGGCTTGTTCTTGTAGTGCCAAGCCATGGTTTAGTGGTATAGTCTAAACCAACTGTTGGTCTTATAATTGCCATCTGCCTTGTAGTTCCCCATTAATTTCTTGCCTTGCCTTACCTTGCCTTTTTGTGAAATACAGGGCTATAGTAGTGTAATCCCATAGTATTTCCATGTAGTATACTTTATGCAGTGTTTTACCTTTAAGCTTTAGTTTTGAAGTATCTCTATAGGTAACACTTTCTCTGCTGATTTCAACATATCAATTTGGTTAGCAGATACGCTTCTTTTTTCGATGACACACAAAAGTAAAAGAAGCCATGTTGACCTATGAGGATAAAAAATAAAAAATACATGGTCAGGCAAAACCTTTATGACCAACTGAAATGGCACAAAATAGTGAGCACGCTTGTGAGTTCTCCAGAACTCTTCATCAGGTTGGATGTTTGTGGGCTGAAGGGGGAATGGGACTGCCATCCCTGTGATGGCAAGTAGGGGGAGAAATGAAGGTGGGCAAAGGTATATAGGGGGGAGGAGGAGGGTTAGTTACATCAAAGCCCTCACCCCCATTTCATCTACTGTGTTTCAGAATCTGGGGGTGCCATTCAGCCACTCCCTGACCTGGTGGTGTTGTTGTTAAATGCCAGGTCTGTCCAGAATAAAACATATATCATCCATGATTTGATCGTGGATGAGAGGGCCAACTTGGCAGGCATAACGAGACCTGGGCGGATGAGCTCGGTGGCCCTATGCTAACCCGTTGTGCCCCCCTGGGTACTTGGTATAGCAGCCTTCCAGGTCTGAGGGTCAGGGAAGGGGAGCTGCTGTCATCCATAACAATTCCATCTCCCTCATCAGGAGACTGATCTGCACTGCGTCTAGTTTGAGGATTGCTTGTAGTGTTGAGCCAGTGGGACAGAATGGGAATGTTGCTGGTGCACAGTCCACCCCACTGTACTACAACCACCCTAACCAAGCTGGTAGCAGTAGTCTTGGATATGGTGTTGGAGAACCCTTGCACAGTGGTGTTGGGGGACTTGAATATCCACAATGAGGCTGCCTCAAATGGGCCAGCTCAGGATTTTATGGCCTCCATGACAGCCATGGGGCTATCTCTGTATATCAATGGCCCAACACATTGATTAGGCATACCCTCAACTTTTGCCATAGAGCAGATTGGTAATACTGCATGGATTGTGGGGGCTTGCTGTGAGTCTGTTGTCATGGACCATTCCCTGATAAGGTTTGGGCTGAATGTAGCTACTCCACTCAGCAAGGGTGGGGACCCATTAAGATGGCTTACTCTTGGAGATTTATGAAATCTGATGGATTCCTTAATGCTCTGGGTGATTTTCTGGCTGACATGGCTGGCACTCCCGTCAAGGCTGTTATCTCACTGTAGATGCACAGAAGCATTGACAACATTGCTCCTGAACAGTAGTGTAGTGGCAAATTCAGAAGTGCAGGGTCACCTCATGATAGTCACAGCCACACCCCTCCTTTTTTTCTTTTTCTTTTTGTTAATGCCTTCTCCCACAACAACAGACAATCATAGGAGCCAATAAGCATGAAACAGGAGAGTGTTAGCTACTGAAAAGACTCTTCTCAGTGGCTGACTCACTTCTTTTCACTCTGATTGGCTCCAATCAGCAGGAAAGGACAAGGAAGCATGTTAGAAGACTCTTCTTAGTGGCTAACACACTCCCCTTTCATGCTGATTTACTTGTAGGATGCTGGAGACATAGGGACCCTGCTGGGACCCTGCTCCCAAAAAAGTAAGTGATCTAAGTCCCCTTGAGACCCCAGACGACTACACCCCTGCTCCTGAGTACCCTCATTATCACTGTGGATCATGTAGGTCTCCTTAGTATTCTAGTGAGCTGTGTGCAATGAAACAGGAGGGTCGATGGGTAGAGGACAGGTGGCATAAATCTCAGTCTAAACCTGATCAAACACAGGTAAGACTCAACCACCTTGCCTATCACATAGTGGTAGCGGCAGCGCTTACTTCTCTGCCACCATTGCACCTGCAAGTAGCTTGTCTGGCAGAGCTTGTCCTAGTGGTTAATGGGCTTTTGTCATTTGCCCTAGAGAGTGATGCTCTGACACCCGCAGAGGCCTGCTGTAATAACTTTGTGAGGCACTTTAGGGACAAAACCACTCAGATACTACAGGTAGAACAAGTCCAATGGGGGCATCCAAATCACTGTCTGTTCCATTGGTATTAGATCAGTTTCAATTGTTAGATGTGGACGAGCTGCTTAAAGAAGTGTGGCCGACCTTCTCCTGTGCATGTAAAGATGATATCAGGTGGGTAATTAGCTCCACCTAGTGGTTGAAGGCAAAAGAGTACTGCTGACGTTTTACTGTAGATTCGTTTCTGGTCTGCGCCTGCTCCGTGCTCAGTTTTTCTCTTTTGCCTCCAGAAAGTGGTTGGATCCTCTCTGGCTCCGTGGTTCAGGCTTGTATTGTTTCATTGTTTAGGTCTTCCGTGTTGGTTCTTTGTTGTCCTTTCCCTCAGTGTGTCTTATCCCTTCTGTGAAAAGTTAAAAAAAAAAAGAGGTTCCTTGTGTCCTTCCCTGCTAACCTTCCTCCGTGGCGAGGAGCAGCCAGCCCCTCCCCGCGGCTCTTGCAGCCGTCGGCCTTTTCAGGCTCCCTCTCCAGCTGATTCGCGGCTGTTCCTCCTCGCTCAGCAAGCACAGCGTCGTCAGATTCACCCTCACAGGCAGCTTCCCCGGGGCTCGATACCCAGGCCTCCGCCTAGATTTTTTTTTCGCGCTCCTTTACGAGCGGCTTTCGTTTCCCCGCTCTATAGCAGTGGGAGGGGGCAGACGCACAGAAGCAGTAGGGAAGGCGGCCGCTGCCGCGGCTGATCTTCGGGCGTTACCAGGCCGTTTCCAAGACAGTACTGTCAGTCACCAACAGCGAGAGCCGTATTCATTAACCCTATAAGTCCCGCAGTGTGTGCCCGCGATGGGAAAAGCCACACACAAAATGAAACACCTCTCAAGGGGGTGGAAACCGCTCCCCCACACATCGTCAACAGGCGCTGTATCGGAACCCCTTACCGCCCTGGGCTTCGGGCAGTCTCATTCTTCGGGGGATCATTCTGAATTAGCGGTGGCCCGCCCCTCTACCGTCAGGCACGAGGTGGCTGAGGCTCAGGTTCTGGCGGGCAGGGTGGCTGCAGAAGGCAGGATGTCTGTTCCACATAAGGGAACCTGTAGAGACAGTCAAGCTCCTGTCCACCATACAAGGGACCAGAGAGACTTGGAACCCCTGTCTGATGAGGAAGGCAGCCAGTCCCACCCTCCCTTGGACACTATTTTTTCTACTGCATCCTCTCTCGAGGCGTTTACTGGGTTTTTGGATGAACCAATCCCCATCCAACAGGTTCAAGCAGCTGAAGGGCACAGGCTCTGTTCATCTCACACTCAGGCTCGCCCTGTCCAGTTACATCTGTCAACACATTCAATTCAACAACTGAAAGAGCAGCTTAGGGGTGCCCTCTTAATGGATCTCGCTAGAGACTTGTCTTCTCAAGCTACATCAGGCTCACTACCCTCACGGTATCCAACTACAGATCACTTGAGGGCAAATCCATGCCCTTCCCCTAGCCGCTCATCTCCAGATCCCTATGCCGCATCTCAAGGCAGACACCTGCAGCTCCCTGAGCAGGAGCCTATAGACACAGAAAATGACTTGATTGTCTTGGATGAAGAGGAATGGAGTGGAGAGTCGGAATCTGAAGAGATTATATCGACTAGGATATTTCATGAGGCTCATTTCCTTCCTCTGTTGTGCAAGGCGATGGAAGCCCTTACCCTCACCTCTGCAGAGGATTCTCCTACTCCATCCACCTCGCGAGTGTCAGCAGTATGTCCAGATCCAAAGCCTAGGACTAGAGTGTTGAAGCTTCCTTCTCTTCTCCCGAAGGTGCTCAAATCAGAATTTGACGTTCCTTTTCAATTCAAAAAATCGGTTTCTGTGGCCAACAAATTTTATACACTGGAACAACCGATCATGGATCAGTTGAAGGTCCCGCTCATAGGCGCACCTATAGTAAATCTCCTGAATCCATCTTTGAATCCGAAAGACTCAGATGCTCACCTTAAGGATGCCACTGAGCGCAAGATGGACCAGGGGCTTAGAAGAGCGCACGAGGCTAGTGCGCTTTCAATCAGGGCAGCAGCAGCCTCCTCGGTGTTTGCTCGAGCTTCCCTTCTTTGGCTGGAAGACCTGCTGAATGACCCACAGCAGGACCCAGCCCGAGTGCGCAAATCTCTGCTGAAGGTCTCCCGGGCGGTTACCTTCATGGCAGATGCGTCTATGGATGCCATGCAGTTTGCAGCAAGGTCGCTAACGGCAGGGATCTTCACGCGAAGGACCCTTTGGCTTCGACATTGGGAGGCAGACCCTGCAGCTCGTTCCAACCTTGCCTCAGAACCCTACTTAGGAGGCAAATTATTTGGGGACACCGCCCTCGCGAATGTCTTGGAAACTAAGGAAAAGAAAAAGTCCATGCCATCCACCAGAAAAAGGGATGACGGAAGAACCTTTCGTCGGTCATTCCATCCATATCACTTGTCGCAGTCCTTTCGGGGCTCACGCTCCTTTGGCAGACAGAAGGACGCCCGCTCCAGCCGTCCCTTCTGGAACAGACAGCGCAGCCAGCTTAAGTCCCAACAACACCTTTCGGGACGATCCGGCTTTGCATCCCAGTCATGTGGAAACAGACGTCAGTTCTGACGCCTCCTCCTCGCCGGTGGGAGGCCGTCTCCAACATTTTGCTCACCGATGGAAGGACTTATCCTCCGATCAGTGGGTTCTACATACTCTTCGATATGGCCTTCGCCTGGAATTTTCTTCCACCCCCCCGGCGAGATTCATTCCATCCCCTCTATCAGCGAATCCACACAAGAGGGACAAAGTTTTGCGGTCAGTTTCCCATCTCTTACATGGCAGCCATCGAGAAGGTACCACCAGGAGAGAGATTCCTGGGAAATTACTCTCTGTTCTTCACCGTCGAGAAAAAAGACGGTTCGTCCAGGCCTGTGTTAGACCTCAAGGGTCTAAATTACTTCATAAAATACCGCAAATTTCATATGGACACCTTACTGTCAATCAAGAAAGCGCTGAGGATAGGAGACTTCCTCTCCTCTATCGACCTGAAGGAGGCCTACCTTCACATACCAATCTTTCCTCCTCACAGAAGGTGCCTTCGCTTTGCAGTGGGTCAAGACCATTATCAATTCAGGGCTATGCCCTTTGGCCTGTCGTCTGCTCCCAGGGCATTCACAAAGGTCGTGGTTGCCCTGGTGGCACACCTCAGGACACTGGGGATTCATATCTTTCCTTATCTGGACGATTTTCTGATAAGAACATAAGAACATAAGAAGAGCCTGCTGGATCAGGCCAGTGGCCCATCTAGTCCAGCATCCTGTTCTCACAGTGGCCAACCAGGTGCCTGGGGGAAGCCCGCAAGCAGGACCCGAGTGCAAGAACACTCTCCCCTCCTGAGGCTTCCAGCAACTGGTTGTCAGAAGCATGCTGCCTCTGACTAGGGTGGCAGAGCACAGCCATCATGGCTAGTAGCCATTGATAGCCCTGTCCTCCATGAATTTCTCTAATCTTCTTTTAAAGCCGTCCAAGCTGGTGGCCATTACTGCATCTTGTGGGAGCAAATTCCATAGTTTAACTATGCACTGAGTAAAGAAGTACTTCCTTTTGTCTGTCCTGAATCTTCCAACCTTCAGCTTCTTTGAATGTCCACGAGTTCTAGTATTATGAGAGAGGGAGAAGAACTTTTGTCTATCCACTTTCTCAATGCCATGCATAATTTTATACACTTCTATCATGTCTCCTCTGACCCGCCTTTTCTCTAAACTAAAAAGCCCCAAATGCTGCAACCTTTCCTCGTAAGGGAGTCGCTCCATCCCCTTGATCATTCTGGTTGCCCTCTTCTGAACCTTTTCCAACTCTAGAATATCCTTTTTGAGATGAGGCGACCAGAACTGTACACAGTATTCCAAATGCGGCCGCACCATAGATTTATACAACGGCATTATGATATCGGCTGTTTTATTTTCAATACCTTTCCTAATTATCGCTAGCATGGAATTTGCCTTTTTCACAGCTGCCGCACACTAGGTCGACGTTTTCATCGTGCTGTCCACTACAACCCCGAGGTCTCTCTCCTGGTTGGTCACCGCCAGTTCAGACCCCATGAGCGTATATGTGAAATTAAGATTTTTTGCTCCAATATGCATAATTTTATACTTGTTTATATTGAATTGCATTTGCCATTTTTCTGCCCATTCACTCAGTTTGGAGAGGTCTTTCTGGAGCTCTTCGCAATCCCTTTTTGTTTTAACAACCCTGAACAATTTAGTGTCATCAGCAAACTTGGCCACTTCACTGCTCACTCCTAATTCTAGGTCATTAATGAACAAGTTGAAAAGTACAGGTCCCAATACCGATCCTTGAGGGACTCCACTTTCTACAGCCCTCCATTGGGAGAACTGTCTGTTTATTCCTACTCTCTGCTTTCTGCTTCTTAACCAATTCCTTATCCACAAGAGGACCTCTCCTCTTATTCCATGACTGCTAAGCTTCCTCAGAAGCCTTTGGTGAGGTACCTTGTCAAACGCTTTTTGAAAGTCCACTATGTCCACTGGATCACCTCTATCTATATGCTTGTTGACACTCTCAAAGAATTCTAATAGGTTACTGAGACAGGACTTTCCCTTGCAGAAGCCATGCTGGCTCTGCTTCAGCAAGGCTTGTTCTTCTCTGTGCTTAGTTAATCTAGCTTTAATAATACTTTCTACCAGTTTTCCAGGGACAGAAGTTAAGCTAACTGGCCTGTAATTTCCGGGATCCCCTCTGGATCCCTTTTTGAAGATTGGCGTTACATTTGCCACTTTCCAGTCCTCAGGCACGGAGGAGGACCCAAGGGACAAGTTACATATTTTAGTTAGCAGATCAGCAATTTCACCTTTGAGTTCTTTGAGAACTCTCGGGTGGATGCCATCCGGGCCCGGTGATTTGTCAGTTTTTATATTGTCCATTAAGCTTAGAACTTCCTCTCTCGTTACCACTATTTGTCTCAGTTCCTCAGAATCCCTTCCTGCAAATGTTAGTTCAGGTTCAGGGATCTGCCCTATATCTTCCACTGTGAAGACAGATGCAAAGAATTCATTTAGCTTCTCTGCAATCTCCTTATTGTTCTTTAGTACACCTTTGACTCCCTTATCATCCAAGGGTCCAATGGTCTCCCTAGATGGTCTCCTGCTTTGAATGTATTTATAGAATTTTTTGTTGTTGGTTTTTATGTTCTTAGCAATGTGCTCCTCAAATTCTTTTTTAGCATCCCTTATTGTCTTCTTGCATTTCTTTTGCCAGAGTTTGTGTTCTTTTTTATTTTCTTCATTTGGACAAGACTTCCATTTTTTGAAGGAAGACTTTTTGCCTCTAAGAGCTTCCTTGACTTTGCTCGTTAACCATGCTGGCATCTTCTTGGCCCTGGCGGTACCTTTTCTGATCTGCGGTATGCACTCCAGTTGAGCTTCTAATATAGTGTTTTTAAACAACTTCCAAGCATTTTCGAGTGATGTGACCCTCTGGACTTTGTTTTTCAGCTTTCTTTTTACCAATCCCCTCATTTTTGTGAAGTTTCCTCTTTTGAAGTCAAATGTGACCGTGTTGGATTTTCTTGGCAATTGGCCAGTTACATGTATGTTTAATTTAATAGCACTGTGGTCACTGCTCCCAATCGGTTCAACAACACTTACATCTTGCACCAGGTCCCGGTCCCCACTGAGGATTAAGTCCAGGGTTGCCGTCCCTCTGGTCGGTTCCATGACCAACTGGTCTAGGGTATAGTCATTTAGAATATCTAGAAACTTTGCTTCTTTGTCATGACTGGAACACATATGCAGCCAGTCTATGTCCGGGTAGTTGAAGTCACCCATTACTACCACATTTCCTAGTTTGGATGCTTCCTCAATTTCATATCTCATCTCAAGGTCTCCCTGAGCATTTTGATCAGGGGGACGATAGATCGTTCCCAGTATTAAGTCCCTCCTGGGGCATGGTATCACCACCCACAACGATTCTGTGGAGGAGTCTGCCTCTTTTGGGGTTTCGAGCTTGCTGGATTCAATGCCTTCTTTCACGTATAGAGCGACTCCGCCACCAATACGTCCTTCCCTGTCCTTCCGATATAGTTTATATCCAGGGATAACCGTATCCCACTGGTTTTCTCCATTCCACCAGGTCTCCGTTATGCTCACTATATCAATGCTCTCCTCTAAGACCAAGCACTCCAGTTCTCCCATCTTGGTTCGCAGGCTCCTAGCATTAGCGTACAGGCACTTGTAAGCAGTGTCTCTCTTCAAGTGTCTTTGGCACTTGTGGTTAGGCCTGTGGTAATTTTGCTCTTCTCAATTTATATCCTGTGCCCCTGCTCTCACAATGCCTACTTCTAGGCCTACCCCTTTTAAAATTTCATCACTTCTTTGGTTTTTATCCCAGGGGGGAGGTTTATTCCGAACCGGACCTTTCTCAGCTCCTGTCGGGTTTCCCCCCTCAGTCAATTTAAAAGCTGCTCTGCCACCTTTTTAATTTTAAGTGCCAGCAGTCTGGTTCCATTCTGGTTCAAGTGGAGCCCATCCCTTTTGTACAGGCCCGGCTTGTCCCAAAATGTTCCCCAGTGCCTAACAAATCCAAACCCTTCCACCCGACACCATCGTCTCATCCACGCATTGAGACTGCGAAGCTGGGCCTGTCTGGCTGGTCCTGCGCGTGGAACCGGTAGCATTTCAGAGAAAGCCACCTTGGAGGTCCTGGCTTTCAGCATCCTACCTAGCAACCTAAATTTTGCTTCCAGGACCTCACGGCTGCATTTCCCCATGTCGTTGGTGCCAACATGCACCATGACCACTGACTCCTTCCCAGCACTGTCTACCAAACTATCTAAACGACGTGCGATATCCGCAACCTTCACACCAGGCAGGCAAAACACCTTGCGGTCTACACGCCCATCACACACCCCACTGTCTATGTTCCTAATGATTGAATCACCCACTACAAGGATCCCTCCACCCCCTGGAGATATGTCCTCGGCACGAGAGGATAGCTGCTCATCCCCCAAGGAATGGGTCCCTTCTAAGGGATCGTTTCCCTCTTTCTCAGCTGGATGCTCTCCTTCCCCGAGACCATCGTTGTCCATGATAGCAGGAGAGCTATCATAGTTGGAGTGGGACACAGCTATAACGTCCCTGAAGGCCTCCTCCACACACCTCTCTGCCTCTCTCAGCTTTTCCAGGTCCGCCACCTTGGCCTCAAGGAAATGAAGTCGTTCCTGGAGAGCCAGGAGCTCATTGCACCGAGAGCATACCCACGACTTCTGTCCAACAGGCAGATAGTCGTACATGCTGCAGGCGGTGCAAAACACTGGAAAGCCCCCACACCCCTGCTGGCTTCTTACCTGCATAGTTTTGTTTAAGGTTTATTACGTCAATGGGTTGGAGACTGCGGTTTAGTTGAGGTCAGGGAACAGACGGGCAGAGTGGGGGGCCCTGGCCTCCTCGCCCTGCTGCCGAACTCGCTCTGCTGCTTAACTCGCCTTGATGCTTTGTCAGCTGGGGCCTTGACGCTTTGTCAGCTGGGGCTCCCTCTAGCTCTTGGTGATCCGCTCACCATCGTTGCACAAGGCATGGGAGGACCTCCATGTCACCCTGACTTGTCTAAAGGACCATGGCTTCCTAATCAATGAGGCCAAGAGCCATCTCTTTCCGTCCAACCACATTACGCATTTGGGAGCGACTATCGACTCTCAACACGGCCTCATTGCCTTGTCCCAAGACAGGATCAGCAAGATTCGCAAAGTAACATTGGATGTCCTATCCTCCCCCTCAACGGACCTGATGGAGTTGGCAGCGCTTCTCGGTTTGATGGTGTCCACGTTCCTAACAACGCCGTGGGCACGTCATCATTCCCGCACACTTCAGTGGGCGCTCCTGCCCTTCCAAAATGGCATAGCGTCCAGACATCACCGCAGAATCACTCTGTCGCCACAGGTTCGGCATTCTCTGTTCTGGTGGACCCACGAGTCCAACCTGGCAAGAGGGGTTCCTTTCCAGGACCCACTGCACACCCTGATAACGTCAGATGCCAGCCTATCGGGATGGGGAGCCATATGCGACGGGCAGATGATTCAAGGCACGTGGTCGCCTCAGGAATCCACACTGCCGATCAACCTGCTCGAACTACGTGCAGTCCGTCTGGCCCTCGAACACTTCGCGAGCACCAGACGGTTAGG